>NC_134331.1:8168357-8485140 GCF_964195595.1 Calonectris borealis | reverse complement strand
CATATACTGAGACAAAGGAATAGAGGACAGAAATATGGGATACAATTCATGTGATGTAGCCAACTGACACCATTTTAGACAGCCCTGTATTTGACAACAATTACTCTCAACTACATCTCATCCCCCAGTCAAAGCTCTTAGAAAATTCTGATCTTCATCCCTATGTGTCAACATTTATGCATCCAACATAGCACCACTTAGACAACTACATTTAGAAGACACTGTTACTTCTACTCATCATCACCTTCATAACTAACATCCAGTAGCTACCACCCTTGCTAGTCCTGCCAGGTCAAAGATGAGGCCGATGCACACCTCCAGCAAGAGATCTTGAGAGAGTGATTAGGCTGTTACAGAAATGGCAAGCACACACAGACTTGAGAATCAATAGTTTAAGCAGAGAGAATAGGAGATAAAAAGCAAGCAAACTTTATAACTGATTCCTACGCTAATCTAGGGCAATAATAGGCTAGATTAAGTAGGGACTGCAGACTGGAAACTACATATTGCCCAGCACTAAGAACCTGAGGAACTTCAGGGGCAGCACATAGACATGGATAGTTTGGGTTAGAGATAGGTCAGGGTCGAGGACCCAAAGACAGTTAGGGACAGATTTGGGGTAGGGATCATGGAAGGACTGCAGGTGAACATGGGGAGGGATGTGAACTAGGAATGAGGCTGGAGATAATTATGTGTAGCAAAATCCCAAGATGTTTGGAGAAGTGTATATTCATGACTAGAGAGGATGAAGAGAGGAGTGAAGAACACCATCCTACCATAATGTTCTATCCTCACACAGCTTCTTCAAACAAATCAGTGTTGCATTTATGATCAGGTACTGCCATGTAATACCTCTTCACCTGTGACAGGCTCAGTTCATAGTATGCTGCCAGTGTCGCCATTTCCCTCAAATATGAGTTGGCTGTGCTGTCATCACACTGGTAACCACTTGTTTACCACATGGCTTACTAATGACTGCCATTAAACAGGGAGTTCAAAGGTGGACTAGCTTTGGAAGATGTGGTATGGATAGGTAGTTGTGCAAAAAAAGGGCTTTTATTCAATATATGAACCAAAACTTCAGAGACAACACATAAACCCAAGCATTCATACTTTCACATTTTACCTCAGTGAGACATCCTCACTGAGGGAGATGGCAGTGGTGGTAACACTTGTCCAATGGTGTGTGCTGCAGTGAAAAATGGTTATAGTGGTTCAAGAGGTCAAGGATGCAGTGGAAGGATGATGGTGAGCTCCCACTGGTGGTATCTTACTGGTACAGGTGGTGAAGTGGGAAGTTCCCCCAGCAGTGACAAAGTATCAGTTGTGGACAGCCATCTCTGAGGGCACGTAGTGCTCATTTGGGGACAGTCCTCCATTCCTGACGGTGGAATTTGCTCCTCTACACTCATGACTTGGCAGGCAGCACATCCTCAACTCAAAAGCCGTCACCATGTCCAACTAGACCTTTGTTGTGAATGAGGTCTCCACCTACACACTCCTAACACAGGGAACTGGTATCGGGCAGGGCTCCAGTAAATGCTTGTGAAAAACTTAAGTCTCCTACACCTCCTTTCAAAACTATTGCACCTCTGTGATGGAGCATGTTAATTGATGTTAGAATGCATGGCCACCTCCTCCAGCCACTCCAGCTCAGTAACCCTACCTGGCCCAGCCTGGTGCCCAGGGTCTCTGCCCAGGCTGAGGGACGCAGCTGCCGCTTTCCTGTTTGTGGGTTCAACCAGTAGCAAAGCTGAGCACGTGTCCCAGAAACACACACACAGACACAGAGACAAACACACAGAGGATACTGACAGAGACTGCCACTGCCAAGGTGCTGCCATCAACAGCACCCACACACGGTGCCATCAACAGGACCCACATCACACGAGCACAGACAGACACATCCCCTCCTCCTCTGGGACTCCTCTGTCTGGACTCTCCCTAGTGCAGACACACACATACTCACCAGGTTCACATGCACATCTGCAGCTCCCTCGAGTCCAGCATGGCCCCTCTGTCCCCACAGCACCCCTGCTCAGACCCCCACTCGCTCCAATAGCTGATGCTGAGACCCCACTGGCTCCATCATCTGACACCACAGCTCAGGGGTGCCCCCAGCCTGATCCGGTAGCTGGCATCAATTTTTACTCACACACACACAGAGGCCTCACCAGTAGCTGGCACTTAGTCCATGCATGCACATGCATACATGGGATAAAGAGTGAGATTACACAAAGAGATAGTCAAGAAAAGATTTAATAAGAAGATGCAAGAAGACAGGACAGACTGCGGTGATCAGGTGCAGGGCTCAGCCAGATAAGCGAACTGACTGGCCCCATTTTACATGCGACCAGCCCCTTATGCCCTTTTCTGTTTACCCCCATCTTTGTTCCTCCCTGCTCCCCCTTCCCTTGCATGTCCCCTTATGGGTTTGTACAGCTCTGTCAGTTCCTGCACCTACCCCAACCCTGTCTGGGATCTCCCCTGGTTCACAATCTTATCAGTCCTGAAGTCCAGGTTGATCTTCCTGGAAGTGGCACCTGTAGCCCATCAATTAGTGTGACTGGTGAGGTTTGTTTCTTCTCATTGTCTCCATGTTTGTTTTGTCAGGTCTGTGCCTCTGTATATATTGTTTCTGGTTCCCCCTTTTACCTTAGTTTCCCTGATCTGGTAACCTTGCTGGAATAAACATTTTCACACTCTCACATGCCTTCATCAAGTAGCGTCACTGACCGGGTTTGCTTCCCATCACCTTCTCCCTTACGATTTGTCAGTCAGGTTTGTATCCCGGTATGTTCTTCTTTATGGCTTCCTCCCTTTCTTACTGTCCCTTGTGGTGTCAAAAAAGGTCCTTAACCAGATGCTTTTAAAGGAGCAGGTACTCTCCTTCCACAAAGAGCAAGTCAAAGTTATTCTGGTTCGACATTCAGCCTGCTCCATGACATCCTCTGCAGGATAATGGAGTGGCACAGAAGTCAGGCTCCTTCCTGCAGGCTGAGACCTTGAGTATGCCTGCAGGCCTCAGGTATTGTAAATCTACAGGCCAGAACTGCAAGTTGGCCTTGTGGTCCATAAGCAGTTGTCTTACTCTGTCCCAAGCTTGAGGCTGGTTTCAGGCTTATCAGCACCCCATACAGTGGTATAAAGAAATTTAATGAGAGAAAAATTCTGCCTCACTAAGTCTTCCTCCTTCTCTATCAGCATGTGTAGATAGACAGAGAGGATATGATGGGATCCATTAAAATTATAGTCCGTAAAGAAGTAATTCTGCACAATTAGAAAAGAATCATCTTGTTGGTTAAAGCAAGCTCTTGAAGTCAGGAGCCAAGTGTTGCCTTATTTGGCATTATCAGAGCTGTCTTTGGGTTCCTCCATCCTCCATCCTGGCAAAGAGCAATGTGAAAAGAACAGGTCAGTGCAGCAGCTGACTCCATACAACCTTAAACCAATCCTGTCTCTGAGTAATTAGCAGAGAGATCAGAGCTTCAACACGTTTACAACTAAAGAGTAAATTATTATTGACCAAAAATAGAGCGCTTGAATGCTGTGTGGGCAGGAGGTTACATATAAAAAGCCACAGCTGAAGGCAACCTTATTCTTTGTTACCTCAGCATCTCACGGTAAGTTCCATCTGCTTGCTTCATACTTTGACCATGGCATCTCCACAGCTCTGCAAAGAGGTGGAATATGTAAGGGCATTTTCCTCTCATGCCCCACTTCTAATGTTCCAGGTCATGCTTTACATGCAATGCCAAGGTTATACGACCCAAACCACTCCAGTGTGGTGGGACAAGCAGAAGCAGAAAAGCCATGCCATGCCATTCCTTGCAGGGACCTTCTACAAACTTTGCTCCTTCCAAGCCCTATGAAAGGCACAGGAAAACTAACTCTGAAGGCAGTTGAAATTGATTGGGAAAATACGTGTAATATAGCTGATCTTTTCCTAGACATTAGATTTATTTTCTGCAGATCACGGTAATGTGGGGAAGAACACAAAATTTTCTGTGGGATTTGGCTCTAGTTCAAGAGTTGTAAGGCTCTGTGTACAATTCAGCTGTTGGGAGAGACTACACAAGGTGTATGAATGCTTGATAGAGCATATGCTCCATGGACTATGGACAATGGACTGTTTTTTGATTTAACTCTTTCTGTCCTTTCTTTAACCATTCCACACAGATACTGAAAGCAGATTTCCTCCTCGGCTTTCTGAAGGTAAGGGTTTAGCAAATAACATGTAGTTTTGCTAAGTGATCCTGAGCAATGAGTGAAGCTCACCCAGAGAATGGCAAGGGCAGGTGGCGAAAGACCATGTTGTAGAACCAGGTTCACTGAAAAGGATATATGCTATTTTAATCAATATGAGCATATTCACAGTTCTTGGTAGGAAATACTCCATTTATCAGGGAAAAAAAGTGACAGATACTTAAGCTTAGCCAAGAGGACATGAGAGACAGTGATAGTAATGTCTTTTTGTGGTGTAACCTGGGATTCTGGGATTTATAGACGATTAAAATTCACCTCCTACCATCTGCACAACTGTGGGAAGCCTGAAACTGAGGTTTTGTTCAGAGAGGAGGCTCAAAGTACAATTCAAGAAGAGTCTAAGCTTATCCTGCCTTAAGTTAGTTTCCTCTGGGGTAAGGTCTAGAACATTATATGCTGACTTTGGGTTATCACACAGGTCCTGAAACCAGAACAAAGTTCAGGATGATCTTGTCTCCTGTCTGATAGACAGATCTGTTTATGTACAAAGAGTCACCTTCACAGAGAACTTAATATGCACCATTCCCTTCTAGGTTTTCTGGGGAAGGTTAGTGATTGACTGACTGGGAGAGTTCACCAGAGCAACAGAAGGAACCCTCCACACATGTGCCTACCATCCTAATACCAAAAAATGCTCACTGAAATTGGAGCTGAAAGGGATGGAAGTACAGGTTATTCTCCCAGAGGATGTCTTCTCCTCTGTTCATGAATGTGTAAAGATCTAAATTTTATACTATTTCCTATCAAAGACATTCAGTAGTTTAACAGACTGTGCCCCTCGAGAAATTTTCTGATAACCTATCGGCATTTGCTGATGCTCTGCTTAACCTTTTCATAGACACTATGAAATAATTTCTCTCCTTCTTTCGTGTTGCTTCCCTTGAGCCACTCAGAGGCAGGATCACACAGGCAAAAATGCTGGGCTCTATATACATAGAATAATACTTTGAAAGTACTCTAAAAGTTCTGGATTCTGTGCTTTGAAATTCCTGGGTATTAAAGGGTCTTGAGAGATGCAGTCTGTCGAAGTCCTGTAAGGTCCATATCCCACAGGAGAAAGGTTTTGCTGAGAAATCAGCACTTCTACAGCAATGTGTCCAAGAGCAGCACTACAAATGCTTTCAGACTCCCTTCATCATTTTCTTGCACATAAAATCGCTCCATGTTGATTGATTCAGTACTGTGATGTCTTGGAAGTATCCATCTAGGTTGTTCAATTCTGTCCCTCTGTCTTTTTTAGTACCATAGTGCATCAGACAGCCCATGAAGTAGCATGAGTTTAGAATTTTTTTTTTTTTTGGCTAGCCTGTATATTAGCTTGCCTGGGGAAGAACGTTCTGTTTATACTAGTTCTTGCCTACATTATTTCTGCCTGTGTTATTTCCAGATGCTCTTGAATTATCCACGTCGGTCATTCTGACTGTAGCAACCAACAGCATCTATCTGTGTTGAAGAATTTTTACTAGATATTGCTAAAAATGTAAAATAAAACTGAGCATAAAGCAGTTTTTTAGAATATTTCTACTAGACAAATCCCTAACTGAATGACTGGTACATATTGGTACACATTAATTGGCTTTTAATGATTCATAACCAATATTACTCTATATGATATGTTAAAGCTAAAAGGTACTTTGTGATTGAAATTCTTTGAAATGTTATATCAAGTACTTATTTACTTAGATAATACTACGCTATTAATTATTACCTTCAATATACATTATATTCCTTTATTAACTAATTTTGCCACAGATCTAAAAAGACGTTTTATATTTTCTTCATATGATAAATACGTTTGTCTTTAGATAGGTGATAATTGACCCTCACAATTTGTTCCAGTGCTTAGTACAGACAGTAACTACTTGAATTTTCCCTGCTTAGTATTAAAACATAGAAAACAGAAGGGTGCCAAGAATACCTCCACTTAGAAATGATGTGTGAGAGCCAATCTGCTTAACTTACAGATCTTACTTGTGTCTAAATTTTCAGATGTCTAATGAATCAATCTGTCTAAGTGGCTATGTGTATGTGGCTTTGAGAAGTATGCGGTTATGCAGCTGTGTGAATAGCAGGTGAAGATACAGCAGGAGACGCTTTTCAAGATTTCTAGCTTGATATTCTCTCTGCCCGCACTTGGGCACATAGGCGTCCTGTTTAAGGGGGATGTCTTCAAAGACAATACACCTCTGTTTACAAAAGGAACTTTCTTTATTAGGACTTCTTCAGAGGATACTTAAAATTGAGGCAGAAGTTAAGTGCCTGATGTTGATTAGTCCTCTTCTTCCTTTTAATCATTGAGCACAACCACGTTTTGGATAAATATAAATTACAAATGCACAGGCTCTCTGAAACTTTTCTGAATTCCTCCAGAGCGACTCCAGCCATGAGTTCAGATGCAGAGATGGCAATCTTTGGAGAAGCTGCTCCTTATTTACGGAAGCCTGAGAAGGAGAGAATTGAAGCCCAGAATCGCCCATTTGATGCTAAGGCAGCCTGTTTTGTAGTGGATGAAAAGCAAATGTATGTGAAAGGTACCATACAGAGTAGAGAAGGTGGCAAAGTCACAGTTAAAACATATGATGATACAGTAAGTGATACCAACTGTTACTCATACATGATCACCCAGTTCAGGCAATTCCCTGGCTTAGATTTCTTCTCCTGTTGTTCCTTTCTGGTTTCACCAGACTGTGTCTGTAAAGGATGATGAAGTCTTTCCCATGAATCCTCCCAAATTTGATAAAATTGAGGACATGGCCATGATGACCCACCTCCACGAACCCGCTGTGCTGTACAACCTCAAAGAGCGTTATGCAGCCTGGATGATCTACGTAAGTACCAGCAGCAGTATTCTTTTGGGTAGCTAGAAGGAACTGCTCTGCCAGGCTAGGTGGAAGCCAACGTGCTGTCTCCCTTCCTTGCAGACCTACTCGGGTCTCTTCTGTGTCACTGTCAACCCCTACAAGTGGCTGCCGGTGTACAACCCAGAGGTGGTGGCTGGCTACCGAGGCAAGAAGCGCCAGGAGGCCCCTCCACATATCTTCTCCATCTCTGACAATGCTTATCAGTTCATGCTGACTGGTGAGTCGTTTGGCAAGAATGGGAAACCCTGATATACACAGGGCTGGCTGCTTGGTCAAGGAACACTTGACATTTCAGGCATCTTAGGTGCTGTTCTATTCAGTGCCTGATGGCAACAGCTCCCATTGTCCTATGGCACAACTCAAGATTAGACTGCCTGTGGCACCTTAATGACTTCTGTGCTATCAGATAATGAAGGAAAGGCAGTAGCTAGCTATATGGCTTTGTGCCCCCTCTCCTAGTAAGGAATTTAAAGAAACAGTAAGGAAGGAACACAGCAGAGAATCTGATTCCGATTAAACAATATTTAAGCCAAGGTCTATACATTAAAGAAAACAAATAGTAAGTGGGAAGCCTTATAAAGAACCACCGCTCGGAGTTAGATTTTGAGCTGCTCCATCCCTTTGTGCACAAAAAAAATCCACATACAGACTAATGCAGAATTTACCTTATCTGGTTACAAAGTGATAAATACAGTTACAGTATAGTTCTGTCCCTTGAAGTCAGTTAGTTATGTCTGAGGAACAGAAGCCCTCCACATCTCATTTGAACAGCTCTTTCTGTGACTTTGTTTTCAGATCGTAACAATCAGTCAATCCTTATCACGTGAGTATAATTTGGTTTGTGTGATAAAGCTGACAGAGAAGTAAAAATGTTTCCTGTAGCAATTAATATTTTCATTTCAACAGTGGAGAATCCGGTGCAGGAAAGACTGTGAATACAAAGCGTGTCATCCAGTACTTTGCAACAATTGCAGTTACTGGTGAGAAGAAGAAAGACCAACAGCCTGGCAAAATGCAGGTATGTCATTGGCTCCTCCTTCTAGTGTTTGCCCAGGACTGTGCCTGCAGAGCAGAAACTATCAATGCGTATTTTGGGGTTGCAGGACTATCAAAAGGCAGAAAGTGTAGCGCAACTGAGGAGACAGTCAGGATGCACAGCGCGAGCACACCTATGCCCTTTTACCCCTGCTACTGGGACTCCATCCCTCTGAACATTAGTGGAACTCTACTTAAAGAAACATTTTCTTAATGTAGGAAAGGCCCAGGACTCAGTTTCTCTCCAGTTTCCACCAGGGAGAGGAAGATAATGTAAGACAGCAGTTTTCTCTGTGCTGACTGTCTGTCTATGTATCTATCCATTAGTATTCTATGATATTGGCCACATCCACAGCACCTGAGTGGCTGCAAGTGTAAAGAGAGCAGTCGGTGCCCACTGGCACGTGATTGTACCATTCCTATTCCTTGTTTCATTCCCATTGACAGGGGAAGTGCAGGAACTCTGAACTCCAGAGTGGTTGTGCTGAAGTTAAGAGTAATTTCAGTTGCATCAGGTAGTAGTTTCCACTGGCTTGTTCTGCCTGTGGTCAACATAACAGCCCTGGAGGGGCAGCATAAGAGACGAGACAGATTCGGGACAGCTGGGACCACTTGCCTGACAGTTAGAAAGTAACCTCAGAAAGGATCCTTCCAGGGAAGAAAGCACATGCTCTGATGCCCCTTTCTGCTGAGCAGCCCAGCTGCTGCAATCTGAGCCCACTGGTGCATTTGCAAGGCGTGGGCTTCATTCCCCAGCACAGAGCAAGCAACAAACGTCCTTGTGGCACAAGTGTGTGTCACCACAGTCTGTGAGATGGTATGTGCATCAAAGCAGGTGACACATGTCAGCATGTTATTTGAGTACCCAAGGGCACAGCAGAACCTAAGGAGATTCCAAGGCTGAATATTCTTTTTGCTCTCAGAGGCAGGTGTCTGTGATTGATGGGTTGTTATGGCCCAGGCAAGTTCATCACAAGCACTCTTTCCATCAGCACCATTTCAGAATCTCCTGTGCTCAGCTTTCACCAGCTGCTCACTATGCCGGGACTGATCTCAGAAAAACTGTGAGACAGCTGAGAAATGTACTGACCATGTTTGATATAAGGAAAATCACCTGGCTCTGGACAACAACCTGTTCTGCCGTCTTCCAAGTTTATTCACAGAATACTCTATTTTTTTAGTATTCACAATCTCTGTAACAGTAGTATGTGCCTCTTCGTAAGAACATTAAATAAAACACTCAGGTGTTAGTTCTGTCTAGCCCAGCATCCTATCTCAGATGCAGGTTGAAATCAGATGCCAGGCAAGAGTATATGAATAAAGGAAGCATGTAACAGCATTTCCCCAGAATACTGTCTCAGCCTCCAGCACTTTGTCACCCAGCCTGTAGACAGGACTCCAGAATTAACTTGTGTAAAGAATTGCCATGTCTTCTTTCATGCTGTTCTCCACGCACGATGCTCCCTTGTGAGTTCCCTGGTCACAGCTGTGCACTAAAAAGAGGTTGGTGTTGGTGTAGTCGGCTGCACTGACACACTCTTCTCTTCTCTTCTCTTAAACGAGGAAGCTCATTTAGAAAGCTGAAAGATACATGTGAGAGGGCATTACTCTAGGGATTTTGGATTTTTTATTTTAAAAAATAATAATACAGAGCTTCATATGCTACTGTGTTGCCTTAATTTTATAGGGTCCACCTTCATGCTGGACTAATAAAAACTAATTTAAACCCGTTGTGCCATCTGCAGACAGTGTTGGGAATGGCGCTCCCTCTCCATTGCAAGATGTTAAAGGCTGCACTGAACACCACGTACAAAGGCAGCAACTTTAACTGTGCCGCTAATCTTTCATCTGGATAAAAACTGATTTTTTTTTTCCCCATTCTTTGTTTTCCAACTCTGTCTTGGAAATTATCCCTGGCAACACTTTCATGCTCTGACTACGTAGGGATCAATCACGACATTGCTAGAAGCCTTGAGAAAAGTTTTGTTCTATCATTCCAAAAAAGCACACTCTGCTTCCTGGATCGTATTGCACAGAAAAGGAGAGACATAAAGTCACATAAGCTTCTTCCCTGACATATTTTTGCAGTTAACAAGAGTGATACAATACAATATCGAAACTTTACATGTTGATCATTCCTTGTGCAGTCATGCAGCAAAAAACCCAAAGAGTTTCTGTTCTCTGCTTTTTTAAGTTTGGTATTTGAGTCTCAGGCCTTGTCCATGTCCCACTCTTCTTTTCGAAGCATGTCTGGAGATGTATTTCTGCATTCTGAAAGGCTGCTGGTTATTTGAATGCAATTGCAAAACCTTACATTCTCCCTTGCTAGGTGCTTCCTGCTAAAGGCTGTACCTCTCTCTGTGTGTCCTGGGCTCGAGTAACCTCCAGAAAAAATCCTAGAATTTTCACATTTTCTTTAGCTGTCATGGCCTTTGTGAATGGGAATGTGGTAGCACCTCTCTCATATAGATTTCAAACTCCCTGAGCCCCACTGTAGTGACTCTGTATATGATACCAAATATATGATAGCAGGTACAAGAAGGAAACAAAATACAGATCTGCCTTTCAGCACTCTTCCCTTTGAAACCAATGGCAATATTCATGAGTGATGGCTGATGAGTGCTTAAAAACTCTGCTAAATTTTAGGTTAAAATCACGTATAAAGTGTAAAAATTATCTGTTTGCAGTATCTCCTTTGCAATATTTGTTATTAACCAGTACTGAAGTTTGATAAGAAGCTTTTTCTTATCCCTGTAACTAGGGAACTCTGGAGGATCAGATCATCCAGGCCAACCCACTGCTGGAGGCCTTTGGCAATGCCAAGACTGTGAGGAATGACAACTCCTCACGCTTTGTGAGTTCATTTCAGATTTGTTGGAATGCAGACATCTAATATATGCCTCATTCATTGACCGCTATAATCAATGGGTTGATCTGTACTGCTTCATAGGGAAAATTCATCCGGATTCACTTTGGAACGACTGGCAAGCTGGCCTCCGCGGATATCGAAACCTGTGAGTGCAGCAAGTTAGTGCATGCAGAATTTGTGCATCTGTGATCTCAAGTTTACCAGGAGACTAACAGCATCTCTCTTTTGGTTAGATCTTTTGGAGAAATCCAGAGTGACTTTCCAACTGGCCAGTGAAAGGAGCTATCATATTTTTTACCAGATAATGTCCAACAAGAAGCCAGAGCTCATTGGTGAGTGTCAGGGGTGCTGGGCTTGGCTCAGCAAGGGCTTTCTCTTTCCACTGTGACCTGCCCCGGTGCCACCAAAGGTGCCCTTTATACCTGCAGATCTCCTCCTTATCTCCACCAACCCCTACGACTTCCCCTACGTGAGCCAAGGCGAAGTCACTGTTGCCAGTATTGACGACAGCGAGGAGCTGCTGGCGACGGACGTGAGTACAGCGGAGCACCGGCGGGGCGGCCCCGCAGCCGGACCGGCTGCAGGCAGGAAGGGCCGGCGGCCCGGGGCCGCCAAGCGCCGGGCTCTGCCGCCCCGCAGCGGCCGCGGGGCCGGCCCGGTGCTGCATACGCTCGGTGCGGGCAGGGAGGCAGGGAGGCAGGGGGAGAAACCCGACCTTCCCATCACAGCACACGTGCCTGTTAACAGCACCTTCTGCTTCAGCCCTTGTGCTTCTCTGACCTTCCGCGACTTGCCTGTTGCCTGTGCAGAGCGCCGTGGACATCCTGGGCTTCAGCCCAGATGAGAAGGTGGGGATGTACAAGCTGACGGGGGCCATCATGCATTACGGGAACATGAAGTTCAAGCAGAAGCAGCGGGAGGAGCAGGCGGAGCCGGACAGTACAGAAGGTGGTGTTGACTGCAGAGTTTGCTTGTCAGCTGCACCAGGAGACAAGCTAGCAACCCCATCCCATAAAGTGCCCAACACTTTGAGAATGATTTTCCCTTCCAGACACTAATTTTTTAAAGTTTGTTGCAAGTTCCACAAAGTCAATGATTTAATTTATGCTCCGCAAGGAAACAGAGAAACATAAAGATGAAGCATTGCTACAGCCCTCCAGGCGTAGGGGGAAAACTACTGCCTGTGTTGGGGGAAAAACATTCTCCATGGGACTGGAGAGGAGCTTCGCATGACATATATGTGCATTTGAGTAGCGCCAAAAGTAGGCTCCTTGTAACAGAAACATCCTAGAGGTCCAGGACACCTTTCTTTGTCTCTTTTTAACTCATTTGCTGTCTCTGATCCTAGTGGCTGACAAAGCTAGCTACCTGATGGGTCTGAATTCTGCTGATTTGCTCAAGGCTTTATGCTATCCCAGGGTGAAAGTCGGGAATGAATATGTAACTAAAGGACAAAATGTCCAACAGGTACCTAGACAGCTGATCAGCTTTTCATTTTGTTCAGACAGTTCTTTCAACTTTACAGCTAACTCAACTTTCATTACTGCCATGGCTGTGTTTCTTACAGGTATACAATTCAGTGGGTGCATTGGCTAAATCAGTCTATGAGAAGATGTTCCTATGGATGGTTATTCGAATCAACCAACAGCTGGATACAAAGCAGCCCAGACAGCATTTCATTGGTGTCCTGGACATTGCTGGCTTTGAAATTTTTGATGTGAGTTACAGTAGGTATGCTTGCCCATTGATGACTCTTCCAAACGAACTGGCATTTTTTTATATTTTGAATTTGCAGTTCAACAGCCTGGAGCAGCTGTGCATCAACTTCACCAATGAGAAACTGCAACAGTTTTTCAACCACCACATGTTCGTGCTGGAGCAGGAGGAGTACAAGAAGGAAGGAATTGAATGGGAGTTCATTGATTTTGGGATGGACCTGGCTGCCTGTATTGAGCTCATTGAAAAGGTAGAGGAAATCTTTTCATTTTAGGAGAGCACATTTCTTTCATGGTCATTTATTTTAGTCCAGTCATTCTTAATAAATTGACATTACCGTTGAATGACCCTCTCACATAAGAAGAGGCAGTTTATAAAACCAAAGCTTTTGGAATGACAGGCTGCCTCTGCACAAAAAAGATTTCCTGAACAACATGGCTGGGGTGGAAGGGAGAGGGGGTACATGATGTTAATTTTGGTGCCTTTAACAGTACTGCCTTCAACAGTAAGGTGAACCTCAAGTCTTACTCCTTGCAGTAATGGATAGAATTAAGTTCTTGGGTCTAGCAACACAACTCTTTCTGGCCCCTCTGTCGCTGCCCACTGCTACTGCACTGGGGATCTGGGGATCTTAATGGGAATTCACCCCTCAGTGCTATGTTACAAGCCACTGTCCAGTGGTCGTGCACAACACTTACACATCATGCGCAAATCCAATACGCACATACCCAAACATCTTCCTTCTCAGGAGCATACAGGTATCTGCTCCCAGCACTATCATTCATGCCCAGTGCCCAGTGACTGATTCGGCCATCCCATATGCATGTTCACTGCTTAATATTCATACCCATGGGTTATGCCTTTGCACATAAGCCTCACATTTCTTGCTAACCTCCCCACACTTCCCACCATATAGCAGCATCTACAGGCAGCACTACCATTCACAGCTAGTGCCTGTTGCCTATTGCTATATTTAACACACAAAATCCACACTTACTGTTCAGTGTCCACACACTTTGTGTCTCATATCTATGCAACACAGAGTATTAGAGCCAGAGGAATCAGAACACCTACGCTGATCTAACGCTGTAGTCTCTTTTGTAATGACAGGAAAGAAATAGACACTTCTAGGATGCAAATCATCTCCTTATAAAGTATGTTCTGTTAGTGATTCTGTGAAATGTCTTTATAACGCTTCCATTATAGAAGAGCAATCTGGACAGCTAACTCAGATCTAGATTCTGTTTTATAGGCACCTACAATTAGGCAAGATGAATGCTGACCCCAGAGCGCTCACACAGCAGCCACACCTAGAGGGCAAAATCTTCATTCAAAACATGGCATTCCTGCCCAACATCCACCTCCTGTGGTTGCTGCTGCTCTGGAGGATCCCTGATTCTAGCTCTGGCAGCTATCTAGCTGAAATCAGATGCAGGCATCTAATGGCATCTTATTAAATTTAAAAAAAAAGAAAAGGGTCATACAAAGAATGAACTCCTAGAATTCTCTCTAGGCCAATGAAGTGGAGGTCACATCAGTGTCTCCAGCAAAATCAGAGGACATGTGCTTATATGCACTATCAGAAGATACCTAATGCAGCTCAGATGAAAGCTCTGATGTCACTGAGAATGTGCCTACATCTCTGTATTGAAATACTTCCAATTTTAAATACAATCCTGAGACAAATTAAAAGTCTATGGGTATTCTAAAGAGCCAGATTATTGCCATTTACAGTCCACGTAGGGTGAGGAAAATCTGATCCATCATGCACATTCACTGGAGACAGGAGTTGTTATTACATATTAGTTATCTATGCACATTCCTAAGGAGCCATCAAATTAAGTTCATGTTGACAATTGCAACCTGATGGCTTGTAAGAGACACACACAACAGCATCAGTCCCGCAAATGGGACACTGAGACCTACTTCCTAACGATGTAGGGTAAAGATGATTGAAACAATTTATTATAATATGTATATATATGTATATATAGCCTTTCATTCAAAGATGCATGTAAACAGTATTGTCCAGTTGCCATGTTGATGGGTAGTAGCTTGAGCAACACAGACTAATTATAGTTTGCCTGATTATTATAGTAACTAGCGATGTATTCAGAACTTGTGCAGTACAAATTACAGTCACTGAAATAAGCCACAAATCACATGCAAGGTGACATTTTATTTACTTTTCCTCTCCCCACTGCTTACTTTCTTCATGTATTCATATTTCTCCCAGCCCATGGGCATCTTCTCCATCCTGGAAGAGGAGTGCATGTTCCCCAAGGCAACTGACACCTCTTTCAAGAACAAGCTCTATGACCAGCATTTGGGCAAGTCCAACAACTTCCAGAAGCCCAAGCCTGTCAAAGGCAAAGCTGAGGCTCACTTTTCACTGATGCACTATGCTGGCACAGTGGACTACAACATCTCTGGCTGGCTTGACAAGAACAAGGATCCCTTGAATGAAACTGTTGTGGGGCTGTATCAGAAATCATCCTTGAAACTGCTGTCCTTCCTTTTCTCTAACTATGCTGGTGCAGAAACAAGTAAGTGCTTTTTCAATGATGATCAATAAGGCAAGAATCAACTAAAGTCTACTTCTGCTTCTCCTCTCTGTGGTATACAGCTGACACAGCAATGTGTCTGAGCCCTAGGAAATACTGGGGATGAGTCAGCTGTGGTCCTTGCAGGTATCATCAAGTAAGTAAGGCGAGAAGAAAAGGTTGTAGGGATAAAATTTTGGATAAGGTGTGAAGTTTGGAGCACAAAGACTGCATTTAAGTCTCGATTTAATTGGCTTCAACAGTGCAGCAAATATGAAAAGACACTGAGCTGCTTGGACTTGTATTCCTGAGACTACAATTTACTTCCTCCTTGGGGCTGCCATAACTCAGAATAGATCCCTATTCTTCACCTGGAACATTGGATTAGGAGATTTTTCTAAAGAAGACTTCACTGCACTGATAAACAAATGTCCACTGCTGAGCCACATTCTTGTGGCCTTTCACCTAATTAAAAAAAATGGGGCTATGTCTATAAGTAAAGCAATGTGACTAGTAGCACAGAGTACACTGTTATGAAACTTATGTTAGGCCATAATGTTCCATACCACCAAAGCCATATACATTATGATGCAACCTAAATCATGCATCTGAGACCAAATATACCATACACTGATCAGCAACCAGCTAGCAGCAGTTCACTAAAACTCTCATGCAGCAGTGGGTCAGTATTTAAAATTAAAAATTAATTATTTTATTTACCCATGACCAAAGAAAGGAAGATGAGGCCTACAAAACATACTGCTTACTCTAACCATTCACCTCCTATCTACTTCTTCCAAGGTGATAGTGGTGGTGGCAAGAAAGGTGCTAAGAAGAAGGGGGGCTCTTTCCAGACGGTGTCTGCTGTGTTCAGGGTATGTGAATTTCCTTTTAAACGAGCCATGCTTCCACAAAAATGATCCGAGGGCTGGAACACCTCTCCTATGAAGAAAAGCTGAGAGAGTTTGGGTTGTTCAGCCTGGGGAAGAGAAGGCTCCAGGGACACTTTATTGCAGCCTTTCAATATATAAAGTGGGCTTATCCGAAGGACGGAGAAAGACTTTTTACCAGGGCCTGTAGTGACAGGCCAAGAGGCAATGGTTTTAAATGAAAGAGGGTAGGTTTAGATTGGATATAAGGAAGAAATTTTTTTATGATGACGGTGGTGAGACACTGGAACAAGTTGCCCAGAGAAGTTGTGGATGCCCCATCATTGGAAGTGTTCAAGGTCAGATTGGACAGGGCTCTGAGCAACCTGATCTAGTTGAAGATCATGGCAGGGGTGCTAGACTCAATGATTTTCAGAGGTCCCTTCCAATCCAAACCATTCTGTGATTCTATAACTCCTTGACATTTGAATAAGAATGCAAAAGCTTTGTAGCTCAAAGCTCAAACCCATGTTTTGTTCTACCACAGGAAAATCTAAACAAGTTGATGACTAACCTGAGAAGTACCCATCCTCACTTTGTGCGTTGCCTGATTCCTAATGAAACCAAGACACCTGGTAAGTCTGTCATTATCCTCTAAAGACATGGGACTGACGGGAATTGTCTTGCATAGCTTCCACACCAACTTCTTCCAGAACAGTTCTTGTGGGGGTTGGCCTGCAGGACCATGCCCAAATAAACCTCCTTGTATTGTTTACTGTGACTGTAAAATTTTGAGCATTACATGGTCCACAACACTTACGCATCTTTGCTTAATGTGCATACAGAGCTTAAGATGATAAAGATGGGATTGATTGCAGATGAAATTGTCTATTGTGGGTAACAGCATTAGCAAATCCCTAACAAATGCCTAGTTTTAAGGACCACTGTGTCATTCAGAACTGTTGGGTTCAGCCCAAGACCACTTACCAATTTCCAAATATTCAGTGTTAGGATCTGATTCACTGACCTGGAGGACTATCAAAGAAATCATCTATCATTTGTAGAATTCTGTGTACAGGCTACTGGGTGCTGCTAGCACTTGGAAAGCATTTTGATATAAAGTTACTTTTTTTCCTTTACTTAATTAAATATTAAACTCTCACATAGAGTTTAGTCTCCAAGAACAGTCAAGTTTGGGAGTATTTTCATGTGCCATTAAATTAAAGTACTTGAATTGGGGAGAGACTTGCCTGTGTGGGTGTTAGTAGTCTAATCATTATGAGGTCTGATACTGGTAGAATGTAGTGGATGCAACATGAGTACCAGGAAACAGGAGCTTAGCATCTGTTTAATCTGCTCAGGAAACAAAAGACCAATTTCAGAACGTTTCTTACCTTTCTTGTTTATGTCTCTCTGTGTAACCCTGAAGCCCACAAGCAGGATTTAAGCAACAAACATATGTATGACATTCACATTTCAGCTATTCATCTAAACTCCTTTTATATTCAGTGGAGAGAAGCTGGCATTTTAAGGTATGACTCATCTGGCCCCTTTTATACATCTATCTTAGGATGAGATGAATCACATCCTAGAAGGAATTGTTTCACTCCACTGGCTATAAATGAAGCCCAAATGGAAATGTCCACACTTCATATCCTAAAGTGAAGAAAGAGGAATCCCTCTGGGGTCTTGACAGTGGAGAAGGTGTAAGGGGTAAATTAAGGAAATTTACTAAAATAGAAAAGCATATTTGAATGAATGATTTTGCCAGATAAGGCTGTCATTTTAATGTTCAGTTGATTGTTTTGACAGGTGACTCAGAGGGAATCTTGACTTTTGCCTTTTAAGAAAAAGAAAAGCAGTACTGTGTGCGCAAAATTAAGGATGGTGAAGTAAAGGAAGAGAAACTGGATATCTTCTGATTTTTAGCTTGTTTTAGGCTGCTTATGCTCAAGTTTTCTAACAATTCCTTTCGGTACACCTTTATTGATTACACTGAAAAGTAAAGTTAGGGGTATGGACCATTCTGTACTAATTAACGTCTCTAGCAGCTGATGGAAATTTCTGCATGACAAAGTGATTCCAAGAGGGTTTTATTCTGCCAGTTGTACTTTGCTTGTAATACTTGGGAATAAGACTTAGGAATACAGTTGATTATTATATCCAATAGATATTTTAGGAGGAGAAAGATAATTCTTCCAATTTTAATCAACTGTCCTCTACAGGCAGACTGAGAGCTTTAAGCAACCTGCTTATCCACTCCTGTGTTGGAATCTATCTAGCTATCAAATCTAATCAAGTTTGAGTATAGTCAATGCTTGCATGGCAGATCCAACGTAAAATCTTACATAACGTGAAGAGCTGATTGTCTACATGGTACTACACTCTGTGCCACCTCTACCTACACCCAAAGAGGATGCTAATGCTGTTGAGTATTTTTCAGCTGGTCTCCTAAAGCACTCTCCTGCCATTTTTGAGTAATGTGGCCTTTATGCCTTTTGGCCATTGGCGATTCACAAGCACTGGCAGCCCTAGCGTTCTTAGTAAAGCTCAGCTCACTGAAGCAGCTCTCTGCAACTTGTATGAATTGAAGGCATGTTCTGTCTTCCCTTCCTGCATCTTTAATCAAAAACTGGTTGAATTTTATCAAAAAAAGGGAGGTCATTCTGGAATGTTAATACATATAGAGATTCTTTGGAAGAAAAGGAGAGTCATGATGGATGTATTTTGTTTAAGGTGAAATGGACCATTACTTGGTGATGCATCAGCTGCGGTGCAATGGGGTTCTAGAAGGCATCCGAATTTGCAGGAAGGGGTTTCCAAGCAGAATCCTTTATGCGGACTTTAAGCAACGGTAGGTCTTCAGTTACTACTGTCTGTCAAGATAAACAGACAGTAAACCCACAACTCAGGTGACAAGTCTGGTGACATCATGGAGACATACCCTCTGAATCAGACTAGATTAGTGGCATCTGAGGGAACCAAGTCATTAATACTGTCTTAGGTCACTCTAGTCTTTCCTTCTTTGATCAGACAAAAGATTTCTTGATTCATCAGAACCAATATAATTTCTAAACTGTAGTCAATGCCCTATATGTTTACATGTAGACAATGTAGTCAAAGAGATGCAAAATGCTTGTAGTGTAACGAATTAAGTGGCATTATAGACTGCTCTTTGTAAGTCTCCCAGAGTATAGATACAAAAACAATGCACATCAGCGCAGCCTCCTTACAGTGAACTGCCTAAGCATTCAATAATCCAAGGCTTTGCCGGGGCTCTGTCACTGGCCTGCATCCTGTGCCTTGTTTTCCTCATCTTTCATGTGAGCTTAGTTGCTATAAAGTGCTGAATTAGAACTGGCTGCTGTTATAATAAAATGTATAATTAAATGTAGCATCTTCCATGCTGAACTGGTGTGAAAAGGACCCAAGACCTCTCTGAAAATGCCCTGCAACCTGATGTTCAGTAAGGCATTAGCTGGTCTCAATTGTCAAATCATAATTTGATGTGACAGGTGAAGGAATCTATCCGTAATGGCCATGGTCCAGAACCACAAAGTGCTTTATAGTTCAAAGGAAATGTGCTGAAGTTCAGAAGGAACTACAGTGGAAGCCTAAAACAGACAATAAATTCCCTGCACCATTATCACTGTCTTGATTTTACATATTCTCTTTTAAGGTAGACTTGAGAATAAAAAGTGCTCCAGTGTACAGTCACACATCCTCATTGATGTATCTGAAGAAACCCTTTTAGAAGGATTAGGTGGTCCTGTCCATGACACAGGATTATCTTAATCAATTACCTTGCAAAATGCTAAGACTGCTGTTAGCATTCACAGAATAACACCATGCCATTTTTAGTCCAAAGTCAAGGATTCAGTGGTACAACTTCTAGAGACTGTGAGCCGTGCAAGATCTGTACTCCCTTTGGAATATAGCTGATTTTTGTTAGTAGTTTTAATACCTCTTCAGCTTTAATATGAGTAGCGTTGTTCTGATCAATGAAATAAGACGAGAAGAGGTTGACATGTTCTCACTATGTTCCTTCTAATTCCTGGACTTGCAGACACTCTTAAGTATGCACATTAATTTTGTATGTAACAACATACTCTGTTGTTACACAGCCAACAGATTCCCCTGAAGAGTAGACGTGTCCCCTTGTCATCACGTTCTGTTCAGCCAAGACTGTCTAGATTTCAGATGGCATATTCAGCCACTTTCAGATAACTCAGCTTCTGTATATTTTATAATATACGATGGATCCTATTTTCCTCACCCTGTTTGCAACCAGTCCTTGCAACCTGTCTTACCACAGGTACAAGATTCTTAATGCCTCAGCCATTCCAGAAGGCCAGTTCATTGACAGCAAAAAGGCTTCAGAAAAGCTTCTTTCCTCCATTGATGTTGACCACAACCAATACAGATTTGGCCACACCAAGGTAAAGTCCTTGTGGAAGAGTGGGTATAATTAATGGCAAAAAATTTTGTGCATTGAAAGTATTTCTTGCATATGAAATCAGCCTTCATGATGATTAGAAACAAAGTACATCACTAGCAAGAAGGAGTACAGAAAACTTGTCTGGTTCTGGGGGTATATGTGAGGGGTAGCCCTGGGAACACCACACTACCAGAATGACCCAGCATGGCTGCAACTAGAACTAGTGCTGCCCCTTTCTCCTACCAGTTGAACTAATTTATATGAGTGCATGTTAGACAGGCTCAGACAACTTTGGACAGTCAGACTTTTCAGGGGACTTAGGCACACACACAAGTCTATCTTACATATCCAAAGCAGTGTTAGGAGGGACACTGATTCTCTGATCAGCACAACCAAGGCAATACTATCTCTGGACAAAAACCCAATCACCTACACTACTGAACAGACATAATTATGTATGCTTCTCAAGCCATCTCTAAGTCAGTTCACAGAGCAAATCTTGAGCCTGACATAGAAAGGTAGAGTACAGCTAAGAGACAGAGTAGGATATAGTACTCAGTTGAAAGTTAACTCTTTGTTTTAGTAACTACTGATAAGCTAGGTCTTCCACAACCTACGCTTGAGCAGGCATCAAATAACACTGCAATAATGTGATTAGATCATACATAGAGTGACTTGCCATGAAGGAACACTGAGGATATGAATGATACAAAATTTCTTTAGCTGTTCAACCTTTACTCTGCAGGCATTTTTCCAAAACTGCCTTGTACTACCCTGCATCAGCGGCCAACAGTTGTGTATCTATCTAAGCCTCAAACTATTTGACCCTCTTTTATGTTCTAGGTGTTCTTCAAGGCAGGTCTCCTGGGACTCCTAGAAGAGATGAGAGATGAGAAGCTTGTGAGCCTCATCACTCATACACAAGCTATGTGCAGAGGGTACCTCATGAGAACTGAATTTAAAAAGATGAATGAAAGAAGGTAATATAAGAAAATGCTAACAATCATACTGTGTCAGACCAAAAGTCCAGCAATGCAGTATACTGTCTCAGGCAAAAAAACTGTCCTTGGGAAAGACCCTTAGAAAGACTAGGGGAAACAGAGCAAGCACAAACTAACAGTTTACTTGTTACAGCCTCCCAAATTCTGGCACTGGCTATTTAGCAATTGGACCATGCAGCTGGACCATGATATTTAGTATTTAACAATGAACCTTTTCTCCATGAATGCACTTACTATTTTCAACCTTTAAAGAACCCTGTGACAGAGAGGCCAACTGAACAAGTGCTAAAGTTTGTCTGTTTTGAACATGTTGTCTGATAATTTCATTGGATCACATTGGTTTTGTAAGGAATGGCATATAACCACTCTCTGCTCTCCTTCTCTTTAATTTTCTTTCATGGCTCCATCATCTAAGATGAATAATTCTAGCTTGTACAGAGAAGGTACTCCATACTTCCAACCCTTCCCATTTCAGCTCTCTTCCTTTGAGATGGGATGAATCATGCAAAATTTAGAGTGTAAGAGTGGCAGCACTGGGCGAGCCAAGCAAACTTTCTCAAATGTTGTTGACAAGTGAAAGCTTTAGGGGGAGCAAGCATTGCATATATGTATAGGATGCTCTGCCAACCAGCTGCTTTTATTTGTAATCCTCTGCAGTATATATTTAGCTCAGGGGCTTCCTGAGCCAGGCATAGTTTCTAAGAATTCAATAACTCTTACTGGATTACTTTCCAAGGAATTGTTTAATCTCCCCTTGAACTATGGGCATCAACAACACCCTTTTGCATTCAATACCATAAAAAGATTTCTTTTTTTTTCCAGTTTCTGTCTTAATAATTTCTAATATGGTATTTGCTATTTTGAGTGACCCAAAAAGCATCAAGCTACTGTTTCCACAATTGACAGTAACTCCCAGATTTGTAATCTCAGCAGCAGTACTTCAAGGATGTCAGTTTTCACTCTGGTATTCACCTGAGCACTTGCACTTTCTTTGAGACTAAGGAAAGTCTCAGAGATCCCCAGGCAACATGCCAGAGAAGTTTGTCTGCTTTCCTCCCTCTTCTATCCAGACATAGTTACTGTTTATGCTACTGAACCAGCCATTCTGCAATCAAGGGCCCAGAAATGACTCTTTAATAATAGCAAGGGAGGTGAGGAAAAAAGTGTCATGCCAAAGTTCCTTGAGGAAAATGCTGATGCTGTGTGGCCAGTAATCAGAGTCTGCTTCCAACCCAAGTCTCACCAGCCTCATAAACTGTGTTTTCATGTGTTTTCAGAGAATCCATTTATATCATCCAGTACAATGTTAGAGCATTCATGAACGTCAAGCACTGGCCTTGGATGAAGCTGTACTTCAAGATGAAGCCTTTGCTGAAGAGTGCAGAATCTGAGAAGGAGATAGCCAACATGAAGGAGGAGTTTGAGAAAACCAAGGAAGAGCTTGCAAAGTCTGAGGCAAAAAGGAAAGAGCTGGAGGAGAAAATGGTGACCTTGTTGCAAGAGAAAAATGACTTGCAGCTTCAGGTTCAATCTGTGAGTAACCTCCATTTTCAGATTCACTACACTTCCTCTTATTCTGCTGCTCTTTCCCTTCTCTTTTCCATTGTCCTTCATAAACAGACATGAAATAGGGCCAGATTCTCCACTTTTGTATCTGGTCTGGTCATTTACACCTAAGCAAAGTGAGTACAAAGCACATATAAAGCATTACCACCAGTAGCAATACAGCAAATTCTGACTGGTCTCCCATGTAAACCCACTTCACTATCAAGTAATCACCAGTGGAAGAATCAGATGTTCCACAGTATATACCATGTATATATACCATATATAACAATGGTATCTGATTCTGGATGAAATACAGGCTGTTTCCATATCTGCTGACCATTATAATATGGAGCCAGGGAAGGGGTGCTTTTCTGTCAGAAACAGGACTGAAACTGTGGAACAAAGACTGATGCTTTTCTCTGGAATACTGCTGAGCAGAGACTGAAATTGCACGAGACAGGAATATGGTCAGGTTTTAAAAAGTAATAAGATACTACGTGGCCAAGGGCAGTCTGGTGCAAGTGGACCTGTCCCTTGTTTCCATGGGCTTTTGAACCAGTTGGGTTTCAACAAGAGTACTGTATTGTTTCAAGCACTGAGGCTGTAACTGTGCATGCTGAAGATTAGATACGTTACCTGAATCCTTCTTCAGAACTTCAATTTAACCTCACTCAGTTTTCTGAGTTTCTTTGTACCCTTCTTGGTACTTAATGCTCTGTTCTCCAGAACCCACCTAGTTTACAAGGATTTGGGGCTTCACTTTAACCCCTTCATGATGGTAAGCCAAAAAAAACAAGAAGCCCAGGTTTAACTAGGTTAACTAACTTCCGGGTTAGGATGCTTTTCAAAGCACTCAGATTTCAGATTTTAGAACATAAAAGAACTCCTATGGTATGATCATTGCCCTCAAGTGTGTTGTCTGACTCTTTCTCGACTCCCAGTTTCTCACTGTTTCAGTATTGGAAGAGTTCTTCCCGTCTTCTCGCTAAGTCCCATTTTCCTGGGGGAATTTCTATCTACCCTGCTTGAACGATTCCTCACACACCATCTTCTCCAAGTTTGTCCTCAGAAGATGCACACTTACTAGCCATGATTTTCAGTACGCTATGGGTTTCAGTCAGAATCTGAGCGAGAATTAAACATACCATCTTCTGTTACTGCAGGGATGGCTTTCAGCCATAACTCTTCTGGGAGGCAACAGATACCTTTTCTGGTATTCTGCCTAGAATACATCATAGTAGCATTAATTTAAACAAAATTTTACCTGTTAATCATGAGTCTCAAAATTTTATTAATAGTAAAAGTTGCAGGCTACAATTTACGTCGAGCCTGACCCTGTCTTGGCTGAGAGAGAGGTTAGAGAATAATGGGAGGAAGGTGAGCCTCATGTGAAAAAAGTGGGAGAAGTAGTTTGGGGAGAGATAGTCTGACCTGTGTCATTAGACTTGGAGGAGCTTATTAAAGATAGAATCATCCAACACTCTATGAAAGATGACTTTGAAATGCTGTATGTTTTACAAATCCACATCTAAGATCTTGCTTCCATGAAATCCAGTTTGCTACCCACCTATTTATCTCACCAATTCCTTGCAGGCTCCTTGCTATGAACTCTGTGAATCTATTGCATGGTATTGTAGTCAAACCATCTCACCAGCTGAAAGGAAGTGTCTCTACCATGGGATTTTGGTCCACTTTCGTAGCCATGACTCAGCAGGACAATTTCCTCATGATCATATCATATGCATTACTGTGATTTGCATAGGAAATTCTGCCCTGACTTGTGTAATCGATTTCCTGGAGATGGCACTTGAACAACATATGTTGCCTTTTGTCATTTTTATGATAAATATAACGTGCCTTCAATATGTTCTGACAGGAGAGTGAAAATCTAGCTGATGCTGAAGAGAGATGTGAAGGACTCATCAAAAGTAAAATCCAGCTAGAAGCTAAAATTAAAGAACTAAGTGAGAGAATGGAGGATGAAGAGGAGACGAATGCTGAACTGACAGCAAAGAAGAGGAAACTTGAAGATGAGTGCTCTGAGCTGAAGAAAGATATTGATGATCTTGAACTGACTCTGGCCAAAGTGGAAAAGGAGAAGCATGCAACAGAGAATAAGGTGACAGAAGAATCAGGGAATTATTCTTCCCCAGACAGTTTTCCCAGACAGTTTTCAGTTTTGTGGAAAGTTGCGGTCATTCCTAAGTGCTCTGAATGGAAATGATATGTGCCCAAGGCATAGGAGAGAGGTATTGCCACTTAATCACCTGTGACAGAAAATTTTTTGTTAAAATTATAACTTCCTCTTTGGAAAAATATATTTTCTGTGACAGTTCAAAAAGAGTTAAGAGGTTGTTATGGTGCTTGATAGACAATTTCCATATTTGGCCCTTTGCAGTCATAAGGAACCAGTATATTTGTGTCTCCTGTGGATAACGGAGCACTAGTATGCTTGTGAGTAGCTCAGCGCAGAACGGCTGTGCTGGTCCTTTCTCACATACATTGAGGAGAACTGATTTTGCAGATGTCAAATGTTTTCTTATAATTCTTTTATATTTAAGAAGCCCAGGTCTCATCTAGGATGGACATCCTTTCCTTCCATTGACTTGATGGTACGATGAGAGTTCTTTCTGACTGTCAGGTGTAGCAAGGAGAGTCTACATCAGGTGGTCATTAACTCATTTATCTCCCAGTAAAAGCACAGGTCTCTTCACGTACATCTCAACAATCAATGTGAGAGACAGAATTGAGATATATATGTTAGAATTCAAAAGCCCACGTCTGTGGTGACAGCGTTCAGTCCTGCTGTCGAAACAATACTAGCAGAGATGTAATTACAACCTTGAGGTTCCCTTCACTGCCATCACTGAGAACAATACTGGATCCTAAGTTTGCAATTACAGATATGTTGGACATTTCTATACTAATGCTTAGAGGAAATCTAGCTGGTGCTGGGTGTTACCCTCATTACGATGAGGGAGTTTCTTATCAGATATCAGGGCCATATAGCTAAAGCACTTAGCAGAGTGGACTTTCCTTATCCCTACTGTCAGGCTTTCCCATCCGAATGAGACAAATGAGAAGCAAGGGTCAGGCAGGTGCCTAATGTGTTTGAGATAAGGTTGCTGGTGTGCAATGCTCCATTGAAGTACAAGGAATAAGTTTCCAAGATAAAGCTAGCAGAGCTGGTATGTCCAGCAGCTCAGTTAGAAGCTCCTGCCCTAAATTCATGATCACCTGTTCCAAGGGCATAAGGTTCTTTGTCATGTTACTGTGTTCCTTTCACTTTTATGGAAAACTTAACATATCTTTGGTTATGCTTGGCACTTAATAATATCTTTTAAAGGAACCTCACTTGCTGAGAATTTACAGCTGTTTGCTTAGCAAATATATCACATGCAGAAAATACATTTTTTGAGCAAGAGCATCTCAGAGGCCTTTTGTAAATCTAAGTTTGCAGAGGCAAGTGAAGATCTAGCTCGTGTTCCACTATAGAATTCAGCAGGATAGGGCTGGTAGTCAAAAACAACGAAAGCAAGAATTCCTACCATTGCAGGACCAGAGGGGTGTGACTGTCAGGCATGACATTTGTTGCTACCCTCATCATGAATGATATAGACCTTCTGTGATCATTTTGACTACACCCACGCAAGATTTTGCAAAGATGTGCTCACTGTGTTCTCAGTCTGTCATTTCTCAAGGCACCCCCTCATAGTATGGATGCTGGCTGTCTAACAGGTTAAGAATCTTACCGAAGAGATGGCAGCTCTGGATGAAAATATTTCTAAACTCACTAAGGAGAAAAAGGCCCTCCAGGAAGCCCATCAGCAGACACTGGATGACTTGCAAGTTGAGGAAGACAAAGTCAGCACCCTCACCAAAACCAAGACCAAACTGGAGCAGCAAGTAGATGATGTAAGAAAAAGGTTTTGGGTTGTGTAGGTGGATGCTCTGACAGATTAGAAGAGACTAGAAATCTGTAGTTGGGAGTATAAGCAACACCTAATGCAACCAAGCCAGCTCTCATAATTTCAGTTAATAAATCGTTGCCAGTTGACAGGGTATTGTGGAATCCAGTACATCTTTCATCTTTCCCTGCCTATTTAAACTATGTTCATCACTGGGTATTTCAGCATTGTAGACTTTTGTGCCCCGTTTTAACCAATTAACTGGAGCAGTATATCTGTGGCAGTTTGAAGTTTGCTGCAGGGTTATTTGTAGTCTTTTACTGTGCAGTGTGGATATACTCCAGGAAGTTATGAACACAGGGAATTTGTCAATATTTAGCAGTCTATATGCTAGGAACTGCAGCCACTGGAAAAAATTAATTTCTGTATTTTTCAAAAACTTGCATTTCAACTGTGCACAGTCAAGCTGTGGACAGCTTAATATCTGAAACCAAATCATAACGGCAGCACTGATATTGCAGTGAGAGTATAGCACAGGTCAAGATGAGAAGTATATACAGGATCTGATTGTTTTCTCTATTCATCAATTTCCAACTCTAGTTAGATTTTTAAATCAAGAATAGTTACTTTCAAAGTATAATTTAAGTGTTTCAAAGTGTTTTATGTGTTTTAGCTTGAAGGATCTCTGGAACAAGAGAAGAAACTGCGAATGGACCTTGAGAGAGCAAAGAGAAAACTGGAGGGAGATCTGAAAATATCTCAGGATTCCATCATGGATCTGGAAAATGATAAGCAACAGATGGATGACAGGCTAAAAAAGTATTGCACTTTTTATGCTCTGAATTCTAAAATTCATATTTTATCTTAACTGCATTGAATTTGCATTCTTGTTCTTTAACAGAAAGGATTTTGAAATTAGCCAGTTGCAAAGTAAAATTGAAGATGAACAGGCTCAAAGTTCTCAGCTGCAAAAGAAAATTAAGGAGCTTCAGGTAAAGTCTAAGAGTTATTGATATTTTTAGTAGCTGAGTACAAGTTCCTTAAAATTTATTTATCTTTATTCTTAGACTTTTCTACAAAAAATATTTTCCTACACATGAATAAAACAATTAACATGGACTCTGGGTGCTGTTCCCATCTCTGGGAACTTTACTTTTTGTAAAAGGGCACTTTTACAGAAGCTCTGGCCTCTAATCATACATAACTATGTAAGAAATTTAAGTGATGCTTGTGGCTGGCTTTGAAAACAGATCAGATACTGAGTTATAAGAGTAGTGAAGCCACTGAGAATTACTTTTCTAAGAAAACAATAGAATGTGACATAATCTGTCATGATCAGGACAGAGATCACCTTCTAAATGGAGAGCCAGGAAGACAGTTCTCTTCAGTGCTATTATCCCATGGTTGCTCATCTCAAGGTTCCTTCCATCTTGTTTGCTGATGGAGGGAGTACACTGCTTTTTTTTGGGCTGACCTTTGGGAAACTCACATTCCTTTACATTTTCCAGTGATACATCCCCTATTTCTTTAGAAAACTGCAATACTAGATCCTTCATAACATAATAAATCCATTCTGAGCTATAACATAAAATAAAATCTCAGATTTTACATTCACTGTTGTTCCAAAACTGAATATTGCACATCCTAGGACACAATTCAGTGAAATTTCTAGTGGTGCTTCACTCTCTATGCTGATATAAATGGATGTGAATGTTTGCTCTTTATTCCTTAATGATAGTTTCAAATCTGTCTATTCAGAAGTCCTCATTTAACCAATTGACTTTCACAGGCTCAAACAGAGGAATTAGAAGAGGAAATTGAGGCTGAACGTGCCTCTCGGGCAAAAGCAGAGAAGCATCGGGCTGACCTCTCGAGGGAGCTAGAGGAGATCAGCGAGCGCCTGGAAGAAGCAGGAGGGGCTACCGCAGCTCAGATCGATATGAACAAGAAGCGTGAGGCAGAATTTCAGAAGATGCGTCGCGACCTCGAAGAGGCCACTCTGCAGCATGAAGCCACGGCTGCCGCCCTGCGGAAGAAGCATGCGGACAGCACAGCTGAGCTTGGGGAGCAGATCGACAACCTGCAACGAGTGAAGCAGAAGCTGGAGAAGGAGAAGAGTGAGCTGAAGATGGAGATTGACGACTTGGCCAGTAACATGGAGTCTGTCTCCAAAACCAAGGTTGCTGCACAGGAGGAAGCATTTCTCATCACTACCATTGTTCTCCTGAACAATTAGATGAGCTGAAGGATATGCTTTCTATCTCTTAACAGAGCAATCTGGAAAAGATGTGCCGAGCTCTCGAAGACCAGTTCAGTGAAGTCAGAACCAAAGATGATGAACATATGCGACTAATTAATGATCTGAACATGCAGAAAACACGTCTACAGACTGAGAATGGTGTGTCCCTAGATGAAATGTAACAGTCCCGGTTCAAGTTCTTAAATATGCTCTGAATGCCTGTGTATTTTGTAATATATTCATCACTGGGTGTTCTGAACAAAACTCAGACTATAGAATTTCCTTCTGGGGGCAGTCATAGGAACTCCATCCAAGGAAACATAAAACCAAACCAAAAGAAGCACTGTCAATCAAAATGAATGTGTGAGTTTGTGGTCAGTTCATCCCCTTTCCTTTGACGCCAGCACAACATTTCTCTTTGATAGCTTTTTCCTACTGGTGGGAATGAAATTGCTACACTCCCTTCATTTTACCACATTACATCTTGTAATCACTTTCCATATGGCTAGGTCTTCTCATTCATATGTTTTATGTCTCATATCTCTGTCTAAAAAAATAAACGTTTTCTCATTAGGTGAACTTACTCGGCAACTGGAGGAGAAGGAGTCCTTGATTTCTCAGTTGACTCGAGGCAAACATGCTTTCACTCAGCAAACTGAAGAGCTGAAGAGGCAACTAGAGGAAGAAAATAAGGTGACTTGTTTTAATTTGGACCAACAAATTGTAAAATAAATCAATAAGCTAAAACAATAAATGAGATTTCTCCTCAGAGAAAGGTGGAGACATCAGAACAGTGAAGCTTTTGAACTTTGCCTTGGAGTATAACACAGAGAAGAGACATTAGAAATGAAATAAGGAAGACAGTTTAAGTCCTTCTCATCATGCTTTCTGAAGTTCAAAAACATGAGAGAAGTGAATGAAAATAGCTCTGTATGCATACCTTACCGCTACAGGGAATCCCTGAGGCAAAAGAACAGCAGCAGCCAAAAAAAGGAAAGAGAGCAGGAGTGCAGGCGTACCCAGGGTTAGATCATAGAATCATAGAATCATTAAGGTTGGAAAAGACCTCTAAGATCATCGAGTCCAACCGTCAACCCAACACTACCATGCCCACTAAACCATGTCCCTAGGCGCCTCATCTACACGTCTTTTAAATACTTCCAGGGTTGGTGACTCAACCACTTTCCTGGGCAGCCTGTTCCAAGGCCTGACCACTCTTTCAGTAAAAAATTTTCTCCTAATGTCCAGTCTAAACCTCCCTTGGCGCAACTTGAGGCCATTTCCTCTCGTCCTATCCCTTGTTACTTGGGAGAAGAGACCAACCCCCACCTCGCTACAACCTCCTTTCAGGTAGTTGTAGAGCGCAATGAGGTCTCCCCTCAGCCTCCTCTTCTCCAGACTAAACAACCCCAGTTCCCTCAGCCGCTCCTCATCAGACTTGTGCTCCCGGCCCTTCACCAGCTTCGTTGCCCTCCTCTGAACATGCTCCAGCACCTCCATGTCCTTCTTGTAGTGAGGGGCCCAAAACTGAACATAGTATTCGAGGTGCGGCCTCACCAGTGCCAAGTACAGGGCCACGATCACCTCCCTGCTCCTGCTGGCCACACTATTTCTGATACAGATATGACAAAACAGTTTAAAGTTTCTTCTACCTTTGGATAAACACCAAACTATACCTGAAAGGCTTACAGGGAAACTTCTTGAGAGACAATTCCCACCTTGTCTGTTGCTGGATTTCTTGGGTCTTTGCCTGAAGCACTTGGTGCAGATGTTTGAGAGGCAGTATCCCAGACAAGATGGACAAGCTCCTGATCTTGTTTAACAACGTCAGGTCTGAAAACAGAGTGCCTAATGCTATTCACTTTGCTCCTTCTGTTACTTTAGCAACTGTTGCACATGGGCAGTGAGATGTGGAGTTTTTATCAAAATACAGTAAAAAACTCCAGTCACAAATTGTTAATGTTTTGACAATTTCTATAATTTTATCTACCAAGGCCAAGAACGCCCTGGCCCACGCCTTGCAGTCTGCTCGCCATGACTGTGACTTGCTCCGGGAACAGTATGAGGAGGAGCAGGAAGCCAAGAATGAGCTGCAGCGTGCCCTGTCCAAGGCCAACAGCGAAGTGGCCCAGTGGAGAACCAAATATGAGACGGACGCTATTCAGTGCACGGAGGAGCTGGAGGACGCCAAGTATGTGGAGGGATGGTCTGGAGCAAGTATAAGGATATTTAAGTATAAATGTGAGAATGAACTGGAGGAAACCAGAATACGCTTGTAGTGGGAATACGCAAAGCAGTGTGCTTTGTAATGTCCTAGGAGTGAAAAGAGGAGTGAGTAGAGGTTTAAAGGAGGAGAAGGCATACAGGCTTGGGAGTGTCTACAGAAAGGAGAATTCCAGTGCATTAACTATGGAGTTAATCATAGTAGTTGAAAAATCACATTCTTTACACTGCTAATATTGAAAGTGTGTTTCTGGTTCCTCTCCACATCGGTATAGTCTATCCCTTGGGTAAGTATTCTCCCAGTCTATGCACCACTCCAGCGTGCTGTGTCATCCCAGGCTCCTATTGATGGTCTCTGTTCACACCATCACAGCTTTCTATGTTGCTTTCTCTGTCCAACTCTCCCATGCCAAACTCCCTTCCTGTCCATCTGAACGTCAGAATTTTCCTTCTCTCAGTGCTGATTGTCTCATCCTGCAGAAAGAAGCTTGCTCAGCGCCTGCAGGAGACAGAGGAGCAGATTGAGGCTGTCAACTCAAAGTGTGCTTCACTGGAGAAGACAAAACATAGGCTGCAGGGGGAAGTGGATGACCTCATGATTGACGTGGAGAGATCGAACACAGCTTGTGCAGCATTAGAGAAAAAGCAGAAGAATTTTGACAAGGTTCATTCAAAGAGCCTGCCAGATCTGAACGTCGTTAGACATTTGATAGGCCAGGCCAAATTCTGAAATTATGAAAGTTTTGCACTCAGTAAGATAAATTACATTTTACCCAAAGCAAAGCTATGGTAAGGAGCACATGACAGGACATATAGTAACGATAATGTCACGGTGTGAGTAACCCCAGATGACCACAGCAAACAATAAAGTAGTTTTCTGATAGTTTAAAAAAGCATGAAGTCTTCACAAGGGAGATTGGGAGGATCCATATCTAGTCTTTGCTCAAGCAGACTGAGCAAGTATTCACATGCAAGCTAACAAGCCCCGACCTTCACCTGCTGCTAGTCTGCCAGCCTTGTATTTGGGTTAGGCAGAGCCTCAGACTCCTTTACACAGTTCCAGCCTTCACTGCCTTTAATAACATTTAAAAGAATCAACACTGTTTGACCAAGTGATGTTGCACAGCCCTGTGCCTTGGCCCAGGCTTGTGTGAGTGAATTAGGTGAATGTGCTAAAAAAGATGCCCTGCAGGGCTGTGGTATCAAACTCAGGAGACAGTCAGTAGAACATGATCTTTCTTGGTGGGCTGAGTGCAAGACCACTGGCTCCTGCAATAATAAAAAGGCTCACACAGCCTCATTCAGACTAACCACATTGTGTCCAGGCTGGTGTCAAACCAAGCCTGAGAGCTTGAGGTATGCCCTAGTGCTGGCTGAAGATGATAATTTAAGTAGCTTCCACCAAAACAGCCAGAGTATGTATTGTCACAGGCCGAGAACAGTCCAAAGCAAAAGGCCATGTAAGACAGGCCATGCCTCTTGGGTTCTTGTCCTGTAAACGTGCAGAGAGAGGAGTGTTGCAGAATGGGTCATTCTTATGCTCCTGTCACTCCAGGTCCTGGCTGAATGGAAACAGAAGTATCAGGAGAGTCAGGCTGAGCTCGAAGCTGCCCAGAAGGAGTCTCGCTCTCTTAGCACTGAGATCTTCCAAATGAAGAATGCCTATGAAGAAATGCTTGACCAGGCTGAGACTGTCAGACGAGAAAACAAGAACCTCCAGCGTAAGTTCAGATCTCTATCAGCTGGGATCCACCATAAGTCCTAAAATGCTTGCATGTTTCTGGGCTACCATAGCTCTGCCTCTTCCCAGGGTTTTGTTCTTTATGATTTTCCCACAAAGTTCAGATCAGGCGACTTTCTTTCCTGTTCAGCTGATCACAAAGTCACCTGTAAGCACATGCCTACAGCTCATTACAGCATCCTACTTCCTCATGGTATTTCCCCTCCCTCACACCATCATAATCGCATTCATGGATAGGGACCAAATAAATTGAGTGGACAGAAATGATGATGAAACCAGAGACTCATTTTCTTCAGATTACTTCAGTCACTGCCATTAGAAAAAACCTGGAGGGCTGTTGTCTGTCTCCTGATTATTGGAGGACCATGCAGCTGTGGCACAATGGATTGGCATTTAATAAGCAAACTAACTGTATAAAGGAAACATAACTCAGTTCCTTTTTGTGAGCTGAATGACCCTTGGGGAGTATCTGAGGGTAAAGAGAGCAGTCAAACAGGACTGTCTCTGGAGATGTAATTTCACTATCCAGAGGAAGTGAGCTCACTCCAGTTGGTCCCTCTCATTTTCAAATTGCACACTGAACTGGAAATAGCAGGTAATCTGAAATAAAGATTGCACACAAGACAAGATCTATTATTTCTCCTCACTGCTGCATCACATTACATCATTATCTCTTCCATCACTCCCATTGCCAAACAGCAACTGCAGGTGCCATTGACAACATTATCTAAGATGAGTTGAGTGTGTGTTTTCTGTGTTGCAGAGGAAATTTCTGATCTGACTGAACAGATCGCTGAATCTGGAAAAGCTAATCATGGACTGGAAAAAGCAAAGAAGCAAATTGAGCAAGAAAAGTGTGACCTTCAAGCAGCATTAGAAGAAGCAGAGGTAAGTGTCCTCAATAAGGGGGCTTGTTTTTAGAGAGATCATGAATGGAGAAAATTTGGAGATTATATATTCCTGCAGTATGGGTGCAGTATGAGAGCACATGCAGACCAAATAGCATAGGGACTGCTCCTCTCCCATATCAATGTGGCATTCCTTGCCTATCGTGCATAAAAAAACTCAGTCCCAGACTAAAATTGAGCTAATTTTGCACCACTTCTTTGAATTTGCTCCTGTGAAAGGCTGAAGAAAGGTCATTTGTATATCAAAACTCTGACATTTTTGTTTTCTAGTCAAATTAATCGAAGATGTTTTCAGAGCAGGTCTAATCCATACTTAAAAGTCTTCTCAATGTCACCTCCTGTTCAAAGAAAGATGAATACTGAAGAGAATTAAGATTATATTTCTTCAGTTCCACTTTCAATGATTGGGAGTCAGTAAGACATTCAAAGAGGAGTCAGTTCACAGGACATGGGTTCTGATGACTATGGAGAGGTTGCTGGGGATCAGCTGAATCTTGGAGGTGCCACTGGTACACTGACATGCTTTGCTGACACAGGCTGCATACCAGGTCCCACAATTCCATGATTTCTCAATTTTCCTTACTGTCTTTGGCTATCCCTCAGCTCTTCATAACTTTAAATCTTACTTTTTTCCCAATTCATGCCAGATTGCAGCTCCTCCAGTTCCCTCTTGTCTGGGTTCTGCCTTTTGTTCCCTATCTGCCCTGACTGTGTCTTGGAAAAGCTTTAATTACTTCTGTATGACCATATCTGATCCTCCACAAAATGTCTTTGAGAGCATTTCATGGAGCTGCCCATGGTATACCTAGGGCATAGCTCAAACATAGAGACACAGAATTAACTTTGGTTGGAAAGGATCTCTGGAGGTCTTTAGTCCAACCTCCTACTCAAAGCAGGGCTAACTTCAAAGTTACATTAGGTTGCTCAAAGCCTTGTCTAATTAGTCTTTATACTTTTCAAGGATGGAGATTTCATAGTATTGCTGGACAACTTTTTCCAGTGCGGCATCATTCTCATGGGAAAACATTTTTATCCTTATATGCAGTCAGGATTTCCCTTGTATCAACTTTTGACTGTTGCCTTTCGTCTTTTTGCTGTCTACCACCAAGAAGACCCTCACCTTATTTTCTCTGTAACTCCCCTTAGGTAGAAAAAGAAGTAAAAAACAACTGACACATCTCTAATCTTTAGATCTCACTAGATGGGTGGGCAGTAGGAGCAAGAGTTATAGTGGCCATGCAAGTCCATCTGCTCTAATTTATGCATCAAAATGTCATCAGTCTAATCCTGAATTAGTCAATATACGCTCATTCTAGAATCAAAAAGGAGAAATAGGCATCTCTGGAGGGTCTGTTCTTAAAAGGGATGCCAAGGCTACATCAAGTGTTTCATTCTCTGGATGTGCTTATAAAAGCCTCGGGCTTTTATCTCCTAGACATCTGAAGCTAGACAATATGAGTATCAGAGGGAAAAGGCTGTATGGAAGGGGAACGTGCCCACACAGTCACTGGGGTGGGACTAAGTGCAGAGCCCTAAGCAGAATTCAGCATGGAGATGCAAGAGAAGGCAAGCTGCTTCTGAGCATGAGGCTTGGCTGTCCTATTTTATGTTTTCACATGTTTTATTATCTCTGAAGTGTCAACATAGCCCTCAGTGCCCAGACCTTGTGGTATTGGAGGCATTTTCCTAAGAAGTCTTATTCCTAAATTACTGATTAATATCCAGCTGAGATATAATGACTCTTGTGTATGGGAATAGCAGTCAGCTTTTTCAGTGCTAGGCCTTTCCTAAAGGTCCACAGTAAGGCAAATATATCTGCACTACTGGCTGCAAAGTGTCAAAATTCTGCATGGGCATTTCCCAGTAATGGACACTACAGAGACAAATGATATTATTTCAACCCTGCCAGGGCTCTTTAGAACATGAAGAGGGAAAAATCCTACGTGTTCAGTTGGAGCTGAACCAGGTGAAGTCAGATGTTGATAGAAGGAGTGCAGAGAAAGATGAGGAAATTCAACAGCTGAAAAGGAATCACCAGAGGGTATTAGAGTCTATGCAGACCACACTGGATGCTGAGATCAGAAGCAGAAATGATGCTTTGAGGCTGAAAAAGAAGATGGAGGGAGATCTGAATGACATGGAAATACAGCTGAGCCATGCCAGCTGTCAGGTAGCAGAGACACAGAAGCACCTCAAAGCCATGCAAGGGCAACTCAAGGTAGGGACCACAACGGCTACTGTCCTACAGGTCTTTGCCACTCACTCTGCTTGCCTCCGAGTCTCATGGTGCTTTCACCTTCAAAGGATTCCCAGCTCCATTTGGATGATGCTTTGAGAGAGAATGATGACCTGAAGGAGCAGCTTGCTATGGTAGAGCGTAGGAACAATCTGATGACAACAGAAATGGAGGAGATGCGAGCTGCTATGGAGCAGACAGAGCGAGCCCGGAAAGTTTCTGAGCAGGAGCTGACGGATGCCAGTGAGCGAGTGCAGCTTCTCCACTCGCAGGTATTTGGTATCTCCTTTAACAATAGGCATGTGGGAATGGCATGAAATGGGGTAGGAATGACCTGTCTTCGGACTGTCCCAACAGAACACAAGCCTCCTCAACACCAAGAAGAGACTGGAAGTGGACATTACTCATTTACAGAATGAAGTCGAAGACAGCATTCAGGAAGCCAGAAATGCAGAGGAGAAAGCAAAGAAAGCAATCACAGATGTGAGTCCTCTTGCTTGCCTCTCTTCCATTTTATACCACTGCAGTCACTTTTACACTTTAGAAAGGCAGCAATCAGGTGGAGAAGAACCAATTCTTTAACATAGGAACAGAAAATATCAGTGTTACACAATCCCTTCCATGTGGGCCTCACACAGCCTCTGCCCTAATGCTTGCCACGGAAGACCCCTTCAGTCTAGGTCCTCTACTCATATTCTGCTAGCAGTCTGTATTGAAGAGGCATCCTGTCTCCCCTTCCCCATACCCACATTCACTTTTGCTTCCAGGATAAATGTAATAGACAGGATAGAACAAATGGTGGCAAAATTGTAATAGGAAAAGAGTAGTCTGAACCAAGTCCTGTTTAGGCACAGCCCAAAAAAGCGGAACTTAAGACTAAAATCATACATGCTTCTATACAAATGCTAGACATGTAAGAAATAAAAAGAGAGAATAGATATGTTTCATTTAAACAAGGCTACAGTTCCACAGCATCAGAAAAAACAAATCTTAGGACTATCTAGGAAAGGTATATGAAAATGAAACAGAAAATGGTTACACTATTCCATCAAGTCATGGTGTCCCTGGGCCTGAAGTGCTGTGTCTAGTTCTGGTTGCCCACCAGCAGCAGTGCTGCAGGTTCCCCTCTGCTCTCTCTGCCCTGTCACATTGGTGACAGCTGTCCATCCCGGGTTCTGAAGATCTCAGCACACACAAGCTTTTCATTGTCGTTCGAGATACTCGGGGTCATTTCATTGGCAAAAACTGCGTAGGAGTCTGACTCTTCAGCAAATTTAGGCACCAAATGGCCAGATATTCAAAATCATTTGGGAGCCCAGAGATGCAGAGTGCTAGCTGGTGATACTTCAAGATGCCCCTAATTTCCACTGACTCTTACAAAATGAAACTTTGGTACTGAGTCATTTGCATGTCTTAATTATTTTTTTCTTGTCATCAACCCTGCCCCTTCCCCAAGACAGAGTAGTTTTAGAAATACAGATACTGAGAAACAGTGATCCTCTTTATATGACAGACCCTTAGCACAGCTATGGGTACTGACTGAGAATGTGGAGAGCCATACACCAACGTGAAGCTGGGCATTGCTCCCAGGGAGAGAGCATAACTGCGGGGGAGCACAGGGATGGGGAGGCATATTAGTAATATAACTGTGCACTACAACCAGGCAGCCATGATGGCAGAAGAACTGAAGAAGGAGCAGGACACCAGTGCCCACCTGGAGAGGATGAAGAGGAATCTGGAACAGACGGTGAAGGATCTGCAGCTCCGTCTGGATGAAGCTGAGCAGCTGGCACTGAAGGGTGGAAAGAAGCACCTCCAGAAACTAGAAGTGAGGGTATGGTGAAGACTAGGGTAGGCTAAGGTCAAGTTCCTGAGTGGGCCCTTGGTGCTGGAACCTCTTGGGAAGGTTACAACAGGGACAACCCCAGGTATCTCCAGCAGGTTTGATGAGAGTTACACTGAGTAGTCGAACGTTGCACTGTGGGTGAGGAACTTGAGAATGACGTCATAAAAACTGAGTGGGCAAAAATGGTGACAGATGAACATCAGGGTAGACATATACAGTAACTTATCTAGGGAAAAATAATTTAAAACATACTTACTTGGGGATGAACTTGGAACTGGCAATTACAGTTTAGCCAGGAGATCTCAGTCTTATCCATGACAGGCCTCAGAAACTGTTTGTTCAATGTGAAGTAGAAGCAAAAACCCAAAAGAGAAAAAATTTTGGGCTTCATTAGGAAAGGCACTGAGAACTGTATGAAATGTACCATGTGCAGCTCTGGTTTCTGCAACTCAAGAAGGACCTGACAGTTAGAGAAGCATCCAGGGAATGGCAGCTGAGTGGATGGAGCCTTATGAGGAGAGACAAACAAGGCTAGGACTCTTCCATTTGGAGAGGAGATGAGTGAGGGGGATATGATCAGAGTTTACAGAATCGTAACAGCAGTGACCAAGATGTATTCTGAATAGTTATTCATCAAAATGCACAATATGAGAAGTAAGGACACATGATGCAGATGAGGACATCTTCACCTGGAGATCAGTTTAAAAGAAATAAAAGGAAGTACTTTACAGAGTGGGCAGTGAAATTCTGGAACCTGCTGCCACGCGAGGCTCTAGAGGCAGCTGGTAGAAGGTTCAAAAAGGGATTAGAAATCAGCAGGTTTATAGACATACTTAAGGGAACAGGCACAGGTATGCCACCTGACATCCCTAATCTAATGACTGTGGAAGCTGGACAAGTGTGAGTGGAGTAGATAGCAGCCAGGTTTCCATGCTGCCCCTAAATAGTATATACTGCTGCCACTCCCAGCAGCAGAGCTTTGGGCTGGATAGACCATTTGCCTGACCCACTTATTGTGCTCTTCAACTGGTCCTGTTCCAAAATATGGCACAACTGGCTGCGAATTAGGTGCTTTTAGCTTTGAAAGGAAATATCCACACAGAAATAAAAACAGTGGTGTCCAGGTTTGACTTACATACACTGCAGAAAAGGCATGGAGCTATGGGAGGTTGTTAAGGACTATTCATGAGGATGAGCTGGACTCAAAGATTACAAATGAAACAGATTTTCCCCATTTACCAGGTGAACATTGGCAGAACCCTCCCTTCCCTGTTTCAATTTCCTCTTCTCTGACAGATTTAAGCCTAATTTTGATTATACATGCTCCAGGTATGCACAGCTAAGTTCCTTCTATAAATAACTATGAATTCACACACTATGTCACTACTAATACAGCATGGTGAGCAGTTTTTAGCTAGTCTAGCCCCAAGAAGCAGCTGCAGGAAGCTGCCCTGCACTGCCACTTCCCCTGCAGCCTTAGTCCGCAGAACCCCGGTTCCTAGGATCCTACAGCAGGATCAGCAGCCATTCTTTGCAGCTTGCTGTCTTCACCGTGATACTGTGTTTCAGATTAATGAGTTAGAAAACGAGCTTCATGCTGAGCAGAAACGAGGAATAGAGTCGCTGAAAGGTGCTCGCAAGTATGAACGAAGGCTGAAGGAGCTCACTTACCAGGTATTTCAAATCCTCTGTCCTCTTACGTGCATCACCTTGGTCCATCTTCCGACGCTGGCTTGATTTTCATTTCCCACAGTCTGAAGAGGATAAGAAAAATATTCTCCAGCTCCAGGACCTGGTGGACAAGCTGCAGTTAAAAGTGAAAGCATACAAGAAACAGGCTGAGGAAGCTGTGAGTGCAGGACTCTTTTTAAATCTTTGTGGGCCCTGGGTGGAGATTTCCAAAGGGTCTGGACTCCCAAGTTCATTAAAATAATTGAATACTCAGTTTGATAGGGCAGCTATGGCCACTGCCTTTGAACATTCCTTACCTCATAAAGATTTACGGCTCACAGAGCTGGCACAGCTGTAATTATCCTGGAGTTGTTGCACTTTTGGAGCCACACTAGCCAATTCTCCCAGCTGGAGCTAAGAAGGACAAATTGTTCTTCCCCAGCCGAGTGCTCAGGCTGTTGACAGTACGTAGAAATGCACAGAGTGCTTGCAATGCAGGGATGTGGCTGTGAGGCTAACTAATAGGTGATGTTACTGTGGTGCAGCCATAGGGTGTTCGGTTAATGGTAACAGGGCAATGTCAGTTTGTGTCCATGGCACCGCTTGACTTTCAGGAAGAACAGGCAAACACTAATCTCTCACGATGCCGCAAGACCCAACACAAACTGGAAGAGGCTGAAGAACGAGCTGATATTGCTGAATGTCAAGTTAACAAGTTGCGAGCCAAAAGTCGTGATATTGGAGGACAGGTGAGTTGGAGGGCTGCAGAGAAGGACCGTTCCCATGCAGCAAGTGCCACAAAGATCTCTGCCCAAACACCTGGCAGCCACAGCTGTATTCCTCCCACTCTTGCACTGGAGTGTCCTCATGAAGGAAGGCCAGAAATTGGCACTTATTCAAAACCAGTGGGTTTTGAAAGTCCTTTTGGTGCCTCCCAAGAGACAGACCAGATATGATCAACTCTAAGAATCCAGGTCTTTCAGTAGAATTGGGAGATACTTGTTCTTTGCCAGTAATATGTCAGAACATTTGCAATAGCCACAGACCTGAAGCAACCCCACAAATAATTCAATTGCTTCAATAACCTCTACATTATCTTCCTTTTTTTATATTTAGAAATCAGAGGAATGAGGTCCCTGACCAGAGCTGCGGCAGGCTCCCTTACAATATAGACTTCTGTGCATCCAACAGAGATATTCATTACTTGCTTCAAGTAACTAGATGTGCATGTAACTGATCTTTGACCTGGTCATATTTAGCCAACTCTAAGTAGAAGCTGTGAAAAATAAAAATAAACCTGGGTGACGTTCCGGTGACTGTAAGGATTATCCATTTGTTATGAGATTGACAGTGAGCATTTGTGAATGGATGTAGCAGCTACTGCAGCGGTTCCCCAAAGTCCAGGTTATGTCCTATGCAGGAAAAAGGGTTCCCAGGGCAATGGGAACACACTCCTCAGTTGTTCTCCACAGTTTCAACTTTCATGCTTGAGAGAAATTAAATAGGAAAAATACAGAAAAGATCTCTCTGTAAGGCTGTAACAATATCTGTGATTTGAACTGCTCCGGTCTTCTGCCTTTGCAGTCCATGGCATAACTCTGTGTGGAAGGGGAGAGCATTTCTTCCAGACAGCACATGTGTGCGGGGAACTGCCACGAGTGGAAGGAATGGGTGGGGATGAGCACCCTACAGTGTGTGTGTGCATGCGAGCGTTCTGTGGGATGTGCTGTGTTTGTGGAAGGGAGGGAAAGGGAGGGGCATCCGCTCCATGCAGTGTGGGGGGGAATCTGCTTCATGCAGCGAGGGAGCGGGAACAGGGCGGGGGGTGGATCTGCTCCATGCAGTGTGTGTGTGAAGGGGGATGGATCTGCTCCATGCGGGGGGGGTTTGGGGGTGTGGGGTGGACCTGCTCCATGCAGTGTGCGTGGGGAGGTGGGTGCATCTGCTCCATGCAGTGTGTGTGGGGAGGTGGGTGCATCTGCTCCATGCAGTGTGCGTGTGTGTGGGGGTGGATCTGCTCCATGCAGTGTGTGTGTGGAGGGGGGGGTGGATCTGCTCCATGCAGTGTGTGTATGTGGGTGGGTGGATCTGTTCCATGCAGTGTGTGTATGTGGGTGGGTGGATCTGTTCCATGCAGTGTGTGTATGTGGGTGGGTGGATCTGTTCCATGCAGTGTGTGTGTGGCGGGGCTCTGCTCCATGTGGGGAGGGGGGTGAATCTGCTACGCCCCGCAGGCCGCGGCGCAGGATCGCCCGGCCCCTCTGCCCGTCCACCGCCCCTCGGCCGCCTCTGAAAGCCCCTCACGCCCCGCGGGGCCGCAGGGAGGCGGCGGGGGCTCCCGGGAGGCAGCGCTCGGGGCGGGGCCGCCGCCAGGGCGCGGGAGCCCTGCCAGCGGGAGCCGTGCCTGCGCCCGGGCGCGGCGGCAGGGGGCGCTGCCGCGCCGCGGCGGGGACGGCCGCGGGTGGGGCCCGCCCTCCCCTGTGCGCCTCGGGGCCCGAGGACGCGGGGGGGCGGCGGCGGCTCGAAGCGGCGGAGCGGCCCTCACTGAACGCTGGGCCGGGCTTCGGTGTTCAGGGTCGCCCGACCTGGGCCAGGAGCTTCCTCCCGGAGCGGGGCCGGGAGCGGGGACAGGGCCGAGCCCTCCGCCTGTCCCGGGAGCCCGCCGGGGAGGCCCTGCCTTGGCGCGCTCTCTGCCAGTTCCAGGCTTCTCCCCTCTGAGGCGCCGGGGTTTGGGCTCTTGCCCCAAGTACAGCTCCGAGTCCCTGTGTTTCCGAGCCCTGCCTGGTGAGCAGGGTCCTTGTATGCAAAGGGAGGGGATGCTCTGGCTGCGTTGCCCAGAACAGGTCTTTGCTGATCTGCTTGTCATTGTCTAAGTAAAAAAAGGGACCGTTTCTGAAAAACAAAAATGTTCTGGAGCTCATAAACAGCTTCAGATTTTTCATTTTAAAATGTCTGGATGTTTGCTGTCTGTAGGAGCCGGACTTCGCCAGGTGGGTGTGTTCAGCCAGGAGGTCGTGTGCAAGTAACAGCCAGTGGCTCTGGCTGTTTTCCTCAGTCTTGTTTCTGTCTTCAGGCACAGGTGCCATCACCACTCATCAGCTGATCACCCCTGTCAAGGTTCTTGCCTCTTCGCGTTCACGTTCAGTACTCAGTGGCCTCCTGTTCACGTTCCCTTCATGCTCCTTCCTTCCATGTCATTCCTTTCTCTTGTGTATTCATCTGTGTCAATTGTTCTCGGATGATGTGTTCCCTTTGGGTTTCTGTTGCCCTTTTCCTGTGTTTTATACCCTGTCATCACTGCTGGCTGTAACCCATGTGCCTCCTGACTGGTCATCCTCCCGTTCGCATTCAGGGTCCTTTGTGCCAGTCATAGCTCTCTGATGTTTTGTCTGCTAATGCCCCATCAGACAGTGATCTGCCATCACTGCCTGTCAAGCTGACAAAAATAGTCTTATTGTTTCTTTTCCCCTGCCCCATGACTACCTGCCATCATTGGCTCTAGCTTGCATGTTCTTCAGCACGGCATTTTCTGTTGTCAGAGGTGGATGTGGACAGCCTGGTAACAAACACAGCAGTTCGTGACTTGAACTGCCATCGTGTCCAACCCCCCCAAACTGGTCCTGCCCACACTCTCACATGACATGATACGGTTTTCATTGCACAGCTGTGCACGTCTGCCCCAGCCAACAGTGCTGTGGTAAGCACAATGCTAGCAGACAAATCAGTAGATTAGCAGGGTTTATCCTTTTGTTAAGTATAAACCTGTTCTCAATACTCTTCTTTGTACATAAAGGAAGAAAAATGGAAAGAATGAGAAACAGCTCCTGCATGGGAGTTTTGTTCTGCAGGAGTGGTTTTTAAGGCTATTTTTTCTTTAATATGACGATAGCTGCAAACATATTTATAAAGCTGAAAGAAAAACCTTTGTCTAAAAATTTCTTTGCACTCCCAGAACCTTCTGGATGTGCTTTATAGTTGTCATGAGATCTATAGAGCCCTCTGAGTCCCTTGCTCATCCCAGTATACCAGGAAGGAAGATGTAATGGAATGACTAGATACATGTGCATTACCAGCACTGGCTTTTTCTTGGCATGCAGTAGGAAGGATCATTTTGTGTGATGACCTGTCTCTCCACAGTATTTCAGGAAAGCAGCCTGTTAGGCGCTTAGGCCATACATTAGCATCACTGGCTTCCTTTTGTGACCACAGAACATGTCACCTTGCTCACTCAAGACAGCTCTGGGAGATTGGCAGAAGAGACAGGGTGAAGGTTAAAGACTCAGTCCAAATCTATGCTACTTGCCACCTCTGCACAGGGGCAGAATGCACTGTCCAAGCTGATGGTTTGAACAATGCTCAGGCCATCGGCTTGAATTGCTCTTAGGCTGATGGAAAAAAAACAGGCCATGCCTTTAACTTGGCTATAAATGTGAAAGTGACAGCAAACATCCATGTCATCAACTCTTCAAAAATTGCTCACTGGTCAGCTAAGTATGTCCACACAGAGAGAGACTGAGAAGACAGGAGAGAGGCATTGAGCCTCCAGCGACTGGCAAGAACTTGAACGCAGGTCTGCGCAGAGCAGTTCCAGTGGACAACTCAAGACTATTCTCAGCTCAGAGATTTTTGTATTTCTGTATCTCTCTGCTTAGTTCTTGCCACTAAATTTATAAGATATGCAGGTGCATATTAGCATTCTGAAAAGAAGCAGACTGTTTCTGGAAAATAGGAGAGGGACTGAGGGGACAAAAAAAAAATCCCCCCTCAAAAAAGCCCAGAAAGCTGGAAGGAAATTGAAATAGGATAACTGCTAGGCTTTCAAAATAAACTTTATTTATTTATTTAAGAACAAGAAATGTACTATTTTTCATTTAGTTGAACCAGAGGTATATCTCACTAGTGTGAGATATACTTAGGAAATAAAAAAGGACAGACTCTTTGTTTTAGAACAGTAACAAATAAGAGAACTGGAGCTGTGTCATACCTGAATGTATACTAAGAATAACTCTTATTAGTTTGCCTATCTGTGAAGTCAGAAAGAGGATTAAAATGCTGATTTAAAAACACACCATGCATGCACACACAAAGCTCATCCCTTCTAGGCATGGTGCCTGCTCCTCCTTTGAGGTCCTGGGGGAATGGACGGAAGTGGGATTCATTCCAGTGGCCTACAAGATTCTCTTTCAAGCCTGCAGGGCCTTTTGCTAGGGAAAGGGTAAATTGTGCTGAGAGATACAGCCCCTTTGCTTATGTCTGTGACCGACATCAGACCTTGAACAGTGCTAAAAACTGTTTGCAGAAAACTGAGATTTCTCAGGTATGAAACTGGGCTCCCATGTGCCAATATTGCTCCTTACTTGTATTAGCAGACAGACTAAGCACAAGAGGACTCAGGGTTTGACCCTTTTTAATCACGTGATAAATTTGGTCTAATTCACCTCATACATTTGTTCTAATTCTATGAAATAATAAACCCTCTTTATATTTTCAACCTGGGACAAAACAACTCCATGCATGAGTGCAGACTGGGGATTGACTGCTAGGGTGTAGCCCTACAGAAATTGGGATTCTGGTGGAAAACAAGTTGGACCTGTGTCAGCAGTGCTCCCCTGCAGTAATAACGCTAACCAGTCATGCGTTTGCATTAGTAAGTAGGCAGTAAGTAGCCAGCAGGTGGAGGGATGTGGCTATTCCCCTCTGCCTGGCACTGGTGAGGCTGCATCTGCAATACTGTGTTCAGTTTTGGGACCCCTCCCCCCCATTATATGGGAGATGTTGACATAGTGGAGAGGTTCCAACAAAAACCCCTGGTATCAGACAGCTGGAGCACGTGCCATATGAGGAGATGTGAAGGGAATTAGGTTCATTTGGCCTGGAGAAGAGAAGGCTAGCGGGGGATCTAATTGCAGACTAACACTGCTGAAAAGGAGGTTGCTAATTAAGGTGCATCCAAGCTTTTCCTGCAAGTGCACATTGAAATGACAAGAGGAAATGGTCTCATGTTGCAAACCAGGGAAATTCTTTTTCAACAAAAGGAACACATTATTTACCATGAGAGTGGTGCAGCCCTGGGACAGGCTGCCTAGAGAGGTTGTGGAATCTCCATTCTCTGGGATTTCCAGGATACATGTGAACAAGGCCCTGAGCAAGTTCATCTAGCTTTTAAGTTAGCCCCGCTTTGAGTAGGAGATTGGACTAAAGACCTTTGATTTGCCTTCCAATCTACATTTTTCACTGATTCAGTTGAACTCACTAATCCAGCAGGAAGAAAGTTCTGCTGTTTGAAGGCTGATCAATTCACTGAAAAGGCTGAGGAACACAAAACTGGTGCCAGCCACAGAAAGGTCAGGACCATGCAGCTAGCAGGAAGGGTGGTGGTTGGGAAAGAATAGCATGGGATAGCATGCCTCTGTCTCAGGCACCATCCAAGTGAGCCGTCAAATCACCTCCTTCAGCCTGTGAGTCCTCAAAGTGATGATTCCAGGGATAAAGTGCCAACCTCTTTTTCCCATGATATTTTTACAGCATAGATCTGTCCTTGGAGATATTCAAAAGCTGTCTGGACATGGTCCTGGGCAACCTGCTCTAGGTGGCCCTGCTTGTGCAGGGGGTTTGGACCAGATCACCTCCAGGGTTCCCTTCCAATCTCAACCGCTCTGTAGTTCTGATTTTATCTGTTGATTTTAACATTCTGTCCAACTCCAGCCACCCAGCTTCACTCATCCTCACAGGAGCATGTCTCCTTTCATGTATTAGCACCTCTGACCCTTGCTTATCACCTAACATCCTAGAGAAATTTTAAAATCTGAGAATAAAATTTCTAATTAAAATTCTAATCCAATTGAAAAATTGTATTTATTATGTGCATGTTTTCTGGGTATGGTCTACATATCTGGAGTTGTCTTACGATTGCATTATTAGGATATGTCACCATTTGTTTTAAACTTGATCATCTTAATCTGCATCCCCAGAGACTGTTATCTCTCTGGGGCAGTGGAGAATATGAGAAGCCTGTAACCTTTTCTTTCCACAGTGTTGGACAAAATGCCACAAAGCAGAACCTTCCCCACTAGCCAGAGAAGCTCGGTTGATTTTCAGAAACTCTTCTTTCTGCACTCATTCTGGCCACAGGAGAATTTCTGATAAAATCTTCTGGATGTTTCCTTTTTTTCAGCTATTTCCTAAGTACCCAAACTTTGCTAGATATATCAAGTGAAGATCGTTGTGATTTTTTGATACCAATATGGATCACTGCCCCAGTCCCTACAGCCAACTTCACGGTCTTTTAGGCAGCTCCAGGTCCAGGCGTAGCTTGCAGGGTGCTGAGAACAGACCCTACTTTTTCCCACTCACTCACTGCAGTTGGCAGAGATGCAGAGTAGCCTGGAAATATAAGGGAAAGGGCTGGAGAGAGTCATCTGTGGGGGCTGAGAAGAATGTGGGAGGTGGAAGAGTCACTAGGTGGATCCTCATTGGAAAATGGAGTGAGGAAAAGGTTGGCCACAGTGAGCAGTGCTGTGCTGGGTCTTTCTCAGAAGCAAGTGGTGGACTTGCAGCGCCCATTTGCAGAGACAGTTTACTGCCAACCTCTTGTTTGTAAATGTGTGTCAGCAACAGCAGATTTTAAAGATTAAAGCTGCCAAGGGAAAACTAACGCTGAGTTTCCAAAAGTTTATGGGATTGAATCCTCATCTTCAGTACTACTCAGGATGAACATAGTTCTTGCCTAATTCTTAGAGACTTTCCTGTATGAGTCATTGTTCACAAGAGAATAGCAGCTTTATACACAGATGGTTGCAGAACAGAGACACCATTGAGAGGAAAACACTGAGACATCTATGTCCTGCAGATACAGGCACACACATATACACAGATCAACAACTTTATCCACAGAAAGCAGTCAGTCCTGCTCAGTGTGTTCAGGCAGAATCTCTGCTCTTTCATGACATAAGAAATCCCTGATGGAATTCAAGTAATGAGCAATTCATGCTGAAGAGGGAAGCTTAGTGTCAGTGAAATATCAATGTCCAAACTAGCACACCCAGAGGGAGTTTGGCTGGAGGACTGCCTAGCTGGATTGCTCTTCTTAGCTGGCCAGAAGCCCAGTTCTCCGTGGGATCAAAAGAAAAGATCAGATGCTCTGGGACCCAGCAAGCTGTTGTAGATGATCTGGCAAGTCCAGATCATACCACTAAGACTGATACTAAGCCAGAGAAAAGGAGGTATGAAGGAAGGTTTAGGTGCCTCATCAGAGTCCTCTTGGGATGTTTTCCTGCTTTTCCAGTGCCTCTCCATGTGATTTTGGACAAGTCCCTTAAGACCCTTAAACTAGGTGATTTATGTAGGTTCATGCCCACATCTCCACATGCAGGTGACTTTCAGTTCAATGGTTCAGGTTTGGACATCAGTGCAACTATAACTGTATAAAGGTCATTGTGGGTGGGTTGTGCCTATGATTGTGGGCCAGCACTGCCTCAGATGAAACAGGCAAGGGACAGGTTCCAATATATAGTGCCTGCACTGGAAACACTTGCTACAGAATTTTATGGATGCCAAAAGTTTGCATGAGCTCAAAAAATAAATAATGGAAACAAGGTATTAGATACAAGATATCATCTCTAACTGGGGAAGACTTGAGCTATTATTTGCTGGAAATCAAGAGGATGTTCTGCAGAAATATCTCTCTGCACCTGTCATTTTCCCTAGACTTCTGCTATTAGATATTGCTGGAAACAGGATAATAAACCAGACAGACCTGTGGTCTGATGCAAAACTATTTGTCTCATGTTGTTGTATAATACTTAGAAGTTGAGACCCAAATGGCCACAGCTTGCTTGTTACTGATACTGAAACTATATGATTTCTTCCTTTCAATGGCTTTTCCATTTAGCATGAAATAGTTAAACATTCAATAAATAAAACTGTGTGACCTAGTGTTTATAGAACTGGTAGAAGAGAGGACAAGGCTACAGTATCTGCTCTAATGAATATAAATGCTTAGGAATCATTGAGGTGGTCTAGAGTCAGGCCTGTCCTCTTCTTTGTGAGCATCCTGACTGCCATGAAATGCCCTGGATATGCCCTGCATATTTCGTTTGCACGAAGAGGAATAGCAGCGAGATGGACTGAGGGAAGCTCGTTCCTTAAATTCTATAGCCAGCTGATTGGAGCACATTGTTGTTACTTAGGCTTTCCAGAGCCCCAGGAAGAGAGAGATGAACACTGAACTGCTGGAGAGAAGGCATGGCATCACCATTTCAAACAAGGGTTTTGTGACAACTGTCTGCTGTTGACACCTAACTCTAAGAAGAGTCAGAGTTATGAGTCACATTTGTATGACCAAGTATGTGCCTGTCATGTAACAGGGTGGGACCTGCCCTACCTCTCAATAGGAAATATGTTGACTGGAAGTAGGCTGATGTTATCGGAACAGTTTGTTATTCTCAACCTGCTTCCAAGAAAGGAGGTGAATGGAAGGAGTCAGCTCTCCAGGTGAATTATCCTGGCAGGCAAATCCAGTTTAGTCTCAGGTGAATCACCACAAGCTATTTGTTCATGTAATGTCACTGTCCATTTATAGACAGAGACTACGTTTGTTTGTGTCTGACTCTAAAATTGTAGGTACAGCTCTGTTACGACAAAGATTACTAAACCTGCCCTGGAACATCACTAAGTTTTACATTGGCCACAGCCAGGCAAGGCACTGCATGTCTGATCTTATTTTCAGCATTGACCTTGTACAAGAGGAGTGCCTAGGTCAGCAGAGCCACAAGAAACACTGCTAAAGGCAGAAATCAAAGGTAAAGCCATTCTGTATCTTTTTATTTGTGTTTGAATCACATATTTGGTCATATGAACATGACTCTGAGTCCTCTCCTTGGAACGTTTGAGGTCCTGGACACCTAAATTTCCAAGTGTGATACTCAAGAATATCTGGCTTAGGAAATCCATAAACTGCAGTTTGATGGACGATGGGAGAGTATTCAAGAGAAGCACTGCTATGTATTGTCCTGCTCTTTCACTCCATCCTATGCATTCTCTTTGAGTTGCTGTCAGAAAGAAGACTGTAGACTATAGGAATTTTGTTCTGAGCTCCTGTATCTGTTCTTATGCCTTGGCTGTTCAAAGCATTGAGAATGGTCCCTTCCATCAAAATCTACAGCTTTTAAGCATTTTAACAACTGGAAGTATCTTTTGTGTACAGGCTCAGAACATTTCCTCTCCAACAACAGAACTAATTTCTGCTAGTCATTTAGACTTCAAAGGTCATTTAAAGATCCAGTGCTACACGTGTTTTCTTTTTAGTCTCTTTCTTTCCTGGTTCCTGGCCTCAGGAGATCTCCTGGTGTTGCTCTGTCTTGCAAACAGGTATGGCCAATCAATTATTCATGTGAATCTCCAGTCCATCATGACTACTCTCCCATACACCTATGCCAACCCTTTCTCATTTTGAGCTTTGCAGGATCTTTTCAGTGAAGACAACAGGAGTAATTTAGCTCTTTTCCATGGGCTAGACAGATAGATTGTCAGATGTTGCTTTAAACAAACAAAACATTGACCATGCTGCTTCTACAGCTGTCAGATGTGAACTTTCTTCTGTTACTCCCAAGATGTTCCTAGGTCCCTCTTCAGGGAATCTGCCCATCTGTATAGGGCTTGTTTTAGTGGTGTAATTTTAAGCTCCAGGTACAATCTGTAAAATCATGGAATAAATTCTCTCTGACTGGATAACCATAACTGAGGCTCTCTGCAGTGTTATATGAAGTTGGCTCTTTATCTCTCACAGAGAGCATTTCAGTGACACTAAGGTTTGTTAAAAAGTTAGATGTCTAAGACTGAGGTCTTCACCCTAGACTTTGGTAGCAGACAGGGAGAAAAAGGTCCTTTCAAGGTGAAATTTGTCTCACCCTAACACAGAGTATGTTCATGTGACACTAATTTCAGAATTGGTTTCTCATTGCTACGTGGAATACCCTCCTAGAACAGATGACAGAGTGAATATGACAGTTGTGATGGCTCAGAAAATAAATTCGGTGAGATCTTACAGCCAGAGGGATTGTTTTGATCATTCAGTCATAGCTGCTGAGTACTGGCCAGAGAACACCTGCATCCAGCCAAGATGCTTCAGCTGAGATGATAGAAAACAAGGCTGAGACTGAAAGCTAACCAATACATTCCAATGCCTGGTGCCCTTGAAGTTGAAAAGCTGCATGTTTCTGGGATGGCTTCTATATCTTCCATCTAGTGACTCTGGCTCTGATCTCTTATGCTAGATAAAAAAGTTTTCTATGCACAGAAATAATTTTCCTCTTAGACAGTAAACATCATCCTTTAACATCCTTCACGATAAAGACAATACATGATGCCGAAGCAAACATAGGTCTAAGCATTTGGTAAGAGCTGCTCTCTGTGCGAGAAGTAAAGCCATTTTGCAAGTTGAGGAGAAGGACCAGACATACCTCAAGAGAAACTAACGATGTAATTATCTGCACAATGAAATGAGGGCTACTTAATGGGACCTGTTCAAGAGATATGTACCTCCAGTGACTGAAAGGGATCCTCTGACACGAACAGAGTCCTGTTTACAGACTGGACATTCGTACACAAGCCAAAGTGAAGTTGTAATAACAGGTTTAGAAAGAAAATGAAAAATAAGAATGAAGTTAGTGTTTACATTTGGGCTTGTCTGCTGAAAAGCTGAAGATTGTAATTGTTTCAGGAAGTGGACAACCCTAGAACTAAAACCCTGCTAGAGGCTTTGTCATCGAGAAAGTTCACGCAAAGAAGGACAAGATGCCTGCAAAAATATCAGAAAGGGAGATAAAGGGAAAGCAGAACAAGTTGGAAGTATAAAAATAGCAGAGGAAAAAAATGTCAGAGAATAAACTGAAGACAAGTATTCTGGCAACATTAATTATAAGAAAAGTAAAATTCAGACTAAAATTCAGTGTTGTACATGAAAGCTCTGAACTATTTAGATCTGTGTCCAACATAGGCAAAGCTGGATTTGTATATGCTGAAGAAAAATAGGGGGTTTTGGTTTGATTTCAGTTCTTGCCATCTATAAACAGCATTGTTAGATAATATTGCTGATAGATGTACCTGGATGTGTGCCATGGTATCAGGTCTGTTGCTTTTTGCCAAGCAAGCCATAGCTGATGTCATAATAACACAGAATGGATCATAGTTCAATAGTTATCAGCTTCAATGCTTATCAAAAGGGGACGATTTTAAGCAATTTACCACAAATTCAGAGAATCAAAAATAGAACTGTGGAAAGTAGTCCGAAAGTTGTTGAAAGAATCCTAAGAAAAAACCCTGAAGAGCTCAGCTCAGATTGCTGCTTAGCCTGTCTAAATGACGACAGCTACATTGAAAGTCACCTTCTGAAATGTTCAGGAGAAAAGCTACAGTCAGGCTACCTGATTACTCACTTTAAAGAAAAAGGTATTGCAAATTTGTAAAACTCCAGGAAAAGAGACATAGAAAATACTCTAATAAAATGTCACGTAAATAAAAAGCCTGTGCAGCCCCAGGCCAGGAGACACTCACATGATGGTACATTATGGGCATAAAAGGTTGTAGTTGTTCTGAACTTGCTCCTCACTACTGATTGCAAAGCAAGAACAAATCAAAAGGAGCAGCTCTTCCTCCATGAAAAAAAGATGGAAGAGAAAAGAATCTGAATCTTAGAAACAGGACAGGCTATAGACGAGTTAGTGGTCAGATGGGGTCTGTGAAAAGGACTAAGCTTAAAGCAAAACACCACAAATTGTGCAAAATTTGGAGTGACTCAGAGAAGCACCTGCGTCCTTTCCACTGGAACAGAAGTTGATGCATATGTCTTGAAGTGCAGGACCCACACCAGCACCTGCCCCCTGAAGTGAGTTGCACAAGCACGTGGCTGTGCATATGCACAGAGGGGCAAAGACAGGTGAAATGCCTGACTTGCACACACTGTAGCAGGTCATGTACACACTTAAGTCGAGGGATTTACAAACAGACAAGGAGCATCACACACAGGTTGCAGTCACATGAACACCTGCATGTCCAAATGTGCAGCATACATGCAAGCACTCTCATATAGCAGAATGGGACACCCAATTGACTCGTGCACATAAACTGACTCGTGCAAGAGGAATCATAAGGCCGGTGGAGTTAGTGACTACTGAGATAGATTTGTAATGCACACAGGGGGAGTCACACACACTGACACAGATCTCATGCTCCTCAGAGTAGCATGCATTAATACACTGTGGCTTATATAGGAGCACACGATGTCTCAAGCCTCCCTGAGTGGAGGATCTCATCAAACCGCAGAGAAATGCAGTGTATGCCTACTGCTGTTGAGACATACACACACTGGGCTGAGTCAAGCCACACATCTCTAGTTTTGCCCACATTTGGAGTTTTTTGCCACATTCACAGTGGACTGTGTCACACACACATTGAAATAAACGATGTGTACACACATAGACAAGTGCAGTCTTACACGTGTGTGTGTGTATTCTGGAGTCAGTCACGTACCCCTGTACTGCAGCCAGCCTCTCCTGTGGACCAACGAGGTTCTCGAACACATGCACGCTGAGTTCGGTGCTCACACACCTGCACACACCTAAGGGTCTCACAAATACACTGGAGGTAGACATGTGGTTTCCTGCTCATCCACAGATACACAGTGCTTGGGAGGCAATCAACAGAGTGAGCATCAGAGGAGACATGGACATGTCTGCAGGGCACGTCTGGTTCCTATCAGTTAGGGGAGAGAAGGACCCACTCATCTCACTGATGTCTGAATACAGCAGCAGGTTTGTGCCCTCATTTCCCTTCTCCACTGACTGACCACAAAAGGATGCTGGGTGGCAGGCTTGGATATGGCTGTGGGGCGCTTGTCAGGCAGATCCAACTCCTTTTGCTTCATCCCTTCCACACGCATGCTGGTATGAATCTTGCACACACAGAAGTGAGCTTCTCCCTCTCCTCCACATGCCAGATGTACTACTGATGGGTGCCACACATACTACTGATGGTTACCACACGTGCAGATCGCCGTGTAGGAGGTTGCACACAGATGAGACTCTTGTACACGCCTGTGGTGCAATGAGTCACACCGGTCACTGATTCTTACAGGCACTCTGGAGTGAGTTTCTCATGCACAGGTGTACACAGGCACACACGCAGCCAGCTTACACACAAACACAAGTCACACACATGCAGCTGGGTCTCACATGGTTGTCCCATAAGCACACATACAGGTCAGTCTCCTGTATGAGTGAGTCTTGCACATTCAGGGGGAGCCATATACACAAACGCATGGGTGTGACTCACACAGCTCAGCCTCAAAGGTGCGTGCTCACATGCACCCCAGTAAGTCATACTCACAGGTGAGTCTCACACATGCACACAGGTGTCTCCTGCACAAGCAAACATATGTACACCTTCATACAAGGTTGAGTTTCATACCTGATTGAGTTTCTCACACACAGTTGTGAGAGAGTCTCATACACAAACACACATATACATATCCCATAAACAATTTACAAGACATTGTACAGAGTCACTCAGGTATGCGTACCCTGCCTTTCAGGTACACCCATGCACGTGGAGATCTCATGCGCTATGTGGGTGAGTCTCACATGTGCACATCCTCTCACACACACACATGCGCGCACACACACACACTGAGTGGGTCAGGCAGCCCACCCTGCAGCAAGTTGCACATACGTGTATGCCCGGGCTTCATACATACACATCCACACCAGTGCTCGTACATGTACAGGCAGGTGTATATTACATATGTGCACTGAGTCAGGTGTGCATACCTGGACAGAGAGAGACACACACATTCACACACATCTGCATGCACAAAGACAGGTGTGTCTTACACACGCACACATACAGAGGAGTCACGGATGTGCTGCAGAGTGAGTCAGGCATGCACACCCAGAGCAGGTTCTGCACACAGAGTGGGTGTTCATAAACAAAATACGCACACGGTGGTGTCTCACACACACATATATACACGAGTGTCACGCAGATGAGGGTATCACACACACACACACAGTGCATCTCTCACATACAAAAAAGTGTCACACAGACCCAGGTGTCAGATACAGAGAGGTGTCTCACACATGTGCAATTCACATATGCTGCAGTCAGACATGCACACATGGGGCAAGTCATGCACTCAGCTGAGCGTTGCAGAGATACATGCACTGGGGATGTGTCACACACACTTGTCTGTTTCACACGTGCTTGGGTGTGTCACATGATATCTTTCAGGCAAAATGGATTTCACACACTTGGGTGTGTGTCACAAATACACAGACGGTGTCTCAGACATAGAGAGATGTCTCACACAGACACGAGTGTCTCCAAATGCACACACGGTGTCTCAGACACACTGGGTCATACACATGGGTGTTACAGACACACACAAAGTCTCGCATACCGTCTCTCACAGACACACAGATGTTGCACACACACACGGCTGTCAGACACACAGTTTCTCACGCGTCAGACACACTGTCTCACGTGCTGCCTTTCACAGACATGGTGACTCTCATACACATGGGTGCCTCTCACAAACACACACGTGGGTATCACTAACGCAGACATGGGGTCACACAGTGTCTGTCCCCCACACGCGGTGTCTCTCTCTCACACACACACACAGAGAGGGGTGACAGGTGTCACACAGAATGTGTCTCAGACACAGTATCTGTCACTCACACACACACACACACACACACACACACACACACACGGTGTTTCTCATGCACTCGCACACACATGGTGTCTCTCATCCCCCCCGCCCCGTCTCTCATGAGCATACACGCGATGTCTCTCAGGGTCGCACACGGTGTCTCTCTCTCTCTCACGCGCACACGCTGTCCCGCCGGCACGGGAGTGTCACACACGCGGAGCGGGCTGCGCACTCGGATGGCCTCTCCTCCCCCTCCTCCTTCTTCCCTCCCCCCCTCCCCTCTCCTGTCCCGCCTCTCCCCCACCCCGCCCCGAGCCGGCGGTGCCCGTGGGCGCCCGGCGCCGGGGCTGCCCCGCTCTCGCTGCCGCCGCCGCCCGCGCTCGGCGCCCGCCGCGCCGCCGGAGCGGAGCGGAGCGGGGCGGGCGAGGGGCGCGGCCAGCGCGGGCCCTCCCGCAGCCCTGCGCGCCGCGGGCGGACAGCGGCCCCCCGGGCGGGCGCGGAGCGGCGGCTGAGGCCGGGGCGGCTGCGGGCGGCGGGCGTCCGCCTCCGCCGTCAGGATGTCGGGCTCACGCTGCCAGACGCTGTACCCCTTCTCCGGGGAGCGGCACCGGCAGGGGCTCCGCTTCGCCGCGGGGGAGCTGATCACGGTGCTGCAGGTGCCGGACGGCGGCTGGTGGGAAGGACAGAAGGAGGATGGGCTGCGAGGCTGGTTCCCGGCCAGCTACGTGCAGCTCCTGGAGGTAGGAGCGGGGCCGGGGCCGGGGCCGCGCCGAGCGGGCGGCGGGAGCGGCGCGGGCGGGCCAGGCGCGGGGGGGCGGGCGGGAGCCGCTCGGCGGCCGGGCCGGGCCGGGGGAAGGAGCCGTCCGGGAGCGCCCCGCGCTCGGCTCGCCAGGCACGGCCCGGGGCTGTCCCGCTGGCCGGCAGCCGGGGTGCCCGAGCCGTCAGCTCTGCTGTGCTGGGGGGGAACGCGCGGCTGCACACCGGCGTTGCTGTCGGGGACCCACCACGGCATCTCTGTGCCCTGTGCCCAGGGCACGGCAGGTGCCCCGCCACCCCAGGGCTGGAGTGCTGGGTGGTGGTAAGAGTATGCGGCACTCGGAGAAGGAGCAGCCTGCCGGGCCCGGCTCCGGCAACCGGAGCCCTTGGTACCCTCAGTCATAGCCATGGAGTGGCAGGGCTCAGGGTGCATGGCGAGCTGTGGGCTCCTCTGAACATTTGTGTTTTCACAATTGCTAAACAGCAGCAGAAGTCAGTGGCTGAGGTGATACAGCTCCTGTCAGTCATGCATGTGGGCCAGATGCTGGGCAAGTTCCTCTCCCTCCTCTCTCTCTCCCCTCCCTTCCCTCTCCCTCTCCCTCTCCCTCTCCCTCTCCCTCTCCCTCTCCCTCTCCCTCTCCCTCTCCCTCTCCCTCATTTCCTTTCACTGAACATCTCTTGGCTTTATGTTGTGGAAGAGATACATCCCTTCTGTTGCAACAGTTTCCCAGCTGGCTGGAGGTACCTTGCTGCTGTATGTGTGGCATTGCCCCAGGGAGCCCCAGCTGAGTTAGAGTCAGTTGCCCAGACTCAAAGGTCATGGACTTTCCATCAGGATACTGAGAAGCTCTGTTAGCTTCAGTTGTTTTCAGGGCCCTGACAGTTAGGGCAAGAGTTGTATTCCCACCTCAGGACTGCTTGTGTCTGAACTTGTTTATTACTTTCCAATGCAAACAAGACACAATGTGAGTGTAAAATACATGCCCACAAAGAGTGCCTTTACAACCTCTGCATTTCTGAAAGTGAAATCTGAAACATCCCGTGTGCCAAAGCAAGAACCTGCTGTGAGCCCATCGTTCCTTCCCTTGCTGACCATGCCCTGTTGTCATTTGGAACTTAACCTAGGATGTGGGTATGGAAATGGTCTCCAGAAGCAGCGTCCCTGCAGTGACTGGGCTGAAGTGGTTGGCAGCACAATGTTTCTCGGTCAGCCTCTGTTTGTCCTCCCGGTTTCTAAGAGGAATCAGACAGCCTGCTTTGCTTACATGCAAGGCAGGCACTACCCACCTAAGTTTTTCCATGCACACCCTCTGGGGAATCCAGAGTGGCAGGAAGCACAGCCCTGAGTTGGGCCCACCAGGTGCGGGCAGAGCAATGTCCTGTGAGCAAAAGGTTCTATGCAAAAGGACATTTTGCCTAAAGGTCTGGCATTGCCTTTTGGTTTCTCTAATCCAAATGAATTAAAAAATCTGTGATGTTTCCGTTGAGTTTCTGTTTCTCATTCTTACCTGGAAAGACAGGAAAGTAGAAGCAAAATTTCCCCACTCAGTGCTACAAGAGTGAGGCCAGGGACTTTTCTGTGCCACTGAAGCACTTGGGGTTTTTTTGTTAGTTTAAGAATGTGGGAGTCCTTTTGTTTGTCAGTTTTGCCACCTACAAGATCATTTACTGAGATATGTGAATGTTTGTGGTTTCACAAATTGCTAAATATTTACACATCTAACCAGGAATTTAGGAATTGTTTGAGGCAAAATGTATCATGAGATGAGACAAACTCTGCTTAGCAAAGGCAGGGCTTACACAATAACTTTGCTTTCCTATCATCTTGCTCTTGGAAACTCGTCTTTTCCTACTTAAGTCTGAGCATGTTGCACTGTGCTCAGACTGGTGCCTGCAGCCCCCCAGATGTGCCCTTCTGACCCTTGGCTCATGTACCACTGAAAACTTTGCTGCATACCAATTGTCTACATAGTCCAGCCTCCTTTCTCTTGAGCAAACCTTCGGAAAGAAGGTAAGAAAGATGGCAAGTGCCGAGTGATGTTCACTCTGGCATGTTTTCCTTTTCTCCAGATGTGGTGCCTAATAAGGACTATGAACCGGAGTTAATAAATATGTGAAATGAGAGCTAATTAACAAAATTAACCAAATTTATGGGACCACATACTTGGCAGTTGGTACTTGGCACACATTAGAGTAGAGTAGATGTGTGAGAAGAAGAAAGATCTGTGTGTGTCTCTCTGTCATGGCTCTGTGCAGATAGCCTTTCCCTTGTATGCAGGTATGCAGCTAGCTTGCTCAGGGACCTCATCTAACTAAAAGCCACCACGATAGAAATACTCTCCTTCTCTGTTCTCTGATCCAAGGCTCTGTCCAATCACATTGACATTGGAGCTGGCGTTAGGGAGGTGATGACAATGCATAGCCAGATGGGGCCATGAGCACGATTCTCCTTTCAGTACCAACTAGCACTTACATTGGCCTTGGGTAAGCCTGGCCCTGCAGCTTTCACTAAGGTTCAGTGTTATGTTCTGAGCTGAACTTAACTATACGCTGTTGTTGAAAGAGGAAGATGTTATTCCCGCCCTCTGTCCTGCCCTCACTTCCCCATGCAGGTACCTGTGCTCCTCTCTCTGGAGCCCTGTACTTCATTGTCCTGAAGGACAGCTGGCTGCATTTTCTGCCACAGCAGTGAATGAACATGGCTCGCAGCATTGTCCAAAGTGTGCCAGGGCTGGCAGGTTTTGCCCTGCATGGCACGCACCCTTTCTTCCCACAGCAAAGTCTGTCAGGTGGCTGGGTGCTACCGAAAGGAGATGGCTTTCTTCTGAAGCCTTTGTAACTTTAAGCCTGCCACTGTGTATAGGCAGGCAGGCTGGATTTTCTCATTCATACGACTTCACATTTACCAACACTGAAATCTCCTCTGACAGTGCTGCTCCAAAGTCTGCACTGAGTTTTGGTCCTGAGCTGAAAGAGGGAAGCGAGAAAGGTATGAAGGACAGCAGCTGAGAGGGGAGCCTCTTCCACACTTGAGCGGTTAGTTTAGCAGCCAGTCTGCAGCATGCTGGTTCCTGCCGGACAAAAGAGGAGAAATGACTGTTCCTGATGCTATCTGTGAACTTGGGAGGAACCGTGCTGCACCAACAGCACCTACATCTCGTCACAGGCAGCCAGGCTGTGGAGCTGCCAGCGCCAATCATCTGCATGCTGCCACATGGCCCTAGCTGGCTTATGCAGGAGCTGAGGATAGGGCAGGCTCGTCCTCCTCCTGTGCACTCACACTGAGTGGTAGCTCTTGGCTCTAGCAAAGAAAAATAGGTATCCGTGGCTGGTGGTTAACCAAAACAGGTTTTAATGGCAAATGTGGAGTTGGACAGCTCTGAGAAAACCATGAAGGTGGCTTGTGGGAAACAAACTCCAGTGCTAGAGATGGGCGTTCCTGAGGGATTGCTGCCTTTGCCTCCTGAGTTCACTTGCTAGCAAAAATGTGTTTTCAATTCATTCATCACAGAAGATCAAGGAAAGGACCAAAACTGTAGTAAATGTGGGGCAAGGCAGATGCAGGGAGGTAAAGAGGTAAAGATGTTTGGCATCCTGCTATTCCTTCTCCCATGGTTGCTGCAAGCCCACAGTGGTGGGTTGCAAGAAAACAATGATGGCTGGAAGTTCCTGCTCATGGCAATGATAGAAACAATGAGAGCTGGAGGGAGACTGGAGGAGTGTGTGGTAGGGATAAGCCAGAAACAAGATGTCTCTGTGAGTTCTGGAGAGGATACAGTTATAAAGCAAAAGGGATAGCATAAACCAAAAGACTGTCAAAAGCAGAGAGCAAAGTGAGCAAGGGAAGGTAATAGCTCTGTCATGGGGTTCCAGATGGGTTCCTCAAGGCCAGGCTAGCTGGCAGCAGTCAGGGAGGCTGCTGCGGTCTTGTTCACAGAATAGCTGAGTTGGAAGGGACCTCTGAAGATCAGCTAGTGCAGCTTCACTGGCCGTGTCTGGTCAGGTTTTGAATACATGCAAGGATGGAGACTCGACAACCTTGCTGGGCAAACTGTTCCAGTGTTTGACCATCCTCACAGGTTTTTGTTGTGTTTAAAAAGGATTTCCTGTATCCTATTTGTGCCCATTGTGTCTCATCCTTTCACTGGGTATCATTGAGAACAATCTGTCTCTGCTTTTTTTACTATCCCCCCCATAGGTTTTTATACACATTGATAACATCCCTCTGGAGCCTTCTTGTCTTGATGCTAAACAGTCCCAGTTCTTTCAGCCTTTCCTTGTATGACAGATGTTCCAATCCCTTAATCATCATTGTGGTCCATTGCTGGACTCTCTCCAGTATGTCCTTGTCTTCCTTGTGCTGGGAAGCCAAGTACTGTTTCTTATACTGTTGTGCTCTTGAAGATAGTAGGTTAATGCAGAAACAGTCCTCAGTGAGCATTTCCTGAACATGAGAATCCATTGACACCAGAGGAATCCAAAAGAGTACTGCCAAATTTATATGGTTTTGCTTTGACTGAGTTTGATCTGTGAGCAAGCAACACCCTTCTGCAAACTCAAGGGCTTGGGGAAGGAGGGATGTTGTTGCTTGTGATCCATATCCCATTGAGCAGATACACCATCAGCTTCAACCTTCACCCGTCCTTTGGTGATTTATAGCTATGTCAGCCAACCTCGAAGTAGGAGATTAGCAGCTGCATCTTCTATTTCCTCCCTCATGCGTACTTTTATATTTTTGCCTGACCTTTTGACCATTTGAGCAGAGCCATACAGGGACCCTCTGTACCACACTGTTGCAGTCCCAGGTTAAGCAATTGCCTTTCCCAGCCTGGTGCAAAGAGGAGTCTGTGCAGATACAGGCGATGAGCAGTCCTTCAAGTCAGCACTGCCATGGTGAACACAGGTATAGAGCAAATGGAATGTGGTGTGCGATACAGAGAGGGATTTCTTAACAGCTGAAGGCAACAAAATGTTTCCTACCCAGAGGCTGACTGCCTCCTCATTCCACCTGCATCAGATTTGCTTGGGTGTAGAAAGATCTATACAGCTCCAGACCTGAGAGCAACCTAGGACAAGTCTCAGGTGTGTCCCAGTTTGTCACAACCTTTATTGGTGCAGGGCAGCATAAATGTCAAGAGGATGAGGTGGTGTTAGACCCCTGGGGTATGTACTGCAGGAGGTGCTTTGCACGGGACCCTCTGGGGAAACACTGGCTGTTGCGTCTGCCTTTTCTAGAGAAGTGATTTTCAGAGGGGTGGGGAGATGCGTCACTTAGTCACATTTGCAAGCGGTTTGTTTTAAAATCTATTTTGGGCATTGCTTTTTGTATTTGTGGTTAGCTAGAAATCACTTATATAAGCAGCAGTGGTAGCAACATATGCAAATTTGCTGAAAATTGTCAGCACTTTTTATAGCTTCAGTCATCCCACAGATGTAAGTCTCTGTATGAAGCACAGTGTGTGCTTCCAGCATGGATGGAGGTGGCTCTGGAATCTGACTGAGCGAGCTGGTCTGAGTAGGACTGAGAGCTGCCACTGATCTTGTCTGCACTTTCACAGCTTGATTTACTGGAACCGTGAGGCACTTCGGATGGAAAGAATTGCGTGCTTCTTCCTGATGCATGGTGCACGTGCAGGCATCAGACAGTATTATACATTACTCCACTGCTGTGTAATATTCGGGGGGTAACTCACCTCACCTAACCCAACCTGTGACGACTGCCACATAGACATTGAAATGTTCAAACAGTCGAGGCTGGAGGTTGCGGCACATGCAGCTGCAGGAGGCATGGCATGGCACGAACTGCTTCATTCTTTGTGCGCAGGTAGTCATAGAGAAAAAGGATTAAAGGAATTCATAGAAATTATAATGCCTCTAATTTATTTTGTAATAGCAGAGTATGTGTAGAGTATTTCTGTGCCAAACTGTATCTTGTCGTAAGCTGATACGATCCAAGGAGACAGGGTGCTTAAGGAGAAACTAGAACCTGCCAGCTGATGAGCAAGGAGAATTCCATTTCGTGACAAAATCCAACTTCCGAACATTTATATGAAACAGTATTATGATGAAACCCCTATTTTTAGAGAGAAAAAAATTATGGTTTGTATTTCTCTTTCTTCACGTTAGTGATGGAGCGTATTTTGACCAAGAAAAACCCCAAAACATTTTGTCAGAAAATATCCAGCCAGTCCTAGAAATGAGCATTACTGTAGCCAGTGCTATGGTGTGACGGCTGTGCTGTGTGCTGCCACAGCAAGGGCTGGCACAAGCAGCTGCTGGAGCTGCTCTCTGCTATCATGGGAGCTATATAATGTGTATGATGATACACTTGGAAGAGAGGAGATGTTGGTACTTATTGCAACAGAGCTTATCCTGATGACCATACAAAGAATAAGGTTGCGTATGGAAAGTAGCTGGCTGGCTGTGAGTACCTGAGGCCTGGACTCTTTGTATGTGGCATTGGTACCTCCTGCATGCAGCAATGGTGCTTTGCTTTCTTAGCAGGTTCTTCTACATCCTTGGAGCTTGTTATCTCACACTCTCTTGTTCCTCCATCTTCCCACTCAAAAATCAGCTCAACATAAAAAGTCATGGAGAGCAACAAGGACTGAGGGGATGTTTGACGATCTCGGGTACAAATACAGCTGCTACACTGCTGTTTTCTAAAGATATTCCATGGAACAAGTAATGCTCCAATATGTAGTCTTGTATGATGGGAGAGGAATCTGGTCTTTAATCCAGTGTGATAAGGCTGTGGGTGCTGAGCCCTTCCATGGTTTTTAAGCAGCTAGGGAGTGAACATGGCGTTGTGCTCAGGAAACCTGTATGGTGTTCAGCTTCTGATGCTACAAACTTAGCAGTTGAGCTACTTGGCTGAGCAACTGCCAGGCTGGAACCGGTACTCCTGTCTCCTGCCATCCCTGCCCAGGGATGCCTGTGGCACCTCCTTGAGCTTTCTGGCTGTTCTGCTGCCACTGAGAGATGGTGCTGGGGAGCAGCAACCGCAGCCAAAGAGGGGATGGCATCTCCTCCAGGCACAGAAGGATGATTTTGATTCTCCTGGTGCAGGGATGACCAAGGGGATGACCAAGAAAGGCAAAGGGGGAGATTCGCAAGGCTGTAGATGGAGGTTGCTGTGGGTGTTGTCTCAGGGTGAAGGGCAGAGTTTTCAAAATTCAGCACTCACAGCTGCTGAGGCTGGTCTGCTTTGCGTGATTCAACAGCAAACCTTTGTCCAAAGTGGGGCATTTGTGAGATAGGCTTGACAATGAGAATCGTGTGGTATTGCTTTGCGTTTTAGCTTCAAAGTGTCATTTTTTGTATCTGTGACTTTCTGTAGCTGTATCTTTTCAGACCTGAAACTTCTGGTCATCTGACCATTGACATTTCTGGAAAATGTGAACGAAATGAAATAATTTCTTTTCTTGTATTAAAAGGGTGAGGAAATTATGTTTTGCTGCCAGAAGGTCACTTTTCGATCAAGGTTTCTGAGGGATTTTAAAGCCCCATGAGAATGTGAAGGACATGTGATGCTACAGTTCACAATCCCTCGCTCATAAGAGTGCCATCTATCATGCATCTGGTGTTAATTGTCTTGGACTGTTGAAGTTACACATAGAATTTAAAAACTGAATAGTACCATAAATACCCACAATTTGTGAAAGGAAGAGTCTTACTGATGGGTGTCGCCTTTTTTGTGAGCTCTTCTGTCCTCTGCACAAGTTGCAGAAGCTAGGCTCATAGATGCTGCACCTATAGCAGGTGAGAACAATCACATCGGTGGCCTTGCAGAAATTGCACAGGACAGAATTTTTAAAGATGTTTTTCTTTATCCTTATCTAAAAGATGAAAAATGTCATGGGAGGCTTAATTCTGGAAGGACCTCCTGCCCATGGATTACAAAGAGAGTCTAAAAATGGCCTCACTGCAGATGTCTACCTTGTAGATGTTGAAGATTAAATGAGTTGCCATGCACCTGCATGTGGATATACAACGAAGATGAAAAATGTGGATCATTTAAAGACTCACTTGAAGATCGCTTAGTTCCCTAAAGAATTCCCTGTTCATTCTGTGTTCTGAATAAGGCACGCATCCTGTAGACAAACATAGGAGTGATTTCTGCAGTGGTAGGCATGGGGTACTCTAAATAGTCTCACTTTCCAACTTGGGTGCAAAATGCACCTTCAATGTCTTGGGTGTTGCACTGCAAACAACGTGTGCTGAATGTATAACATGGTACTGTATACTGAAGGTAGTTTAAAAAGACACAGTAGGAATAATGAGAAGATGCCAGATGATACTCAGTATTTTCTAAAAAACTGCTTTATTTTGTTGTCCAAAATGGAAAATTTAGCTCAGAAACCAGGACCAGAAAATTCTGTCAGAGTTGGTGGGATTTGATTTTCTCTACTTATTTCACTTTTACCTGTATGATAATAAATTACCAGGTAGAATTAACTGGTCATTTAAATAACCAGCTTAAACCTTTGTTTTATTCTCCATGATTCCTTATCTTCCATGGTTGCTTAGGCCCCATGGAGCACATTATTATCAGTAATGCACCCTAGTTCTGCGTTATCAGAATCTTAAATGTCTGAGTATGTACTCAGGACTTCTTTTCATTATTTCAGTGACTACTGACACCAAGTACAATCCCAAAGATAGGACATTCTTCTATTTTGGAGAAGTCCCACAATAATAGGAGCAAGTAGTGCTGCAGCATTGCAGACAGTATCTGTCTTTGGAAATATTTGGGACTGTTGTGGCCACGCTACAATTCAGGGCAGCAAGAATGATATTTCTCACGTTGCATGTGTTCATCCTCTTCGCACCATTGGCAGAGCATGGGGAGCCAGCCTGCTGAGCGTGGAAGGCAGGCAGCACTGCTAACTTGTGTCTTGGAATATTTGACATAAGGCACCGATATTTCTGTCTTTGATTTCTGACACTTCCAGGAAGCACTTGTTCTGTGCAGCTTTTTCAGAATCTAGCACTTTTGGGATGTGCCTTGCTTACTATGCACACACAGCAGATCTGCTGGAAGCCTCCCAAAAGCTTGGGCCGTGTTGCGGTGGCTGCTCCCTGCCGTGCACATTTCCAGTGATGGTGCACAGCTCCGCATTTGCAGACAAGGAAGGAGGACCTGGGGAAATCTGAAAGAAGCATAATGGACTTCATGGTCCCCACTCTGTGCTTTGCACGCTGTCATCAGTTTACGTCAGTTTAAAGTGTCGTTGGCTGTATTTAATTACATGTCACGCTCCCTTTCATTGGTATGATCCACTTAGAGTGCAGAACAGTGTAAAATCAAGGCCAACAGTTTGTTCAGCCGCTGTTTTTCAAGAACAGGGTGCTTCAAAAAGTGTTTGTCTTGAAAAATAGAAGTATGCTTTAGTGTAGTTGGAATTTTTTATGTCATGCCACTGTGTAAAACATTACCTATTAAGAGGATCTCGTGTAAAGGGTTGGTATGTGGCAGGAAACCTGGGCTATCAGCTCTACAGATTTGCACTGTAGCTGCAGTGCAGGCAGACAGGCTGAGCCTATGCAGCATGGGGGTTAGGCATGGGAGAGGGCCGGGCCAGCAAGAGCCCCTCGCATACCTGCCATACTAGCAAAAGTGCACTTGTTTTGCTTGAGGGGGAGAGCAGGCTATAGACTTGCTGGTAATACTCTGCCTGCTGTGGTACTTTCTCTGTGCATGCTGTGGTGACTGTCCTGGGAAGCACGCCTTTTACAGGTGTATGTAATAGCAGAGAAAGTTTTTTGCTTGTGCTAGTAATCCAGTTTTCCACATTATGCTATCAAAATAGCTTTTGTATTAACCTAGTACATTTGCGGTTTGCTTTTTTGCTGGCAAATTCCAGAAGGGGGATAACAAGGGTTACTCAGGAGCTACCACTCTGCATTTTGTAGAGGAACATATCTAGCAGTGGAACAGGCCAGTGTCTTTTAACATCACCTTTTTCAGCATTTGTGAGCAGTCCCCTCAGTGCTCAGTTGTTGGTATGGGCCACTTTGGAGTGAATTTAGGCTGACTGACAGGTGACTTTGGTCACTGATCTTTGAACTCCTAGACAGGTGCAGACCCAAAGGTCGAAAATTTTTCTTTGACATCGTTTGAGATCTGTCTGGCACGTCTTCCTACATTCGTAGTTGGTACAAGTAGATTGTGCAGGCTGTTCTTGAGCCACAGATATTCCCACTGTGATGCTGGCAGCAAAAGCACTGTGGTCTTCCAGTGTTGGTCTGAGCACCAAGTTTGTTTTCTGTACAGCTCTCCCAGGGCATTCCCAGCTCTGTGGCAGCTTGTGATAGCCCTCTGCATCTCTGCTACTGCAGTCTCCAGGGTGTATGCTAGGAACAAAATAATTTCAACATTAACTGTTTCATCTGCTATATGTGTGCCCTTATTGATCAGTTCTGTGCCTCTCTCTTCTGCCCTGTCAGTTGGTTTTCCATGGAGGAAAAAAAGCTCAGTAAAAGGTAATTAAAAATAAAACTTCTTGTGAAGACCTGGGATGTTTGTATCATAGGATGGATCAGGCCAAGGTCTGTAAAGAAAGCATGTGAGTGAGTTTTCCATGGCTGTCCTACAGAGTGCTCTGAAGCAAGGAAGGCATGCAGCTGACGTGAAAGCTGCAGAAGGTCTGCCCAGCCCAGCTGCAACCCCGCTTGCTGCTGCAATGCCCGATCCAGGGCTGGGCAGCATTGCTGGTGGAGCTGCCAGAGCAGGGGCAACGCTGCAAGGCTTTAACGTATTACATAGAGAAAAAGCAAGAGCTCGCTCTGGACTCGATAAGCAGCCTGTAATTGTCACATTGTCCCATTAGCACTGAATCTTAGTCTTCGAAATGCCCTCTCACATTGAGCCAGTCCAGGAATTGGTAAAAGGGAGAAAGGTGTGAGAGTGAGGAGGGAGAAGAGGCACATCACAACATAATTAAAAGTCCCAAGCTGCTCATTTTATCTTCCCATATTTGCACCCTATCTTTTACTTGAAATCCCTGTAAAATCTTCCTTAACTTTCAGAGGCAGATCTGTTAGCTCAGAGTTAAATCTGATCTCTTACTGAACCTGCAGAGTGCTTTCTGGCATTTCAGCGTTGCTCATGGCCTCTGTTAGCCTTCTCGTACCCATTCAGTCAGAGACATGGTCAAGCAGCCTTGAGACTGTTGAAGAAAAATACAGCAGTTGAATGGGGAGCATGAAAGGGGTGAAAATTAAGCATCTCCCCTCTCCTTTTGTGGAAGACAGAGGGAAGGTGCAAGGATCTTTGATCTGGTGAACATTGTTTGGGACATGAAAGATGTAGGATTCCAATTATTACCTCTGTATGTAATATTTTGCATTTATCACTAGTGTAATTTGTTTGCTGCAATGTTACCTGTTCACTGAAGACTTACTGAAGCTCTTCAGGCTTTTGCCTTACATAAAAAATTATGTATAACTTGCACATATTTACAACACACTTCTTTCTCTCCTTTTTTTGAATTGCTTGAGGAGTGAGCGGCATCATCAGGCCTTTGTGGTTGACTTTTGACTTGAGGAAGACTAACTCTTCTTGTTTCTGCTCCTTGCTCTCTCGCTTATCAGTTTTTTATTTTGCACAGTAGTTTTCTCACTCCTTGACTGCTTATCTTCTGAAAGTCTTCACAGAAAGGAGTTTATGTTTTCACAAGCATGCTTGTGATAGTTGGTCTAACAGAAGATATCAGCACTCCCAAGAGTAGCTAACACATGCTTATGCCGTCATGGCTATAACATTGCTATTGAGTGTATTTTGTCATTCTGCTTTTTGTTCCTCTGGTACTCTATAAGCATTTTCAGAATGTTCTTTTAAATTGGCTGGCTGGATCTGTTTTGTCTTCCTGATCCTTTCTAATTCACTTATTTAGCACTTTATTCATGTTTCCAAAACAAAACCCTGCAATTGCTGTGTGCCCACATGCTCCTCCTTGAGCCATGTGCCACAAAGCCACAAAGCTAGACCTACAATGACAAGCTGGTGCATGACAAGAGCGGTTTCAGTTGCTGCAGAAGTGAGGCTTGGTCATAGAAGAGGCAAGCATCAAGAGCTGGCAAGTTTTTGGTAGTGAGGGAGAAGGAATAGTTAGTATGGCGGTTTTGGAGGAGAAAAATGGAGATTTGGAGTGACAGAGTTTGCAAGGAGTGGCAGAGTATGAAGAATTAATGCAGTTTGAATTTGATACCGATACGGCAAAGCGCCATGCAGAAATTGCACAGAAGAGGAATTATATTTCCAAGGCAAATGCTTAACTCAGAAAGGAATAGACAGAAACTGGATTGATGAATGTAGTGTATTTTGCAGTCCTGGAGAAATGTGTGTACTGTCTGCAGAATTCAGTTTAAAAATCCTGCTGAGGGCTGTGTGTGTAGCACATGGCTGAGCAGTTCCAGCCCTGCCCATGTAATGAGCTGCCTGAGCAGCAGATTTGCTTCTCTTGTGCCAGCTGCTGTATAATAGGACTAATTCATTACCCAAGGCCAAGTAATCACTCTCAATAGCAAGATTTAGAGGAGAGCCTATGACTTGTCTCATTACACTGTGAACTGCTGATTATCACAGTGATAACTGGCACCGAATGAAGACTGGAATTGAACCTCAGTCTGTTATGGGATGAAGAATAGAACTTCAGGTACTTCCAAAAAGAAATCATGTTTAAATTATCTATGAGTTCCTTTTGGAAAATAATTTTGAATTAAACTGAGTCAGTGAGCTCCTGTGCCCATCTCCTATCTCAGCTGCATTGTCCCAGGGTTTGCTGGATTCCCTCACTCCTGCTCCCTCCTCTGCTCTTGGCCAGCACAGTTTACCAAGCCTGAATATGGATCTTTGGTGAGGGACAACGCTTTCTCTCAGTGCCAGCCAGAGACATGATCATGGGCTCTAATTCAGCTCAGGGACAGGGCCATGGCAAATTCTTCTGATATGTACCTTGCTGGCTGTGCTGGAAGTGGCAGGGAGGAGAGCTGGTGCAAATCACTGTTCCCAGCATATTGTGATCACTGTGGCCGGTGACAGCTCTGCGCTGTCCAGTGTGCACCAAGCAGGATGCTGCCTGCCTTGTGGGAGGTAGGAGAGAACAGGGCATCTTCCAACATATCTTTGATTAATGATCCCCTGCTCTGGCATCTTGTCAGCTTTGAGGTGGGACCTGCCACATCTCAGAGGTGAGACTCTCTACTGGAGCAGGACAAGAGGTCTTCTGGCCACGTTGGAGCCCCATGGCAGGGAACCAAAGGGTAAAGACCACCAGTCCCAAGCAGCACATGAAAGGGGAAAGAAGCTGAGGGCTGCTGCCCTCACAGTGAATCAGAGAAACTGAATGCTACAACTCCAGCTGCATTTTTTCCTCAAGTAGGTGGAGAACTTGATTGCAGAGCTCCACCCAGTGATGTCCAGTAAGTTCTTTATATCACAGCCTTATAGGCTTGCACCCATGCACTCCTTCTGTGTCCAAGGGAGGACCACTCCAGTCTGATCTGGGGAATATGGGGACTGCCACCTCCCTCGTAACCGTGACCTAATGGCACAGTGTTCCCCAGGCTCCCTTCTCCAGGCCAAGAGCTGCTCCATCCATATATTCTGGGCCGAGAGGCTGCTAGTTTGCAACCAAGCGCAGATCATTTCAGATACACAGATCACCTCATTATATCATTTGCATGGATGTCACACGGAAAGCTGCCCACATCTTGGCACTCCTGAGCTGGCAGGCTGCTGGTTTGCCTGTAGATGGGTTGCATGGAGAGCCGGGGCGGGCCCAGGCAGCAGCCGGCTGCTGCCGCAGCCTCAGTTGCACAAAGCTCTTCTTGGGAAGGGCTCTTCTGCTTCACCGTTTTTCTTTCTCTGAGTTGACCTCAGTGAACTTTGCATTAGGTTCAGAGTCTCTGCAGCCATTGGGTCTTATCCCTTCCCCCGAGTTGACTATGAATAGGCTTGTTCTTACCGTCTTTCAACGTTTTGGCAGGACGGGGGGAGGTGCTGGTGCTGACGAGCGGAGCTGATCAGAGGGGGCCAGCCGAGTGCTGTGCACTGGGTCTTGTGCAAAGCAGCAGCTCTTGGACCCTGCACTTACAGCTGAAAGAGTGATTTTTGTAACACAGGGAACGAAGCCGGCTGCACTGAATGGAGTGGCTTTTTGCTGGACAAGATGTGGATCTCTGGAAATGTCTCTTCTGTGACTCCAGGATCAGAAATACACAAGCAGGAATCCCTGCAGTCCTTGTGTTAGCACTGATTAGTGCTCTGTGTGTGTGTCCCGGATTTATGCAATGCTGTTAGAGCCACGTGGCTGAGCTCCTCCTCCCCTCCCCCTCTTGCTTCCTTCGGGGGGCACGACTGCTCCTGAGCTCAGATGCCACCGCTGGGGTCAGGGTATGTGCCCTGGCAGCCGGTGAAGAGCAGCTCAGGAACTCCTGTCTGTTTCCAGCCCCAGTGTGAGCCCCTGGAGCGAACGAATCTCAACATTCATTTCCGTGGTACGGAATTTGCTTTTCCTTTCAGTGCTGGAGGACCCAATGTTTGCCTGTGGTTAGAGGGAAGAGAGCTTGAAAGCCCCTTTTCCCCACCCCATGGGAGGGAAGCGTTTCGGGGAGTTGATTTGAATTGCTGTGCTCAGGCCTTTCTCTCCCTGGGCTGGGATGGGATGTTTCCTCCTCACCACCAAGTGTGAGCCTCATGCAGTCTGCTGTTTTTTTCTCATCTCAGAGGATTTACGCTTTAACCACCGTGCACCTTCATCCTCTCTGACACACGTGGGTTTCTGCATTGCTTATTTTAACAGTGCAGCTCCCAGCACCTCTTGGTGATGGCTGCCCGGGGTGCACACCTGTACCCCTCTAGAGAAATGCAGCATTAGCATTGTCAGGACTATTTGGCTTGGATGCAACAGACAACTCTCATGAGTGCTTCTTCTGCCAGGTAGGGCATATAGCAAATATTTTTAGGTCATGGTTTGTAATTGTCTCTTTGTTCAGGTGGCATGCGGCTTGAAGGGCAGACGTCCTCCAGCATCTTATGGCTTGAAATGCAGTGCAGCTAAAATCCTTAAAAATACTTACTTTCATTTTAACAAATAAGGTTACAGCTTGGCCTCTGATAGACCGTGTACACCTAAGATGTCTTATTTGCTCCGCAGGGAGCAGCAGTTGTCTTTTTCTGTCATGTAACAGGTAACTGCCTCAATTGCCTTATCAGAATATTTCCAAGGAGTAGAATTGAATCACTGATCATTACAATGTAAGACACAATTTCTTCCTCTGTTGTAAACTTTTTCCTTTATTTATGATGATGTCTTCCTTGACAACTTCCACATTTTATTCTCAAGGTGAGAAATTTACTTATAAATAAAGAAAATATATAAATTTAGAAATTCTTCAGTATTGGCTCATTTTCTCCTCTGTCTGCTAGGCTTCAGCTCCAGCAGTAGGAAGGCAATTTCTTCAGCTAAAGGAGTTAAATATATCACTCCAGAAAAGAGCAAGCCAGATCTGAAAGCTGTTCCTGTAACATTAATTTTGATCTCAGCCCTGTTTCCTGTCTAAAGACTTCTCTCTTTCAGTGGAGATCATGAAATGTCACATTCATTATTTTTGCTCAGAGCATGCTGAGAAAACGGCTTTCAGTTCCAGAGATTCCCTCTCTCAGGAGCACGGTCTGAGGAACAACAACCACGAGTTACAGTGAAGTTGCAGGTCTCTGTATTTTTAAACAATTTTATTCTGAAGAACAATAACATTAAGTGTGTTGCCGTGGTGCAGTAGCATATGATTAATTAGACACAGATTCAATATGTTTAAGTGTGCAAGACGACTACTAGAGTCAAGCCAAAACCAGGATAACCTCCCAGATTTCCTTCAAATAAAGCAGATTTTGTTTTTCTTCACATGGTGAGATCCTGCAGCTGGGCAGGATTCACCAGGGAAATTCCTTCTGTAATCAGACCAACTTTTCTCCCTTAATCCAGTCAATTACAGGAACTTGGGATGGACAACACAGAGCTGCTGTGGCAGGAGCACCACTGCACTACTGACACTCTCTGAAGCACCGGTGAAGGTGGGGGAGATAGATAGACACTTGTCTATGGGGGCTGCCCAGGAAGGCAGCATGTATACAAATGTCACAGGCACACAGATCCTGCTGGTCCTGGGTTGTCCATAAGCTTTCTCTGTTTCAGTTCAGCAATGGGCACAGCAATTTTTACTGCAATGTGAAGGATGTTTAGGCTATGACAGGTGAGGGTGGAGAGCTGACCAGGTGTGGCCTCCCCTTCAATTCTCCCCTGCCGCTTTAACCCCATCTGCATTCGGCGGCAGTCCCGTGATGACCCTGTTGCACCTCCCTCCACAAACTGGTCCAGCTCTCAGCAGCAGGCCACTCGCTGTTTTCCTGGGGTGGCTTCTCTGCTGGATGAGCTTGCAGGGCCGCTGAGCACCAAAGCCTGTTCAAAGCCAACGTTGAGAGTGGGGACAGGAGCAGGACCCTGCTGTGAGGCAGCTCAATGCCTCCTCCGGTATTTTACTCTCTGGTTGCAGCAGCCGGGTCTCCAGGGATGCTGAACACATCCCTTGCCTCTCTGGGACTGGGTGGTGGTGAAGCAGTTTGAGCACACAGATCACAAGGTGTTAGAGATGGCACCAGAGCCAGACCTCCACCTGGTTACCAACATGTAAGTGTGCTGCTCAAGCAGGTTATCTCCACCATCTGAGGCAGGCATCCAGCCCTTTTGTACAGGCAATGCGAGAGACGCTGGTTTCTCCAAAGGGGACTGAATGTTCGTTTATGCTTAGCAGGAGCTGCCCAAAGCTCACCAGTGGGAAAGGCCAAGTCCTGGGGGTGGTGTAAGCGAGGCCTTCTCCTGGTAGCTGCAGTGCCTGACGTGGGGCTGTGCAGGAGGGCTGTATGCGTTTGATGTCCACTGGCTTGTTAAAAGCTGCAGGGAGAGGAGGCCGTTAACCACCAACCTCCTGAGCAGGCTTGAGCGCAGGAAGTGGGAGATGTGGCTTTGGTTTCCTCTTACTCTGTGTGGAGTCAAGTGCATACTTCTCCGTTTCTCGGGGAGCATGTTGGCTGCCAGGCTGAGCAGTGAACATCCTCCTGCCCCCAGGGAGGCTCCCCGTGGGCAGTCGGCAGGCAGGAGAGCACGCACAGGGAGTCCAGGGGGATAGCAGGTTTCTCATAAGCTTCAAGGATTGTTTCTGCTGTGATGGTCCAGTGTGGACGGGCGAGCAGTCCTGGAGCAGAAACTTCTCAGTTCAACATGCAGACGGCGAACAAGTTCATCTATACTTTAGAGAGACAAACAGCCAGTCACTCAGATTCCTTTATAGCCAACTGAGGAAGAGGTACTTCTGAGGTCAAATTCTCCCGATGCTTTTTCAGATGTCCAGGCTGAAGGAGCTGGTTTCTCCTCGGTAATCAGAGAGCAGCAGCCCGACTGGCTTGGCTGTGGGTACCTGTGTTCACTCAGGTGAAGGCTGCAGTGCTGGACGGAGGCAGGAGTGTTGACCAGCTCTGCGTATTGATGTCCCTGCGCTCAAAACAGCTCCACGAGGACCTACGCTGAAATGTAGTTTTCATGTCTTGCCAAACTGTTCTTCCTATTGCTAACTCAGAGAGCAGGAGCCTGGGGGTGTTGTTATCAATCTGTAATTTGAATTCAGCATCTGTTCTGCATCGTCCTGCTTCTTTCCTAGGCATGAGGCCAAGGCTGGTGTTTGGTGTCCAGGAGGAGGTGGGACCTGCCTGCAAATGCAAGGCTATGCTTTATGATTCCTTCATAAACAGGGTTGTTGCGGCAGAACAGGAAGGTGCAAATACGGTTTTTACAAGCCAAAAAGTGGCTCTTGGGTTTGAATTAAAACAATTTTCCTAGAACGTAAATGCTTTCTTTTCCCATCTCTGTCTCTCTGAGCCACACAAGTATTTGGCTGTGTGCAGCTGCCACAGATGTCACGGAGAGGTTGGCCTGTGGACTTTGCGGGAAGTTTCAGGAGGGAAGTGGTACAGACAGTGAGGTATCCCGAACAGGGCAAACTCCTGACAGAGGTTACGTCTCAGGAGCTTGGGTTTTTGGATATCTTCAAGAGGGTGTTTCCATGACTCCTGGGTTAGCTGTACCAAAAGTTGTGCTGCAATACTCCTGTGTTTTTTCTGCTATCCACAGGGTAGCAGCTTGTTACCAGGAAATTTCTAACCCTTTATTTTTACATCAAGTCTAGATTAAAAATAGAATTCTACCTTTTTCACCAAAACACATGAATTAAAAATCCTGTGGCCTTAAAAATCCCATCTAAAGCAGTGGGATGTAATTGGCAGACTCATCAGAACTTTCTTGCTTTGCCTAGGTTCAGTTTTTTTGCAGTCCCAGCCTTCAAAATACCTCAACTGCAAATACTACTGTGGAGTAGTACATGCAAAACTTCACAGCAGTTCATGTGGAGAGGGTTTATAGTCTAGGAATTATTTCTTTGTGCCTCAGGTAATTATACATGAGACCAGAGGCAGTGCCACATGCTGAGAAGAGCAGGGTGATGTGAGAGCGCAGGGCTGCAGGATGGCGCCTTTGCTGGGGTGCTGGGCTGGAGGGGGAAACAGGCAGCTCCGTATTTCAGCCTCTTGTAGAAGCCCTCAGATGTTGCAAGCATGTGTGTGCTGCAATGCCTAAGGGCTTTGGCAGAGACCACTCTGCCCAATGTACTTTGTACAAATCCAAGGTCACTGATCTCTAGAATCCTCTGAATACTACAGCAGAGGCTTGGCTCTGCGATCACGTCAACCTCCATCTGAGTTTTTACTAGGTCTTTTTGAAAACAATGACTTTGTGTCTCTGTCATTCAAGCACATTCATTTTTTACTGATATTTTTAACGGCCTGCTGGATCAGTCCAGAAGCTTATCTGTCTTCATGTTTCAGGCTGGGTTGGAAAAGTCTCTTGCATTTGGCTTACGGACGGAGAATTGTCTAAATGCAAGGGGAACATGATTGATCTGAGAAGTGATCGATGAATAAAACTGAACCTAGGCCTTCCACACCCCTTTGAAAATAGCCTGGTTTGGGTGTCTGCAGGGAGATATTACTGGTTTGGCTGGTGGTAGTTAGATGACTCGTATTTGTTCTTAAGTATCAGGATAAAGGAGAGGTAAAACCCACGTCACGGTGGTCTCCAGGGCCTTATTCCCCATTGCTGTCAGTCTAAATTGTTGCTCTTACAGCTGAGTCCATTACCCTTGTAATAAATTTCCCCCAGAGGACAGAAATGAGGTAAAGTTAAGCAGTTTCTCAGTAATCACATAACGCAAGCATCAGAAGCCTGTGGAAGAATGATTTGTGATAATGTTACTAAAGATTGCATTGTGAATGCCGTCAGAGAGATTACATAGTCCCCACCCCAATTCTTCTTTACTTTCAGTTCCAAACACTGACCTTTTCTAAGTAGCATTTTCTTATATTAGATTTTGTTTTGTTTTTAATACATGATGTCATACTTCAAGTAATATTTCCATTTTCATATCAAGTTCTATTCCAAGCCATCTCAGGGAACGTCAGCACAGTGTGATCTTCGAAAACAACCGCCCAGGGTACGTATGTGTATCTCATACTATCGTCATAGGCTCACTCCTCTGCTCCCAGAAAGGCTCGATAATACCTACATCATTTCTTATAAACAGTTATCTGGTCTTTTCTTAAGGAGTTCCAAGCTATACCATGGCTTCAATATCGCCTCCATCCTGAACTTCCCTTCCTGCAATTTAAATCCATTTTTATCCCACCTTTGATGGATTGGAAAATAAACCATCCTTTTTCTCTTTTCAGCAGCTTTGTGACACATACGAGACGCTCCCCTCTCACTCGTTCCTGCTCTGTATTACACAACTTTTCCTCTTTCCTTTCAGGTCATTTTTTCTAGATCTCTCATTTTTATTCTCTTCTGGACTAGCCAGTTTGTTCCTATCTTAAAGACTGAAGCTCAAAACTTGACACGTAGCTCCAGCTGAAGTCTTGGTCTATGGTATATGTCTCTCAGGTATATGTATCTCAGGCTGCTGTCTTGTTTTCCTTCCCAGTACGATGTTTGTCTCTCTAGGAGAGTGTACCACTGCTGACACCTCTACAAGCCCCACTTCCACCTTGGGGCTAGTGTTCAGTCACGTGCAGGTGATCAGATTGGTTCAACAGATCTATCCATGACAAAATGGTGTAGGCTTTTAATTATATCCTTGATGTCTTCTCAGAGTCCTCAAAAAGTTGTTAAATAATTTATTCAATAATTTTGCTAGGAACTGGAGTTCACCTGGCTGTTCCACGACTCCATCTCCTTCTTTTCCCATTTCTCCAAGCTAGGCACTATGTTTTGCCTTTTCTGTGTTGCCAGAACTCTCCCTCCCTGATTTTCCATGAATTCTCAGAGATGATTAGCAATGGCTCTGAGATTTATGAGCCAGTTCTTTAAAAGTCTTAGGATGAATTAATCAATCTCAGTGTACTCCAACTTACTCCTTCCCTATTGCAGGCTGAGATCTTAACCCTTTGTTGGTAATATTAACTGTGACAGCTACTTGATCATGGATGACTTTTTTATTAACAGATTATTTTTTGTTGAAGATACTGAACATGATCATCCATGGGTAGCTCTTCTCTGCAGAGCCACAACTGGTTCCTTTACTTGGTCTTCCTCGTAATACTACTGCATTTATAGAACATTTCGTGTTACTGTTAATGCTTTTCTGCCGATTTTATCTACTTTTGTGCAGCTTATTTTTCATTTAAAAGCAATCTAAAAGGTTCCTTTCCTTACATGCATAGCACCAGGCACAAAGGGTTCCCTGTCCCAATGATTTCTGATGTTTCTATGTTATAATTATTAAAATTCACTGCAGCAGTAAGAGGTAATTATATCCAGTGGACATAAGAGGAAGATGTATATTGAAATGCCGAGTTTCATAAACAAGATTAACTTGCTGGATGTAGAGCAACCAAGCAGATAGATTTTCTGTATCTGCTTTGAGAGACGGTATGGCTTGGTGATGAATCTTGAGTAAGCAGTAGGTCACAGTGTCTGGACCATGTTGGAAATGCATCCTCATTGTAGGATAGTCCCAGGGATTAGGGGGCCAGCCTTCCTCCAAATGAGTACGTTCAGTTCTTAGCTCTGCGATGAGCTTTATTTGTAATGGCAATTAAATCATATAGGCTTGGTGCCTCTGGCTCCCTTTGTATAGTTGCAGTAACTCAAAGCCAAAATTACATTTAAACGTTGTTGTTGTGGTAGTAGGCAATTTCTGTGCTTGCTTATTATGTAGATAGCATACTCAGGCTGAAGCTTAGTCCCCTTGGAACAGAAAAAGTTGTGAACTGCACAGAAATAATCATATTTGAGGATGAGTTCAGTGCTAAATTCGTACTTCAGTGTCTCATTCCATGTCAAAGTGTAGTCACATATTTCATCATGTCACTGACTAGCAGTTCACCAACAGAATAGCTGGGCTTGAGAAAGAAAGGGAACCTCTGGTGATGTGTCAACATTGCAGTTTATAACCTGGCCTGCTGTTCCCAGGGCCCATGGAAGTCCTGCCAGGAGCAACCACCACCTCCTAGAAAAACTTCTAAATTTCCTAGGCATATCACCCAAGTACTGGTTGACCGTTGGCATAACCATGCTTTAACATAGGCCTTTTTTCTAAGAACTTTCTCTATCCTTTTTGCTGCATAAACAAATCTGACGTGAAGCAAAAATGCATCCTCATAGACACTCAATTGGGGGCTTGAAGTCAGGTAAAGTCTGAAGAGAATGGAGGGTCTAGAAGGGAAACGTGGCAGTTTTTAAATGGGCAGTTTATTTATTTCCTCTAAACCAGTGTTAGTGGGACAGGGAAGTGACTGGGCAAAGAGAGTGGGGGGAGGTGACCCAGTGATACTCACTGTGTTCTTCTGAGGATGCTCAGTTACTGGGTAGGAGAAATTAAAATTCGTCAACAACTGTTTCCAGGGATTTCCCTCCCACTGGGTGTTTTTTGGGCTGTTTTCTTGTACTTGCATTTTTTCCAAGCTGAATATCATCTTTATATTTCCTGTCTGTGTTTCTGCCCGCTGCACTTTGCTGCATGTGTCTGTCCCGGCTGCAGCTGATCACCTCCGACCCATGAGTCTCCCTGTCCCGGACCTGCTTGGCTGCGCTGTTTCCCGGCACTTTTCTTGAGGTCTGCCTTTCTCATCCGTTTTCTCTGCAGTCCGTCCCACCGTCTGCAGTGTGCTGGCTTAAATGTTATTCTTGTATATGGGCCATCCCAGGACTAAATGAATTTCACTGCACAAATATGGTGACCTGGATATTCTTTTTCTCAGATGAAATGCTTTTTCTCAGATGAAATGCTTGTACTTTGGAGTTTCATTTAAAAGGGATAAACAGGGCAAATGAGATCTGAGTTCCCTTTAGTGTGCAGAGGGCCAGGAGCAGTAGCTCTGAGGACAAGAAGCAGAGGTTTTTCAAATGCTCAAAGGTATGCTGCTAATTAGAAAGTAAACATGAACAGCCTTTCATGTCAGCGGTGGTACATCAGAGGTAAGAGGCATCCATGTTACCAAGGACTGCCCAGGCTCTTGAAATGACGGCTCACTTTACAGGCCTGAGTAGGTGGCAGAGGTCTCTCTGGGAGAGAGACACGGGTGTCCTCTGTGGGTGTCCTCCTCCAAATCAGAAAGGCCAGAAGAAGGAGCGGAGCCTCTGTGTAGGAGCACCAGGGAGGGGACAACAGCTACAGAAAGGACTTCGTGCTGCCAGGATCGATGCGAACCAGCTCGGTCCTTCCCAGGAGCAGCAGAAGCTGCAGGGGGGAGCACGTGGCTTTTGCGGAGCATGGACATGTTCTGCTGCTCTGACCACCAAGGGTCATCTTCAGAAGCAGCTGATGGTGCTGCATTACCTCTATGTCGCATTTGCACTTTTTTCCATTCCTGTAATGGGAAGAAGCTTGTAAATGAATATAGCGTACTCTGGTGCCAGCAGGCAATTCTGCCACGCTTGTCTAGACCTTCCTGTGGGAGGGGGTCAAGGCAGCCAGGCAGAGATGCTTGTGGTCACGCTTAGCATGTCCTGCCTGAGCAACCTCCAGAGTCGTTGAACCTGGCAGAGAAGGAGGATTTTGCTTTAGTGACATCTCAGTCCTCTGTCAGGGTACAAAGGCAATCCCACACTTTGCATTTTTAGAGAAGGGACCCCTGGAAAAATGCTGCAAATGCAGCAAGCACGCGTATCAGCCCGGCTGTCCCTGAAGGACGTGCCCACTGAGCCTGGCAGGAGACCTGTGTCCCAGCTGCAAGGGGGGAGCAAGTATTTTGCACTGCACCATAGAGCCCGAAAGCCCCCAGTCCTCCCTTTGCCACCTTGTCCCCCCAGCAGGGATGGGCACATGGCCTCCCACTTGCTGTCACACCAGCCCCACTCCCGGACCAGCGCCCACCCATGCTCCAGTGGTGGCTGCCTGTCCGTCTGTCTGGCCACAGTGGCGGGCAGGCAGGAGTCCAGGGCAAGCCACGGCTCCGTGCGGAGGCTCCGGCCAGGGCTCCAGCAGCCTCGCTCGGCCTTGGCAAGTTGTGGGAATGGCCTTCTTCCCTTGCCTTTTTTGTTTGCTCATTTATTAAGAATTGTAGCAGCAGCAAAAATAAAAACTAAATATTGTGTCTGTCTGAGCGTGCTTTACTGCAGAGTTACAGGCAACGACAGTTACATTCCCTGCGCCTGAGAGAGATTACGAGGGAGAGTGCAGGAATGTGCATCTGGCAGCACTTTGTATCTTGGCCATTTCATTGTTTTCTCTGCATCTGAGGTTCCCAAAGTTTTGGTCATGGAGGGCCATTTAATCCAGGGAATATCAGGTCGGGACTGCATAACAGATTTTCTCTGCAGGGAAACACCTTTCAAGAAAAACTGAAGACAATTGTAAATAAAAAAGTCCCTATCCCGGCTGCCTGCAAAAGTAGCTAGGAGCTTTATTTGGGGATCCTGACCTACCACAGCAACAGGGGGAAGCAAATTTCATTTTTAAGTGCAAGAAAATGTAGCTACAATATGCCAAAACCTTAATAGCTTTGCTTAAGGCCTGGGGCCAGGAACAGAATCTGAATTAACTATTCCAATTTTATTTTAATTGCATAGATTTTGAGATAATATTTATAATAAAAATTTCATATTAGAAAAGCAGATCATTAACATAAGGTTCTCAGGGACCTGGTCCCAACATTCTTCCTAAAAGAGAGAGGATATTTAAAGTCTTTAAAAAGGTAATTAAAGATAGATAGACACAACTAACCCGCATTATTCTTTGGGCAATCTCAGAATATCCTTTCATTAACTTCTCTTGAGAAGGAGAATACACCAGCAACGGAGTTCTGACCAGAAACTATTCTATGATGCTTTTACTTACTTTTCTAACTTACAAATATGTTACTCACTTGCTCCAAAATTTTTTTGTAAATAGCCATTTTTGGCAGATGACTGCAGCAGAGGTGGGTGTTGCCATGCCTTAGCTTTGCTGTGCATGCTTGTGTGTGCACGTGGGAGAGTCTATATAACTTAAGGGAGAATCCCTTCCTTCCTAAAAGAACAGACACTAATTATTAGTTGTTATGAAGTGATTTTATTGTGTCTGGGAAACTGCAAAACATAGCAGTGGAATCGTGCTTGTTAAAAAAAACATAGTGATGTATGAGAAATGAAGCAAGTACAGGCATGCCCTGGCACAGCCCCCTTGTAAGTGGCATATGTTTATGAAGGTACGTTGCATAGGTACACTGTACCCTTGAGAGAAAAATTTTCTTTCATAGTGATTTGTATATTTTTCATAACTTCTTTTTGCACCTTGTACATTGCTGGAGTGGAAAAGTGTCCCAGTTCCATATAAACCACAAAAGCAAGTGAGTGTTGCTAATAGCTCCTGCGATGGCACCACATTCACGTTGTCCCTGGGAGAAACGCTGGATGCCTGCAATCCGACTTGGAGCAGGAGTATTTTGTTGCTGGGGGCAGTTCTTTTATTGTGTCACTGCCGTGGCTGACACTGGGGTTTATTTACCTATTTATTTGGGTCAGGCAATGCTGCTGGAAGAGAGGATGCTTGTAATTCCTGGGAGCTGTGGAGCACACTCAAGGCAGACAGGCTGCCAGGCTGCCAGATGCAGCAGGGCTGGTAGAGGGGTCAGCAAATGGCTGGGCAGCCCGCGGCAGCCCACGGGGGGCCAAGGGCTCCCCACCCGCACCTCCAGGAGCGATTTTGTTTGAGGGACCAGGAGGGCAATCCAAAGTATGGTGCAACGCAGAAAGTCCATGCATGAGATCAAGAGCGGACCTGAAAGAGCCGCACGTGGGCAAGGCACAGGTTTCTTTACCACCTCTTCTTATTTCTGCTAGGTTTCTGTTCAAGTTTTTTCCTATTTAAGCAGTTACTTCTTCACATTTGTCTTCAGATAAAACCCTGTGGCATTGTTTGGAGACGGTCATGGCAGGAGGGGGTATGGCACATCCCCACAAAGACCAGAGTGGCTTGGGGCTCCCTTCCAGTTCTTCATGCATTCATTTTGCAGCTCGCTGCAAAGTCTTGTGAAATACCCAATCCTGACACTGCATCTAATCCCACAAAGCTGTCAGTGCTTCTTGGCCCTGGCCAGAGAGAGGGGATACGTTCCTGTGTGCAGGTGAGCATGGGTAGGCTTGGGGCTTCATCCTGGGCTAGTAAGAGCGTTCTGTGTCAGTGGGTAGAGCAGAGAGCGCTTACCCAGGCTGAGCTTTCCTGCAGCGTGCGGGCTGGAGGCCCCATATAAAAAACATTTGGCATTATTCCCAGATGTTTCATTTCTCCAAAATCAGCTGCATTCACAGGGCCCTAGGAGCGCAGAAGACAGTCGTGCTGCCCAGCTCTTTGCCTGCCCTCAAGCCTGCTGCGGGTGACTTCTCTGCCCCCCTTTTCCATGCAGCAGCCGAGGGAGAAGGGTCAAACTGCAAATTTAGGTGGCTGTGGGAAGTTTCTTTTTTTAACTGCTTCCAGTCACCTATCCAGTGCAGAGCACCTGGAGCAAGCAGCATGCTCCCAGCTCCCTGGCTGCCTCTTGGGCCTCTGACCATCTTGCTGGTGTGTCACGCTCTGCAGTCACTCAAGGGGGGATCTGTCTCTGCAGCGTGTCATTTCAAACTGGAGACAAGCAGTAATGCTGCAGCTGGCCTGATCTGGCCTTGTGACTCTCTGGGCCTATGGGAGTGACTCCTACAGTACAAGGTTTGCTCAACAATAGCCCTGTTGTCCCTGGCTGCCCAGGACAACAAAGCTCTTCAGAGCGCTTGGCCCTGGTGCTCTGCCTTGTACCAGATGCTGATGTCAGATGGAGCGGCACATCCCTCCTGAGCAGGGCAAGAGGAGGCTCCTGCCTCCTCCTGGCCTGCCCTGGCATGGGGCACATCCAGCCCAGAGCTCATGAAGTGCTGGCACTGCCTCATCGCCAGGCTTTTACCTTCTCCTGCCCATTCCCACTCTACCAAGCCATGGTGAAGTATGCTCAAGCATCCTCTTGCCTGGGGAAGTCTTAGGATCCAGGAGAGCCAGCTCATGGCAGCCTGTGGCAGAGCTCCAGGTCTCAATTCCTATTGAGGCAATAGGGCTGTGACTCAAGTAGCTCACGTCAAACTTTGTCACATCCTAGTGAGCCGAGTGTATGCGGCAGCATGTAGAGCTTGGGCATAGAAACATGAAACTGTGCTATCATCGGCTCTGGATCTCTTGAGAAATCAGCTTTGTCCCAGCTGGGCACATCCTGTTATATCAAGATCATGGTAGGAAGACACTATGGCTTCATTTCCTAACAACAGAAAGGTAGCAGGGCAAAGCACGCAGTGCGCTGCTTGTTAGTGACCCAAGCTGGCTGTACATTGGCAGATGAACCATTCCCAGACCTCCACAGCTCATATTGGAGATGGCAAATGTTAACTCTGTGAACAGCAAGAAACAATGGTGCTGAAAAGAAAACAAGAGGAACGGGAGAGTGCTAACTTCTTTATTTGTCTTTGGGAAGAAGAAAAAGGACTACAGATATTTCAGAGAAACTCCTTGACTGCTACAGGAAAACGGATTGCTGGGAGGGATTGCTCCATGTTCGAAGGAGGCAGTTGGATACAGCTGTGCTTGGGAACCGGTGAGCCCAATCCTTCCTGGCGTTCTTGCACTTGCCTTTTAACTTCTGTATAGTATATATGCTGACTTCCCATGAGGGTCTCCAAGGCCACATGTTGATGCTAAGATCTGCCTCATTTCAGTACCCTGTGCCTTACAGTTTAGGCAGATATAGCGTGTGAAGGTTTTTCTTAAACTGGTGCTGCTGAGCTGAGCTTCTGCACAAAGGCATGAACACAGAGATATGCTGCAATACTCCACCATTCCCCCAGGCCTATAACAGGGGATAGGCACATGTGAGGTATCTCTCTTCATCATTGCTTAGCTTTGTTTTGGATTGGTATTATTCCATCTCGGCTAACTGTCCTCTACACAGCACTTGGAAAGACGAATACCAAGGGCTAGGAAGTGCATGTGCACCGTGTTAGGGGCTGCTGAATCGGGTAGCCCACTGAAGGCAAGACTGCCACAGCTCCATATCCCCAGGTCCAGACAGTGGAGAGGCTAAGCATGTATTCCCAGTAGGTATACAACACAAACTCACATGCATGGTTCTTCTATATCTATACACATGGCCAGCCACACAGATCAACACAGACAGAAACACTCAGCACTCTTACAAACAGCACCAACAGCCTCATCCTGTTTCCCCTTTCTGGCTGAAAAAGGGTAAAGGTCTGTTAGTGGGGAATGCATACATATATACAATGTGGAGCCCTCCAGTAACTGGCCTGGGACAGTCTGTCCAGGAGCTGGCCCTGGATCCCAGTCTCCCCAGTTGCTGGTACCTGGTCATGCAACCCCTGAGACCGCAGTCCCACTCCAGCTGCCGGTTCGCAGGCCTCCTTGCACACACCAGCACACACAGACACATACTGAAGATCCTTCCAGTAACTGGATGTAGATACCACGTCTACCTGGCAGCTGAGCCATGAATCCTTTCACCTGACACACACAGAGACATGCATAAGCAAATGGGTCTCAGCCAACAACCAGAACTTATGGTCCCTACAGTAGTTGGCTTGGATCTCCTGGTCCCTCCAGTAGCAGCTCAAAGACCCTCTGGTCTCTCCAGTATCTGGCCAAGACTTATGGCTGTTTCAATACCTGGCTAGTCCAGCTTCATATGCACCCACATGATACACTAGTCCTCCAGTTGCTGGCACTGCAAACACACTGGCCCCTATGACTTGTGGTCCCCACTACAGTTGCTGGCAGTAATTAAATCTCCATGCATGCACATGCATACTGAATGAAGAGGCCCTTACCCAGGAGAACAGTTAGAAATGGATTTTAATAAGAAGACAGGACAGACTGCAGTGATCAGACTCGGGGCATGGACAGACAAATGTGATGACCAGCTGCCCATTTACACGCAACTAGCTCCCTTCATCCCCTTACCCCTCTGTTTTCACACACTGGTTTCCTCCCTTCCCCCACCTTTGTTTCTTCCCCTATCCATCCCTTGTCTTGTATAATCCCAAAATGCTCTTTGCCTGCATCCCAAGATGCTCTTTGCCTGCATCCCATAATGAGTTCCATCCCCTAGAGGCAGTGTCAGTCTTGAAGATGATCTAGAGAGCCTTTCCCTGGACTCATTGTGATGGTTTTCACCCCAGACAATGGGGCTGATTCTCTCATGCACAGGGAGGCTCCAGGCAGGGTTCTGTTTGTGGGATTAGGTTATCTCGGTTCCCCACCCATCATAGTCCCTCTGTGTTGCTGTTACTGTTCCTCTGCATTCGACTGTGTGCGGAGCTGAGCCCTTCATCACAGCAATCTGCCTGGTTGACCCTTTCTTGGCCAAGTGCACCTTTGGCCTCTCCAAAACAGATTTGTCCATTAAATGACCTTTTGTCCATTAGCACAGAAAGGAAAAACAAACTTGTATTTTCTTAGGGGGTGATTCTTGAGCTCCCTACGGGTATATATGCATTATACTTGCAGGGATACATGTGTGCGTGTAGCCATGGTCACCATGTTCTAGACAGGCTTTCTTACTCAGAGCAGACACCACTCCCATCTGGTTCAGGGTCTCCGGTGCCTGCTGTGAGGGTGGTACTTCGTTTCTCCTTTCTGGGTTGCTAATTCAGTGCCAGGATTCTACGCCATTGTCAGTTAGTGCTAAATACTGTCACAGGGTAACACTCACACCAGCTGTGAGCACACTGAAAAGGGAGCATAGGAAAGCGATGAACTTGCTTGGAGAGTGCCAAGAGCTCAGGCAGAACAAGAGGTGAGACAGCCAGCCGCCGGGCTGTCCTCCTCTGCAAACTGCGTTCACCCTCCTGCCACACCTGCTGCTCCCCAAATTGGGAGCCGACACAGGCTTTTTATTCTCTTTCTTGCTAACCACCCTCCCCAAATCAGGGCCCCACTCCCTTGCTCTTTCCCCACATTGAATTCCCCCCCACCCCATCTTTCTTACAGCCATTGCCAAGCGCCTCCCTGAACTGCTGCTTTGCCAGGGAGTGAGCATCGTCTGCAGTAGGATCTGGACCAGACCTGGTGCCATGGGTCCCATGAGACCCACCACAGGGGACAGGCTCAGCTGCAGCTCAATGCTGTGGCTTCTTCCAGACTGGCCCCTTATGTGGCTTCATGCACCAGGCCTATTTGAGAAGGAAGGGAGAGGACTGAGCTGCACTGGAGTTTCTTGGATTTTTCACCTCTGGTTCGACAGCCCCTGTTTTGAAGGGGTCTAGGCAGGATTCACGGAGCAGAGAATTTCTCTTCCCACCCATTTTGATCTCTCGCACAGCACTGAGCCAGAAAACATCACCCAGTCTGTCTCCCTGGGTCATGTATCCTTCAGAAGCAGTTTGTTTTTTTCCTAGTTTAGGGTACTGGCGGAGAAAAATACACCAGTCCCAGAAGGCTAATTCTCTGCAAACACAATGCTTTTCATGGATATTACCTTAAAGCAAAGTCCTGGGCACATACCTGCACCACAGCCAGGGACCTGGGTGGGAGAAGAGGGATGATTTTGGCAGCTGTGGATCTGGCTGGGAGAGCAGGCCCTCAGCGGGGAAGGTAGAGCTGGGTGGGAAGCATGCACACTGCATTTCAGAGCCAAATAGGAAATAGAGGGGTAGAGAGCTACAGGAGAGTTGGCCCCAGAGCAGAGACCCATGCACAAGGGCCACCTGGTCCTCCTCCTGGTCACAGCTGCAGTAGGTTGGTAGGAAGGTGGCAGAGGTGGCATCCAAGGCAACAATAGCTGCACAGAGATGCTGAAGTTATTTAGGAGGAAGAAGGAGTGAAGAAGACTTTGGCATGGCACAGAGGAGACTTATTAGGGCAGGGAGATTTTTAAGACTGGGAAAAATGAGAGCTGTCCTGCTAGACTGGCATGTGGGGTATGTGCTGGGCACAGCTCCGCCCACGGCTCCAGCCTGGCAGTGCAAGGAGCGCTCTGAGACGCCCTAACACTTGGCACAGGCAAAGGGACTGTTTCCCTTGGAGGAAGAGGGCTAGTATTACAGAAGATGGCCAGAGATGAGGCATGGTGCCCAAAGAAGAGGAATGCCACTGGCTGGGCTTTGGGGGCTGGAGGGGCAGCGGCATTGGCAGTGTCTTGCTGTGTTTCTGCTGCAGAGGCAGTGCCCGCAGGGCCACCCAGGGAGGGCGACTTGTCCCCAGCAGCCATGTGCCATCAGATTCAGCCGAACGGGAGCTGTGCTGGTTGCCATGACAACCGAGACAGGTCATATGACCCGTTCTGTTTTCTAAATATAAATCTGTTTCACACAGTGTATGTGACTCCATGGAAACCAAATGTTGAGCAAGAAAGATTGCATAAAAATGAACAAAATACAGAATGACTCAAAGTACAAGAGAGAGAGAGGCTGCGGGTAATGCTGGAGGGGTTCAGAGGTGCCCTGGGCATTCCTTTCACCAGGGCACACATTAGTGCAGGCATGCTGGTGCCCAGTCTGGGGAGGTGCTGCGGGGGTGCTTCTCAGTGCTGGGATCTTCATGCCAAACTTGGGATGGACATGAGTGTTGGTGTAGGCACCCCTGCCGCAAAGTGCTTCTTTCACTAGCAAATACTGTTTGCAGCATCAGCTATGTTCAAACACAGACCTCACTTCTTTGACTGCACCATGTCTGCCTTGGGTTGACACACACCTTTGCCAAGTTAGGTATTTATGAAAACTGCAGTTAGATAGAAACATAAGCTCAGTAATATCAGTACAGAGCAAGCTTTTCCCCACAGGACAGAGGGCTGTTCTGGTGCAGGTTCATATTATGGCAGTTTTTCTCTGCTGTGTCCTTGCATTGCTTCCTGCGGGGAGTTTCCCCTGCACATTTTGTCCCGCTTTCAGTCACCAGTAATCCTCCAGCTCTGGGCAGGACACTGCAGGGGAGCTGCTTAGCTGGACCCGTAGCCTTTCTTTGTGCTGTTGCATCTGCAGCAGAAGTGCAGTGTGACTCTGAGCGAGTGGCAACGGCAGGTAAATGTCCTGACACCGCATTTAATTCAAACCTTTCCTACACCTAGAGGCATCCTCTTCATTTGCTCCAAGGCTGGATGCTCTGTTGAAATAGGATCATAAAATCATAGAATAATTTAAATTGGAAGGGACTTTTGGAGGTCTCTGGTCCAACCCCCTGTTCAGAGTTAGATCAGGTTGCTCAGGGCCTGCATTTGTGGTTTTGGGATTGTTTTGCTTTACCTTGGGTTGTGTGTTCGGGAGAGGCCCTGGGCTGCACTCTGCCGCAGCGCAATGCGAGCTAACACATCTTCAGGGAGCTGAGGCTTTTAAGTGCACAGATGTTTCCTCCCTAGGATCCCTCTTTGAAGGGGAATGGGGATTTCCTGCAGTTTGAAAATGGGAAGTGATTTTCCTCTATTGAGCAAGGCTGAACTTGTCTCAGGGGATCAGTCAGCATGGGATGGACTGATGTGTGTAGGCCCTTCACTCCCTGTTGCCTCACTTTGCTGTATAAAACCCCTTCTGGCCTTCTTTTTTCCATCATTGGGAGGGGATCACATTGCCAGGTGGTCTTCCAATGGAACAGGATGAGTTGGGCTGCTGCTAACTTGATCAAGAAGAGCGAGAAAGAAAGGAAAAACAAAATAGTCAGAAAGAATAGGTGGAGTGGGAGAGGCACCCCCACTGCCTCTCTGCTGGACATGCTGCCCTGTTCTGAGCTGGCTCAGCTAGACAGCAAGTGCCAGGGCTTCAACGTGCAGGCCATAGCTGGTGCTCTTTTTTGCATGGAGCATCCACGATATCTGACCCAGTTGTCATTCTCTTCAGACATGCTTGTAGACAATCTGTGCTTAACAGCGCACAGATGAAACACTGTTCCCTGGTGAAGAGTGTCACCTCTGGGTAGGTTGTGATGCTGTGGGATGGCTGTTCTGTCCACACTGGTTGTCGGTCTCTCCCTGACATCCCTAACCCAATGCCTGTGGATGCGGAGGGAATGGGCCACAGGTAATGGTCAGGTTCACGTGGTCTGCCCTAAAAAGCATATCCTTCTGCCTCTTGTCAGTGTTGGTGTCCTGGACTAAGATCTGCGGTTACTTCATACGCTCACCTTTGCTAGCTCTCTGGCGCATGGTTTGGTGCTGAAGAGCTCCAGTGCCCTCTCTGCTTTGAGATGCCTTTTGCATTTGCTGCTCATTTCTGGTTCCTTTCTGCTATGTATATATCAGGAGAATCCTGTCCCTATGTTTCTGCAGACAGCAAATGAAAACCATCACTTATCATGGAGAATGAGGCCTGTTGGTGGCTGGCTCTTCTCTACCCCTGCATGTACCCCTGCTATATGGACTTCTGATCCTAGGAAGTCTCATAGGAGGGAAGTGTTTGTGTTCTTGGCTTTGAATGTTTTGAGAGATACTTTGGTCCCTTTTCCAGGCAGCGAATACAGATGCAGGAGGATTTCACTGGGGTCACATGTTCTCTGCTCTGCTCACATTGTTCAGATTTCCTGTTTCCTCAGCAGTGTGTTGCAGACATCCTTTTCAGGTCCAAATCTGCCTGTCCACCGCCATGCAGCGGCTGGTGACACTCCCCGAAGTGACAGTGAGGGGAGTGGCGTGTTTCTCTCGGCTCAAAGGCACTATGTGAGTTGCAAGATTTGGAAGGCAGAAGGGATCGCTAGCCGACCCAGCCCAAGCTTCTGCACCACCAGGTCAGGGGCTTCAGGGTGCCATCTTTTTCTCTGGAATAGAGCAGATCTTCTACAAAGAGGCACTTAATCCTGATGGAGGAGCTACAAAAAGTGCACAGCCCCCTGGTAAGCCATTCCAGTCGATACTTATCCTCATGATTGGCAGATTCTTTTCAGTCTGAGCTTGTCTAGTTTCAACTTCCAGTCACTGTCTGCTGTTCTGTTTTTGCTGGTTCATAATGTTCTCTGCTGATACCGAAACCTCCGCTCCATGTAGACAGTCCTTTGTTGTGATTTACGGTTCTCATGAACTATCCTGGCAATAATTCTCCTAAAAATAGGAACAAGAGATCAAATTAATAGTACAGTCTTGTCGAGCCGTCTAAGGAAGAGGTGTGCAAGCAGAAGTGCCTCACTTTTCTTGTGACATGTGGTTGGGCACAGGGTGTGTCCTGGTAAGAGCTGGATTTGGGGAGAGGTTTGAAGCCTGTCTGGCGGTGCTCTGCCAGCTGTGGAGCTGGGCTCTTGAACACCATCTGCCGGTCGCTTCCCATCTCCGTGATGTCTCCTGGCCCCCGTCTCTGACTCATCTCGGCAGCAGAATTGCCTATCATTATATGCCAGGTTAGCCTGAACTTCTCCCATACAGGTGTGCAAACTGTGCTGATACCAGGAAGAAGGGACTGCAGAGGGTCTGGCTAGGACAGGGTTGTGTCTGCCGGGAAAAACAGAGTGAGAAAGTCTCTTCTGTTACTCAGATCTCCTGTTTTGACAAAGAAGGGACGATGTGCTGCCACCATGGCCTCCATAGCACTCTCATTTCTGAAAGGATGTGCTGCTGAGTGTGCCAAAACTATGAGGTACTTAATCTGTGACACATTATAGAGCCCAGCCCCATATGCTACTGCCCCACACCATCTATCCCAGAGCCTCCTTGTATCTCTGCTTCAATGGGTGTAGGGTGGTGAGCAGTAGTGGATGAAGCAAAGTTTCGTTTCTTCTTTGATTCCTCCCCTATGCCATTTTCGGTTCCTCTTTTGCCCATAGAGTATCAGTTTGGAGCAGAGCTGCTATAGGAGTAGGAATTCAAGTGTGCGTGGGAGGGGATTGCACTGGGACCAGTTAGGTGCTTTAACACAGAGGATCTTCCTCTGCAGTCCCCATGGGGGAATAAAGTCTTGCCCAACAGTGAGCTGCTGTTTAGGATCACATTCCTCTTCAAAACAAAAGGAAGAAATCCACACATCCATACTCCGCACACATCCAAGCAAACCATTGCCCCATTGTTTACAAGAACTTCTGCATTTGGCAGTGCTGGGGTTTCCCTTATATTTAGTCCTCTTGACCATCATTGATAGGGACTACTGTACTCGCAACAGTTCTTTATTAGCAAAATCAGAAGCAAAGATAGAAATATTAGTAACTCAAAAATAGAATTAGCAACTGCAAAACATAATGCTTGTGTGCTTTTTTGAAGTGATATGCATTTTGGCAGGAACTATAGCTAAAACATTGGCTTAACTTTGGTCTTTATACTATTTCCATCCAACATTTGCTGGTGTCCACTCTATACTGTCTACATCCATGTCTTGGCATAACCTTTATTTAAGATAAAAACCATGGCACCTGCCTGTAAAAGACCTCTGCTTTTCCTGCAGACCATCAGGGACACCTGAAGCAACACTGAAAAAGTGACTCAAAGGATGTTGGGGCAATTGCAGAGCTTCTTTTAAGCAAACCAGCGGTATCTGTCCTTGCAGGGTACTGGTGCTGACCATGTGAAATGAAGTAGTACCATGGGCCCCTAAAGTGAGCTGAACCTAGTCTTGACCTACTTGGTACATGGGATCACTATAGGACCATATTAAGAAAGAAGGGTAGCAAGAGTGGATAGGACTTCAGTTCCAGAAGGGAAAGAAGGTGTTAAGGACAGAAATGGCGAGCGTGCAGTAAAAATGTGTGAAATTCTGTACCTTCTAGATTCTGGAACAGAACCCAGGGTTGGATTATCCCAAATTCCTCTTTATGGGATGATCATGCACAGCAGAGATAGTCTGGTGTAACTTTGTTATCTTCAAGGCCAGAGATCTGTGCAGTGAATCTGAGGGACCCAACCTGCTGCCAAATTCTTCATGAGCTGGTATACTCCTACACTGCGGAATTTCTTTTTTCTTCAGTGTGCTTCTGCAAACAATAATGGGGGGGCATTAATGGAGATGATGGAGAGAGTTCAGGAGCTGTCCCAGGATTTGTCCCAGCACTCTGTGCTATCCCTTGGAATATGCTGAGAGAGAATGGTTTTGTGGTTCAAAAAAAATAGCTTGGGGCTATCACACTTTCCCTTCTGATCTGACCTTCTCTGCATGTGTTACTTGATCTTGAATCTCTGAATGCCTTTTAGCCCTGGCTTTCTCACCAGACCTACTTGTGTTTTGGACAAGAACTGTGTATGGGTAAGGTGCAAGAACAGCCCCTCAGAAGGTAGTTGTGGAGGCAGAAATGAACCAGTCACCTTCTTAGCTGTCATTACAATTACTGGGGTGATGGCGCTGGTCAGACATACTCTTTCCAAGAGTTCTTTTTCTTCCCAGTGTTTCATTACATTAGGTGGAACTGTAGAGAGGGGTATCTGTGGGAGAAGTGAGATGGAAAAGCTCCCCTGCATGGCAGGTCACAGGAGCTGAACAGGACCAAAAAGAAGCATGCACAAAACAGCTTTTGTTTGTAAGGTCCGCGTGATAAAAGTATGTGTCAGTACCATACACCCATCCACTGGTCTGCATCACCTGCACAAGCAATAAGATGCTTCCAGGGATGTCATGCCTAGGAAGCATGCAGTGAGTTATTTTCAGTCTTGACTGAGAGTAAAACCAAACAAAAGGATGATGCTGGATATCAGGGCCATACTGCGGGTGTCAGGGCTGCGTGAGCAAGTTTCTGGTGGTGCCAGGACATGGCTGTAAAGAATTGGAAATAAGTACGTGGTTGTTGGAGCCATGTTAGCAGTGGCATTACATAGTGAAACAAGGCACTTCCATAAACACCCATATCATGTTGGAGAAGAATTCAGTAACCCAGAGGTAAAACTGGCATAGCTTAATTTTTCTGTCATATTCATGAGTTTTAATGTTTTCATTAGTAGGATTCAGAGCTTTCACAGAAAGCTATATGAAACAGAGAGGTGTTTCAGTGGCATGTATGAAGGGGTGCTGCCCCTGTGATCACAGAACAGGCATGGCTGTGCTAGCTTCCCTCAGACAAGAATTTCATTTAGTGCATTTCTGGCAATAGTATAACACTAACAATAATGAGAACTTGAGCCTTTGCACAGGCTAATGTGTAAGAGAAGTTTTCACTTGCATCCTAAGCTGAGATCAGCAAAAAAAAAAAATCAAATAGTAACCTAAAGTGTGAAAGCTTCTGCTTTCTCACACGTGCAGCAGGGTGAGTGGAACTGTAAATTGATTTGATTAAACCTTACAGAGCAGAAACACGGGGGGTAGGAATAGATGGCGGAGATCCTACTGATTAATTCTGCATACCCCTCTGCTAGTCATAGGCACGCAGAGCATGGGATTTGAGTCATACACCTGGTAGACTCCCTTAGTATCTCCCGAGCTAACTTGTTAAATTCATCTTGGGCCAGCTGAGTCTCCCAGGCTCTATCTCTGCTCAAGGAGAGGAGCTAAAATCTGAACTAGCATAGGCTCTATCTGTGCTGTAGCAGTGAGACAGTATCCATCGCACACTGGCCTTGGGTTCATATGGCTGCCTTGCAGCCTGTGACCTGTCTGTGCAAGTACGCTTGATGAGGCATGAATGCAAGATCATTCTCGAGTTCAGTGCCTCTTGAGAGCCATTGTAATCAGAGTTTTCTGAAATTGAAAGGAAACATAAAATAGACTTTTGGCTCCAAAATCATTAAATGTCCCTTTTATTCTGGGTTGGAGCAGAGTTGGAATTTCACTCAGACACTGAATGTGTAGGAGGAGGACACATGACAGGTTTCTTTCTGATGGTATGGTTCATATGTCTGTCAATGTTTGAACATTATATGCAGTCAGATGCTGAAAATCTGCCTGTCCCCTGGATGTGACTGTTTGTGAATCAAGTGCAGTCACTTCAGACCTGTCCCCCACCATGTCAGAAGGCATTTCCTGGATAGAGATTAGCTTTGATGGGATAAATAATTCCATTTCACACATTTTTCCTTGTTCTTTTATATTTCTTCCTTTGAAGGCAATGCAAGCAAGCAAACAAAAAATGAGTACATTGCATGCCTGGTTTGCCTTAGGGAATGTGGAAAGGCAAAGTGGAGCTTTCTGGAGTTCATAGCCACAGCCTTGTAGGGCTGCAACTGGCAATCTTTGGCCATGCATCTTATCTCTCTACCTTTGCCTTATTCAGTGTTCCCAGTTGAAGGGACCAGACAGGGTTCATGCCTCCTTTGGGATGAAGCCCTCTTTGCCTCTCACATCAAGCAGCTACTGTATATCCCAAGCTACCAAGCAACAACCAGAGCTACCTGGAAGAGGGAAATAGTTCAGGTGATGCAATGTAGTGCAGACAATTACTTGCATTTCAGCTTCACCTCTTTGTTTTCCTTACACCCTGAATCTGCACTGAGGCTTGCAACTGAGTTGGTGAAGAGATGTACAGCTGAGGTGGCACTTGAACCCTGATAGCAGTTCTGTGTGTGCCTGGAGAGCAGGTGACAGCATGACGCTCATCTCCTGCTGTTCCTAATAGTCTGGATCACTCCTAGTAATCTGGCTCCTAATGATCCTGTATCTGGATGATATGGATCTAGATTAAATCTAGATCAGTAATGTATACATTGCTAATTACATGGATTATTAGTATATAAGCAGCATACTGATAAATTTACTTCAGCACACTACTCCTATAGGCAACATGGCTCTGCAGTGTTTCTTCTTGAAAATGTCTGAAGGTGATCGTGCCCCTGTAAATTAAATTGGGCAGCACCTCCATGACCAGTGCTTTGACCCACCAGTATATATATATTTACATGAAAGTAAATGAGTGCCAGATGCATGCCTTTCTTTGTCAGACATTCGATTATTTTATGCTTTGCATTTTACTGCTTCACTAGAGTCATTTTCTTGGACAGGTCCAGGTGCTCATGGGACATGAAATACAAAAGGATTTCATTTCTCTCCCAAAGGATGTTCTGTGTAGCCAGTGCTCCAAGGGAGGATTGCTTCATGTTCTGGATGAAGCTAGGACAGATGAGAGCGGAAATGGACTGAAAGTCTTTGGGTGTATTGCGATCTCTAGAATGCCAAACCACATGGTCCCTTTCTAGATGTGTGTCTGGTTAGACTTTACATTATCTAGATATTGACTTAATAGGTTGAGTTTTTTTCCTTTTCTCAGCAGAAACCCAGAAAGGCAACTCCTCAGACAGGAGAAGATACCTTGAATGGCCATCTCCCCCCCGGCTGGCAGAGCTATATGTCTCCCCAGGGCCGAAGGTACTATGTGAACACCTTCACGAATGGTAAGTGGGAGTGGGGGCTCCAGTAAATGTGCCACCCTAGCAGTACAGATCTGTTGCAGGAAATTGTCTCTCAAGTTGATTTTGATGACAGAGTAGGCTTAGAGTCAAAGGAATTAATATGACCCTGCCACCATATGAAAGAAAATAATTATAAGAAGATATAGCCTTCTGATCCTCTGTCATCTTAATTCTGACCATTGGAAGATATCTGAAGCTTTTACAAAAGACAGAGAATGTAAAGTAGAAACACCCCTGCCATAAATGTTTTAGAATATAAAACACTGTTAAGGAGATAATTTTTACCACATTCCTTATTTCCTTTCCCTTTAGCTGGAGATATTTATGTCTGTATATGTATATATATGCAAAGTAGTTTGATAGAATGTCAGGTATCACTGAAGCACCATTAGGGGAAAACAGAAATAGTTAATTGAAAAGTTGCTCAAGTCAGAGTCAACTTGCCCATGGAGACAAGGGAAGAAAAACACATGTAATGGGACATCAAAGACAGAATTTTCAGTCTATATTTGTGTGTTTTATTCACTGTCGTGCTAGTAGAGAGGCAGACTTAATTTACGATCTTATCAGCTGCTCAAGACCTGTCAAACTTGTACCACCTCTGGCTTACCTAAGACTCTGTGACTACCTGCTTTTCTTGTCATGAGCTCAGAACAGCGTTGCAAAACAGGGACTTGTGACCAGCAAAACCAGATTTCTGTAGCAGAAAGAATGACAGAATGACAGAGGAGGAAAGGATAGCAGGAGTTTACCTTGTTCACAACGGAGTCAAAGCCATCAGGAATGACCACTGGCGTTCCTCTTTCTGACTCGCTGTGAGTGCAAGGAGAGCCATGGGCTGTCACAGTGCACCTCATGGTCCATTCAGGGACTGATGTGTTTTATTTCAGAAGCCTTTGACCTAGAATTTGGCCAAGTCATTATTTACTGAGTGAGTTCTATGCACTGACATCTCATAGGACCCTCCAGAAGGCACATTGCCATTAAACACTACCTTCATTTTCAAGCATAGTCTGCTCTGGCTCATGGGCAGCATCCCCTGCACAGCTGGGGAGATCAGTAGGAGTTAGATACCCTGTCCCCACTGCAATTCAGAGGTGGGTGAGAGGTGATTAAACTCAGTCCTGAGCTATCATGGTGATGGACCCTTACTCACATGCACTGGGTTGAGGTCACATAAAACCAGTAAGAGGCAGAGCCTGGTTTTTATGTGAGAAAAGCTCTTGTCACAGGAACCCTACCCCAGAAAGGTAGATGGCCTGGACTCAGTTTCTCCATAATGTCAGGCAGCTTTTTACTTTCCTCACAAAAGTTACAGACAATATAATAAGGGCCAATAGCCACACTCTGCTTGGTAGGTCCAGGTCAGAACTCAGGAAAGTGATTTTCTCTAGGAAGGCAGGATACCCCTGGCAAAGGCTGACGAGGGAGGTGGTGGAATCTCCATCCTTGGGAGATCTCAGAACCTGGCTAGACAAAGCTGTGGCTGACCTGATCTGTTGTTAGCAGTGATCCTGCTCGGAGTGAGTAGCTGGGCTGGAGACTTCCAGAGGTCACTTCCAACCAGTCCTTCTCAGGAGAGTGCCCAAACCACCTCTGGTTGTGCTCTCAGCTACTGCAATGGGATTGCTATGCAGCAAGAAATACGGTTCTCAGAATAACAGAGAGAGTAGAAGTGGGATTTCTGTGCTCTGGTCCTTGCGTTAGGGAGCACTTATTCAAGTTCTGTTTAGATGAGAAAGCTCCTCACCAGAGTAGTCCTAAGCCCAACTGGCTTTGAAGTTAGCCTTGCTCTTGTTTCTTGTGCTGGACTCAAGAATCCTGCATTTCTGAGCCTCCCACACCTTCCATGAGGGCTGTAGCCTTTTGTGAGACAACAGGATTCTCCTGCAGCATGTACAGGGGCTCTCTGGCCCCTCCACTCCTCCAGCTTAGCTGGTGTTCCTGACAAGCTCAGTTTCTCTCAACCTGCTCATTTGGAACATGCTGCTGCCTGAAAGTCTTCTAGCTGTGTAGATACTGTTTTTTGTTAGTTTATCCGTTTGATGATACTGCTTGGGAGTATTTTTGCTCTAGTTTGGCTATATTGCACTATCAGATTCACATCCCAAATGCCTGTGCTTCCTCAAAGTGGATTATGTGCCAAAGAAGTGTCACCTGTGGTGTCATCTAGGCCTCAGACAAAGCAGAAGCTGAATGCAACCTCCAGGCCTTTCTGTTGAAGTGTATGATGAAGCTTCATCCAGCCTGGCATGAGCAGCTGCCTGGACACTGTTTTGATTTAATCTGACTAATTGCCTCTGACCTTTGTCCCTGCAAAACTGGTAGTGCAGGACTATACATAGGCAGATTGTCAAGTCTCATGTTGGATATGCAGTTTCTTCCTTGACTGTGCTGCAAAGTTGGACCTGCTGAGCCATGCAGTCACCATAAAGTCACGTTTGGCATGCAAGTGTTTCAAGACCTCCTCTGGAATCTTCAAAAATTCTCTCAATTTTTTTTCTACCACGGGGAAGCCTGGGTGTTCAGCAGCTTTCACACAGTGACTCACAAAGTGGCTGGCTGACTGCATGTTGACTTGCTGTAAAACCACTGTAGGGGTGACAGCCATTGCTAGAATGTACATCTGGTCTCAGCTGAAAGAGGAGGGACATTGCTAACCCATCAGGAAATACTGTAGACCCTGTGCTCATTGCTTTCCCATGGTCTTTCCCTTCTGATGCCACAGCTGAGACGGTCTGAAATGATGCTTTGTCTCATCCCCCACATATGCAGCAGGAGACTGTGAGGGGTCAGGGAATACTGCTTTGTGTGCTGATGGCAATAGTGCCTCCCCAGAAGGGCATGAGCACTTCTCTTGCTAGGATGTGCATGTACACTGCACATCCTGACAAACCGTATTGGTAACTTCTTGCTGGACAGAGGTCCGGCTTCAGCGGGGTTGATGAAGCATAAGCTCTTTTAGAATATAGCATAGCATGGGAGTAACAGCTGTGGGATCTGTCCATGCAGCCCAGCAGAATCTGGATGTTGAGTCTGTCTAGGAGAGAAAGATGTTAGAGATTACTCACCCCACTACTGTTGTATCTGGTCTCAACCAAATGCCAGCAATGTTCTACATGTATTAATCCCATATAGATGGGTGCAACAAGTATACCTGATAATGTACAGACTATTACAAAATACAAGATTCTGTGTAAGATACATTTCATAGTTAAACATGCCAGTGAGTCACTAGAGGGAAGAAAAGGGAACTTCTCGAGGCAACAAAGTGTTAACCAGTCAGTCAAACAGAGTAGGTCCCACCCATCTGAGGAAGAAATATTTACATCTCCAAGGGAGTGAAGCAGTCCTTATTTTAATGAAGTCAAATGGCCAAACTATCTCCTGGACAAGGAATAAGTACTGTGAGATTCAGAGTGAAAGATTAAATCTGTCTGAACCCCCTTCAAAGGGCTTGAGCCTTCCCCAGTGAAGGAGCTTCCCAGAGCTGTCTCATGAGTGTACATTGAGATGCAGACTTTCTCATGGAGGGCTCTCCTTAACAGATGCAACAAGGCGTAAGGTATGCTTGGAGAAGGAAGCTCTTTGTAGCATCCTGCCAGGAGAGGATAGCACTTCAGAGCGATAAGGGAATGAGAAAGAACTTTCTGGTTATTTTTAGTCTAAAAGTGGTTTAATTGTGGTTTTCTTTTTTTTTTTCACTTCTGTCTTTCACAAGCATCTGTAACTGCTTTGCTGAAACTAGATGTTTGAATAAAGTATTTTATTAGAATTGTACATTAATAGAACTGCATTGGAAGGTGAGTTTAAGGTAACTTGGATAACAGCAAGGCACCGTTCACTGAAGGTTATGGTTTCAGTTGGGGGACCTCAGCCAATACACTGTCTGCTCAGCCCTACCAGGGCCTTCTGCTTCATGGACTACATGGAGAGCTGGCACCAGAGGGGTGGACCCTCTGACACGCAAGAAAACACTGGGACACATACTTGGATCGTAAGGTTTTCCAGGAACCTTGTTACACTGAGCTATAGTGAAAAATGAGTGTTTCTTTTCCTCCATTTGGAGCTTTCTGTCAGAGAGGACTTCAGTTTTCAGTCCCAAAGTGGAAGGAGGCTCTGACTTCAGAGAAATTTAGGCGTGTCCCTGTGTATGTCTCATGTCTCCTGTTATCAGGATCTACAAAGCTTCCTATTCAACAGGAAGAAACATGAAATAGTCCTAGAAAGGCTCTGTGGTTGCTATCTGTGATCGACCAAAGGTAGGTTCCCTCCCAGGCTCCTCTGGAATGCTCTGTGGAGTTTCCTTCCATTTGCAGGTGCAGAATCTGGACCTGGATCAGAATCACCCTGCCAAATCAAGAGTGTCTTCTTCAGGTGCTGAAGCACCAAGTTTTCTAATGACTGTACAACTTAAGCTTTGTTATAGTGGCTTGTACTTTATGTAGCCTTTTTTTTTTTCCTTGAAATTTTTGAATCCAAGAAGGGATTTCTGTATCTCAACCATGGTGTGAGCTCTGCTTGCTGAGAGAGCATGGTTTCAGAGAGAATAAATATGTCTGGTTATTCTTCTAGCTTACAGCAGGTCTCTCTGGCTGCTGTGGAGACTGTTTTTAATGCCTTTTTTTCCTCTTATTTTAAATAACTTAGAATATCCGTCCTGCTCTGTGCTTCTCCTACCCACTTGAAGCTGAGCCAGGCAGTGGAGCTGAAGTAGAGGGAAGAGGCTATCTACTTCTACTCAAGCATGCAGAAATTTGAGAGGAGAAACTAATAACTAGAAGCACAGAGCTGTTCAGTGGACAGAGTGGGAGATGCTAGAGCTCTTTCACAGGTAGTGATTTTGGGGAAAAAGTAGCCAGAAAGTGAGTGGAAGGAACATGACACAGAGCATCCAGGAGTATCCTCAGTTCTCCTCAGCTGGAGCCCTGCTAGCAGTTCCTTTGAGCTCTGCCTTGCCCATGTCCTGTACGCACCCTGGGGACCCTGTCCAGCCGCTTCCATCCAAGGATGCAGCTGCTGAGCCTCCACCAACAGCGTACTGCTGCAGGAGCTGTCTCTGATCCCACCTTTTCCAGAGTCCAGAGGTACCCAGACTTGGTACCTCTTGTACCATGCCACTACACTTAGTTAATTGCTAGAGTGCTACATTGTGGTTTTTCCTTCAGGGCTTATGTTACGTAGCAAATGCAGCGCTGCATTTTTGGTTGAACAGCGCTCTGCCAGGGCTCCTGGAGCACTGAAGCCCACAAATCCATGCTCTTGCTTTCTTTTTACACATGTAACATATCCCTTAAGCATTGCTATTATGCATCCTCCCTCTGGTTGTCCCTTCCATCATATGTCTTTCATGCATGAGGTAGAAGACAGTCTTCTCTCAGCCGTATGCTAAGCATAAGCTCCAGGCATTGGATTCACTGTTCTTTTAAATGTTGTATTTGGACATCCTTTGAGTGGCATGTCCTTCTCTTGCAGCACTGCAGCTGTCCTGTGTGCCCAACCAGTTGCCCTGTCAGTCAGTGGGAGGCATATCCCAGAGCAGGGTGGGGATATTCACCAAGCTCAGGGCTGTGGCTGAGCCCTGGGTTGGGTAAGAGCACAACAGAGCATCCTCCTGCCCTGTTCTGGGGTGGGTGCCTTTCTGAAGGTGGGTGCTAGCAAAAACAGGCTTTCTTGGCAGGTTCATGGCAGTTTTAGTACTTCCATCTTTGACAAGCAGTGGTGGGAGGAGGTACGTGCCCTCTCATGTGGTAGGATTGTTGCTAAACATTTATACAGTCTCCGGAGGGAAGGTCTTTGAGCAGAGACTCCACGCGCAGGAAAGGCAGCTTATTTACAGGAAGACAGGTCTTAAAAGCAGCAAAGGCAGTTTGAAAGCTGGCTAGAGGGAAAATAACTAAAGGGAAAGGGAACCGTAGTTAAATTACAATAACATGGTGCAAAACTGCTTGGCAGATCATACTTAAAGCATGGTAATCAATGGTCCCTTGTCAAGTTTGCAACGAAGGAAATCCTGCAGGGATCTGTCCGAGGCTTCATTCTAGTCAGTATTTCCACTGATGAATGGCATGTTGACATTGAGAGTACTTATTCAAATGTTAACTTTAACTGAAGCTGGGAGAGAACATGGTGAGCTGCACAGAACAGGCTCAGAATTCACAATCATCCTGCAGCTGGGGGCACACACTGGAAAGAGTAGGATGCCATTCAGTAAAGATTGGAGATTTCATCAGAAATAACTAAGTGCCAAAGACAGGCAATGGAGCAGTTTACAGACAAAGATGTAGGGGCTCTGGAGAATCTAAAACGGAGTGTGAGCCAGCAGTGTTGTGTTAGTACAAAAACAACCAGCATTTTCCGTTGTATAAATAGGAATGTTGTCTGTGCGGCATGAAGTAAGCCTCCAACTTTACAAGGAAATTATAAAGTCTCAGCTGGAATATTTTATTTTGTTTGGGCTCTACATTTCAGGAAAGATGTGAGCCAGTTGGATAAAGCCCAGAAGAGACTAGCAAGAATGATGGGAGATGTGGAAAATGTGGCCTGTGGGCAAATGTTAAGAGATTGGGGCTGTCTGCCCTAAGAAAGCAAAGACATGGATGGGGACATGAAAGTAGGCTTCATAAAAGTAGGCCCAGGTGGAGCTGCCGCAGGTGCAGATCTTGGTGGTAGTAGCAAATATTCAAACAAGAGCTTTGAAGGCCGAAGTGGAGCAGAGTTCCACGTGAACAGCAGTTGAACTGTTGCGGAGAAGACCGTTTGCAATGCCTGTTGTGACTAGAAGACACAGTAACACACTTCAGTTGCAACAAGGACAACTCTAACTCTTCCTAGCTCTCTAAAATAGTAGAGTGTGGGAGTAGGGAGTTGCCTGGGAGTCTGTATCACTGGAGGTCTCTAAGAGCAGGTTACGCAAAACCGTGAAAAATCACGTTGGCCTTGCTTTGGGGCACAGCAGGGACAAAATTACTTCCTGAAATCCCTGTCAGGCCTGTTTTTTCAGTCTGTAAAGCCTAACCTATATGAAAAATATTTATCAATGTAGAGGATGACAAATGCTTGGGACTCACATGGGAGTTGTTCTTTATTTGGTATCTTTGTGTTTCCCCAATTTTTACGTACATCACATCTAACTAGTCTGTTGTCACTCAACTGCCGGTTTGATTTTTCTGGTTGTCTAAGTCAAAGAATCTTAATATGAGTTCAGAGGAACATCTACTGTGCTTCATTTCATGTGTACCCACTTGCACCTGTGCTGAATATTCCCATTGTGCTTTGGGACAGATCCTGCTCCTCCCTGGACAATCCTGCCCTCATGCTCCCCAGGGAAAGGCAGGATTAGCCAGTGTGCAGGGCAGCAGCAGCCGGTGGGCTTTGTGCCGTGCAGTCAGTCTGCTGGGATGGGTGCACGGCTGGGAGCAGGGAGGAGACACGGCCTTTGAAGAAGGTCAGCAAGCAAAAGCTATACAAGTTTTGGTTCAGTGGGGCTCTGTGCTGCTCCTTAGCTGAACCCTTTGTGGGTTCTGCTCCCTCCTCCTGAAAACAGGAGGTGTTGGATTACTGGTCTATCCAACAAATTGCCTTTCTGAACATGCCTGGCACTGCACCATCTTGCTTCACCAAGCAAACGTCACCATTTGCTTCCTTCCTCACACGGTGCAGAAGCCTTTTTTTGAATTAAATAGGTTTTTTGCTCTGGTGCTTGAGCTATTCAGAGATGGGAACTGAAGTATGCATTCCCATTCCTGGGGATGGGAAATGGGATTTTAGGGGCAAGTAACATCTTGATTCTTCTGAGCCTTCAAAATACGACAGAACCCTCCCCCCATTGATATTATTGACAACTGTTTCCAGTGGTTAGTGTCCTTCCACACTGTGATCATCTGCCTGTGCCATCCATACATCTTATCTGACCATAATAGTATTTCCAGCATGCGTGGTGTTGTGTGATCTAATTTTCATTGTCTTTATGTGAAAAACACAAGGAAACTGGTTCTTAACTGGAAGGAAATAGATTTTATAAGACAGTGCTCTTATGTGGAAAAAAGATGTTAGAAAAATCTGTAATGAAAGAATTGGGGTAACTCTGTATGGAGCAAATAGATTTGCACAGGTAAATGAGGCAGCCGACAAAGACAGCACATTCCTGTCTATCTCAACTTGATGGCCCAACCAGATAAACACTCCACATTTATCATCCTTTGAAACTGGTTGGACTCAATCCTGAAACCATTTTAAAGGCCTCTAACCTGTAAATGGTCTGCAGAATGAAGCCCAAGAGAATTTGAATATACCTAAAATTTGTTTTCACAGTATGGCCTGCTGTAGGAAGGTTGAGTCTGCATCAGTTACATTACAGTTAGGATGCCTGGCATCTATCTTGTGCAACATCCAAGCTTGTCATGTCAAAACATAAGGAAGAGGAGAGAGATGACAAGCCACTCTAAAATGCCTGGAAGACCCTTCTCTGTAGCAGTCATGGTCCTTATTTTGCATCATTAACTCTGCAAGGAGTCCTGTGCTGTCTATTCATTGACTGTAAGGAGAGCTTCAGTGACAATACTGACTCCACAGACAGGTAAAGCTGGCTGTAGTGAGTCTCACCAGAGACCAGAGCTTACAGCCTACAACTGAAGGGGAACTTAAAAAATGTCCTCAGTTTCCTTGCATGGGATTACTGCCCTTTACTACTCCCATAGCAGAATGCAGTCGTGATGGTGTCAGCAGGCAGGGAGAGGGCTGCACGATGAAACAGTCTCCTCCTGTCATATGGTGAGCACACCTCCCTTCACACCCAAAATACCTGCCTTGGCTTTCTTCCCCAACAGTGTGTAGGATGCATAGGACATCTGTAAAATGCCTCACCCCATTTCTACACTTAGTTCCTACAGCTGTTGCAAATACCCAGGCATGCTCACACATGCACACAAACGCACATCTGCACATATACTCACACTTCAGAGGGACAGCACTTTGGGGGAGATTCAGTGTCTGAAAAGCTGCAGTATTCCTGGGTGTTATTTGAATAACAGGAGCTGGAAGGCCAGGCCAATAGCTCTGCAAATCAGACCAGGGCAAAAATATTTATCCAGGGGCAGGAAGCCTTGTCAGGTTTAGGAAATATCAGAAATATCAGAAATATGACCTGTTGGCATAGCAATGATTGAGGAGACAAATATGACTTTAGATACCTTCATTGCACAAGTACTAAGAAGAACCTAGGAGGCCACATGGGGGCTGGCAGGAAGGCAGTGGAAAGGAAAGGCAGGCTCTGCAAGTACAGCTTCAGGGATGTCTCAGCGAGAAGAACACCTTCTCCATCGCACACTTTGCCTCATTCAAGGCAGCCACAGCATATGGCTTAGAGCTGGCCAGAGCTGCAGCTCATAGTTACAGAGCAGCAAGCCCCGCAGAAAGCTTTTCTACGTGCTAGAAGCTACTAGGTCTGAGCTGAAAAAAACTGCATTTATGTGTGCAGTACTCACAGGTTTGATTTAGCAGATGGAGGGGAAATACTTTTCTGCTGTAGGAACAATGAATGGGAGACCAGTGGTTACTCTGAGAAGTAACTCTCTGAGAAGGTCCTTCCCAGACCAGCAATATTGGTTGTTCCTCAGCACTCTGTCCCTGTGCCCTTGAACAATACTATTCTGCCTTGGATTTTTTACCCATCAAGTTTTAGACATTAAAATCTCCTCCTAGCCAGTGTTTGGCTATCTCCACGCCCATGCTTCCCCAGTTTCTCCAGGCTCAGCATTACTACCCACGGGCACACAGCCCCTTGCACTAGCACAAGCGCTCTGGGATGTGTGCTCAGTCTGTGTTGTGCCACACCCACTGCGTGTGCCAAGGGAAGAGGAATTGGCTGTTTGAAGTGTGTAAGCAGCCCAACCTTCTCATCCCCATGTCCTGAAGCTCCTGCTGCCCTGCAGAGGAAGTCTGGGCTGCAGCAATGGTGCTTGTGACTCTGGATGGGGAGAGCATGCTGTGCAACCCACCCCTCTCTGGTCTGATCCTTCCCAGTGGCCAAGAGGGGTTTGTAAGGATGGCTGCTTCTGCTTCCCGGGGATGGGGGAGGGTGTTGGCAACTGGGGTTGATGGCAGCTGATGGCCTGAGGGAGAAGAGGGTCTGTACAACCAAGAAGGATGGGTTTAGGGGTCCTGTTTGCAGGCAAGGGGAGAAAAAAGTGTAGGAGGACTGGAGAAAGTATAAAACACCCTCGTGCACAGCTCCCATGCTGCTTCTGAACCAACCTGGCTGCCCATCGAATTCCCTTATTTGATTCAGAAAAAATACAAACACAGGCTTTTTGTTATTTCTTTTTCACCAGAACTGCGCTGCCCTTTTTGTTGGTTTTACCTCAGCAAACAGTGGTGGGTTCCATCCCTCAAGGCCGGCTGTCCGTCTGCACTCTGCTTGGACTCACAGGTCAGCTCCAGTGTTGACCTGTTCAGAGAAACACGAAATGAGGCCTCCAGAAACTGCCAGTTATCTTGTGACCTTCATATTTCAAGTGAGCTGGCTCAAGTCCCAGCCTGATAAATATCCCAGTGCTTTATGCACACTCCTCCATCTCTGTCTGTGACTCAGATGAGGGGTTGTTGTGTGTGGTCTTACAGAAGAAAAGCCAGTAAGTGTTTATGTGAAGTGCTGTAGACCTCTGTTGGCCCCTCAGGGCCTCTGTCCATTTCACCATTCAGCTGAGATTGCCTGTACCTGGCTGTGTACAGGGGTGTCCCTGTCCGTTCCCTTCCCAAGACAGGTATCATTGCAGCAAGTCAGCGAGAAGCTTTGTTGTTCTGCTGGAATTTCAAGAAACAAATGTCCCCAGGCCGGTCTGGGTTGCAAAACCACTGTGTGTGTAGCTTTCAAAACCTTTCATGTGTATGAGCTGATGGGAAGACTGAGTAGGAGGAAACCCTGTCTGGGAGAGAGGGCAAATAGACAGAGTGCTGACATTTACATTGAACCCTGAGCACATCTGGACAACCTGTGGGTCATTTGGAGGCAGGTGCAGGTAAGGTGAAATCAGTTCTGCCCTGGATATCTCCTACCTGACAGTCCTGTGAAATAACTATGTTTATTTACTTGCTGCTGTTTTGGGGGGTTGGCAGCAGGCTTCTAGCTGGCATTTTCAGAGCTTAAAGCAATGAAAATAGCCTGCATTTCTTTACAATGCTTTGTATTCGGTTCAGGCAGTGTCAGGACTGCTGGCAACTTCATGCAACTTACTAGGGCTGAGCCTCTCCCCTTTCCCAGGACTACACTGGCATAATCTGAAACAAATCTATATTTCTGAAGTCATTCCCTAGTATGACATTTTCTTATCAATAATAATTGTAGTTCTGTGTTGTGATTGCAAATGAGAGGAGACATGAGTCTGGGAGCAAATGAGAGCAGACATGAGCACAAGTGATGGGGAAGGATGTAAAGACATAGGGTACGACGGGTAAATGAAGGGGCGAAGGTGAGAAGCAGTCAGGGTGGGATGGTGGAGATGCTATCCAGTCTCTGAAAAGTGTAAAGAATTGTGTGCTTCACATAGCCTCATAAAACCATCTTCTGTGCACTTATCCATCTTTAAGAAAACTGGGTGAGCAATCTCCTCTGCTTTGATATCCTGTTCATCCTCTTTTCAGATGTGAGACTGTTGTAAGCCATTTACTGAATGGTGCAGGCAGAGCAGATGATGCTGCACATAACCTGGACTGTAAGAGAACATGGAAAACTTTCCAAGCTGCTCGGCAGGGGTGGCCTTGGTGTGTTTTCTGAAAGGGAAGCCCTAGGATCACACTGCCATGCTGAGTTCGAAAGTACCATGTGCCCAGAATGCACAGCTACTATGTGGTTAACCATACAGTTGCTCAGCATCTTTGGGAGTGGTTTACAACTGTGCGTGGGTGGTAGATTCAGCAGGAAAATATTTGATTATGCTGAAGAAATTCTCTGATGTGCTGCAGCTGTAATACCTCTTGCATTAGTCAAACAACAGCACTCCAGCTACCTTGTCCATCACATTAAAGATGACTTACATACTTATGACACAAGTGTGCGTGTGGCTTGCTGCCATCTTGCATTCTCAGCTGAGGTCAGCCTTACATGGTGTGTGCTTATTTCCAGGCTTTTTTTGTCTGTGGTGTTAACATCCTTCGCATTTACTAAACAGCTTTCTGTCTCCTGGAAAGCAGGAATTCTGCTTTCACATTATCTTGATCCTAATTAAGGTCCATATATTCTCATCATCACAAACATCATTAGTAAAATGCCACCTGCAACAGCAAGTTCTGGGACATGGGCTTTCAGGCAGTCCTGAAATGTGTAGCTGCAAGCAGCTGTTCCCTTGAAAGGAATCTCAAGTCCAGCGCTTCAGAGTGAAGTTTTAGGAAAACTTTATTGATCTGCCTGAAAAAATATGTATTACTTAGTATCCTCCTAGTACCACCAGCCAGTTTTTCTGTTTCTGCCCTCCTGGGTACCCTTTGCTGCTTATCTTGATTTACCCTTCACCTTTCGTCCGCTGAAGTTCCTAACTCCAAGCAAGTCTCTGATCCAGCTGTGCAACCACTGCAACCTGCAGCCTGCCTACTGACCCCAGGAAGAGCAGAAACAACAGGTTGTGCTTTTCTAGCTGGCGCCCAAACAATAACTGAGAACTCAGTGCCATAAACACATTGCAATTCCCTTGCAAACCTAGTGCTTAGGGACCTTAAACATCCTACAGCTAGTGAGCAGCTGGGTTCTTTCCATCCAGCATGGTGCTGTCTTTGTCTTGCAAGTAAATTTCCCAGGGCACCAAACCAGTATCTGCTAAAACATATTGGTCTGAGTGGTCAAGTGCTATCATGTCTAAGCCCCATTGGAATCCACAGCTGGAAACTCCACCAATCTTCATCCTCCTTGTGCTTTGTCCGAAGGCTGTTATCATGCACAGTGCCTGGCACAACATGGGCAGATAAGAGATGGTAACAGTGGTTGTGGTCATCTTGTATGCGACACCTTTGTCATTAGGACACTCACTGGGTCTCAGAATACCCACAGAAACTCAAAGGGACTTCTGCGTGTTTTGAGATTCTCCATCCTAAAATACATCATTCACTACATTTATGTCTTATAGCTTCTATGCAATGCCAGAGCTGAGAGCACTGTAACATTAGTATGTCGCAAGCTCAACAATTCTTTCCTAAGACACATAATTTTTAAGCATTGTAAGCACATAAAAAGGATCAAATTAAGAAGCACTGGGTGCAAAGGAAACCTCCCTACTGCACCATCATAAGCTAGACCTTAATCAAGAATATGAAAGCAATTTTAATTTCACGGGGTAATTGGAGGATGACAACAGACTGACTAGGAGAATTTTCTACCCTGCGATCACACAGTGATATTGCATTTTCGCTGATGCTGTTTGAGTGCGGAAGGGAACTGGGTGAATACAGTTCTCCAGAGGAAATGCACACGAGATTTATCCTGGCAGCTCAAGCACAGCCTGGAACGAATCTGGCTAATGATGGCACTAAGGCTATTAATAACAGTTGGTCGTTTTATGAGTTTACCTCCAACTTTTACCAAATCTTGAACTCTTTATTTTCAGAGAATAAACAAGACTTATTTTATCTTTGCTTGATTAGAAAGCAACCTCAAAGTGAGCTGAAAGCATGCCATTTCTTTGAGAGAAATGACCCAATAGTTTGGCTAGGCTGGCACGTTCCTGGAGCGCCTGCCCAGCACACCTTGTCGCGTCCCTGAAAGCCAGGGTGTGTGTGTGTGTCAGCCTGGGGCTTAACAAAGCCAGATGCATTAAAGGGGCTCTCTCCTTGAAGACAACCAGTACTGCGATGCTGGAAAGCAGTGAGGAAGTTCACCACTTGCAGACAATTCTTGCCACTTCTGAAGTACTTGCTAGACCCAAAGTGAGAGATCATGGATGGAAGGAATATAACCACAATCTACTCTAGTACTTCCTCTGCCTAATATTTTTCCATCTCTCTGAGTCAGTTAAGGAGCTTAGAAGGATTTCATCTGTGGGTTGAGGTTTTTCTTTCATATCTCATCAGCTACAGTCAACACCTACTCCAACTAAACTTACGAACTGCAGCTGAAATAGTAAGTCATCTGTGAAGACACCTAAGAGATGTCAAGCATTTTTATTACTTTTTTTTTCTCATAGAGATAAAACTTTTTAGTGACAGTTTCCCTCTGATACGGGATGCCCTAGCTAAAGGGTGGTATAGAAACCTGCCCTGGTAAAGTGACCTAAAACCTAGAAAAACAAAGTGTGTCTCAGAAAGTGCTGGAAATTATTATCACTACTAAGTCTGCAATGAAGGGCTTGCTTTTGTCACATGGTGTTTGCAAAAGGAGGGGCATGGTACAGGTCCCAGTGCTCATTTTGAAAGATCAAGTCAGGACTATTGTCAGCAGCTTTTCCCATGCTGTTGAGGTAGCGACAAGCACTTTTACCCTCAACACAAGGACAGAAGATTTCAAGAACTCTTGAATGGTGCCTGTCTCCATGGCGCTGTTTTGGGACTGAGGATAAAAGCTGTGTGGCAGCCTCAGTCTCTTTTTTATTGAACTACCTGTGGGATGGAGCTGGATTTCAGTTCTGACACTGCAACTAGTTCATGCTCTACATGGTGCTCTGCTTTCAGCACTTGCACGATTGAATCTCATGTTTCACGTAGGTGCAGAGAGATTTGCATCTGTCACTTCTGCCTGCTTTTCATGTCTCTTTTCATTAGGTATAAGGATGGAAGTAAAGGTCAGGGCCCTGGGAGGCCCATGGAGCAGTGTGACCTCGCAATGCAATGACAAGACCATTTAGAGGACTATGTTGCAGTTCAGAGGCTCGTGCATGGGCTGGTTGTTTGGGCTTTTTGAGCTGATGTTGCTATAGGTGACTCATATTGGGTTCAGTACTGCAGGGCTCACTGGACCAAAACGTTGGAGCACAAAGACAAAAGAGCTGCTGTGCTGAATCAGGAGAGTCCTCAGACTCTGGTCTGCAGGAGGTCAGGAGGGGAGAGCCAGCACGGTTCTCCCTGGCCTAGAGTCAGTTCTGTGAAGTGACACAGAGGTGAGACCTCCTCATTCCAGTGAAACAAAATCTCCTTGTGCTACATGTCCTCTACGGAACAGGAGGAAAACATTTTCATTGTACTCTCATTCACCCACTCCTGCTTCTAAAGTTTTGAATGGTTTACTCCAGTCTCAGGGCATTGCAAGTGGTTTCCCCTCCTTACGTGCACAAACCCACACACTCCCTCTGCCTTTCCTTTGGGCTGTTCCCCCCCTCCCCCACAATATAAAGAAATGAAATGCCATGAAACCCTTTCTGATTCATCACAAATGTGGGGAAGATCTTAGTAAGAAACAGAAGATAAGGTGTGAGAGCACTGACAGCACTTTGTTTCGGCTGGCGAGGTGAGGTTTGCTTCCAGCAAAGCCAGCTGTAGTGTGGTGGCTCCAAGCAGCCTGGAGGTTTGGACTGGGGAGTGCAGTACTGCGCTGTTAAAGGAAACCTGTTTCCAAAGCAGGGCTGTTTGCACTCCCTTCGACTTACAGGTCCAACCAATCTTTGCACTTTGGGGAGCCATGGACAGGCAGCAACCTTGCTGAAAGCCTATGGAGATGCAGTGGAGCAGCAAAGGAAGGTTAGGAGGTTTGCAAACTGCACATATGGGTGATTCCTACATGTCATTGGCAAGAGCAAAGTGAATCCAAAAAAGATGAGGTAAGACTGTGGGGCCTGTTCTACCTTACTGTGAATATCACTTCTAATTCTGTATGTTTTCAGGAATAGTTTGGGAGAAGCTTGCAGGGTTTCTTCTTGTGTCATTGAGGAGGGACCTGTTCTGTTGCTGTTCTTCATCCATGTCAGAGTGACCTGTGCAGCTTGCACAGCTTCACGTTATTCAGGGCAGAAACTGGGTTTGGAGCTGCTCAGCATTACAGATTTATTGCTGTTAAAACCAAAACAAACTCCAAACCTATTTATAAAGACATGAGATAGTGCCAGCAGTTGGGTGACACATTGTAGCTGCTACAGATCCTTAAGACCGGGGAAAGTTTCTGTACAGTAAGCAGACCCGGAGGTCCTCTGGCTTGCTCTGCCCTGTTCTCGTAGTTTGGCCAATGAAACTATGGAGCGTTTAGCTCCTAAAATAGCACTACACATGACACCATGCAGAGGTACTAAATCCATTCCTGAAAGCAATATAAGCACACTCAGGAGAGATTATGCTAGAACTTTAAGCCCTGATATTTGGCTGATGTTGTATGTTCAGACTGCAAAGCAGCTGCTTTGACCTCAGAGCACTACTGTATTCATGGAGAAGGGACACAAAATTCCTTCTTCAGCTGCTACACTTTGATCACAAAAATTGTCTGCATCGGGACGTCCTCAGAAGCTGTGTTTCTTGACTAACATGAGGTCCCAGAGTGTGTGGCTCTCTGAAGGCCTGACACATCGTGTCATTTCTCATTCTGCCAAACAGATGCAAAGTGAACTTTCTTCCCCCAAACACCACAGGTTTCCGCTTTCCTTTGGGAGGAAATGTTTAACCACATCTGTGAAAACCCTCTTTGGTTCTGTTAGCATGTATCACTTGGGTCTTGTAACTATTTTTCCTCTCACTACGTCATTTCAGTTTGAACAAGTGGCTTTCTACTGCCTTGCTGTTTAGTAACTAATTTCCAGCTATCTCCCAGGGCTGCAGGACTTCTTTCTGTTCGCGGACCTCCTTCGCAGTCCAGAGAGTGACAAGGAAACTACTGATTATTCCTTCCCCTCATTGGCTAAATAGAATAATTAACATGTGGCTGATAAGGGAGGACAGAACTTGTCGGTGTTGGTCTGCCAGTGCTAAATTACGCTCTCACAGAGTAAGAGGTTTTAGCTTGTCTCCAACTACTAAAAATTTTTCGCTGGAAAATTGGGTGGGATATAAAATCTTGTCCGATATTGAATCTATTCCTAATAGCAGTGATCATTGTTTTACCACAGTGTTACAAGTAGTCTTCAGATTTTCCAAGCACTAGGATCAAAGGCTGCATTTGGTACTCCAAGACGAGACTCTGTCTTGGCTATATCAAACAGGGCGTTATGTCTCACGAAGCCTTTTCTAGTTATGGAAAAAATCACACACCCACCGGTCACTTCTACTCATGACTAAGCTGCAGAGAAATTGTAATGTTACAGTATTATCTTGGTAAATTTAGTTGCTTCCAGTAGATGGCATTACAGCAGTGCAGTCCTGATCGAAGTTAGTTCCTTTCCTTGCTTGGACTGCTGGAATAATCCCTCTGTTACTCTGTGCACAGAAGTGCATTTTTTTTTCTCCTAACACTCAAAATAAATGGGGTTAAAAACATTCTTGTTCTTTTCATTTCCTATCCAATAAAAGATGTTATTTCTATTTTATGCTTTTTTATAGCATTTTTTGTTTTATTTTTCAATGTGCATATCTCAATTTTTCAATGTGCACAATCACTTTATTTTAGAAAATTTGACAAGACACTGAGAGTTTTGGATTGTATTCACAAATATGCTAATCACTGGGCACTGCTCTTTCATGTATAAAATTTCTGCCCTGAAGTTATGCATCTGGGCTTTCTGTATGGCAGAGGGGAAGAATTAGGTACTTCACACCAGCTTCACAGCAGCTAGCAGGCAAAGTAGAGACCAGTTAGAAGAAGCAGTTGCTAATTTTAACCAATTAATTACATTTCAAATATATTTGTTAGGTTTTTAGATACATTTCTCTGTACAGTCTCAAAAATGCAAAAATATTGTAGACAGATATGCTTGCATAAAAAAACCCAAGCCAAATATGAAGATAACTGTTTTTACTGCTAATCTCAAAGTCAGTTCTGACAAAAACATGTTATTCCACTGATTGCACTTGGGCATAACAAGAGCAGACATCACAACCTCTCCACACAGATCTCCAAAAGCCATTCTTTAAAACATTTGTCTTAAGTCAACTCACATTATTCATTAATCAACAATTTACATTAGAAAAAAAACCTACCAGAAACGTAGCGTATTTTATTGTTTACCTTTGCATTACAATAAATGTAAATTAGATTTTGTCTTTATTTAACCATGCACTTGTGTATTTTAAGCCAAGACAAGCTGACTCATAAAAGACAACTCTTAGCATTTGGTTTTCCTTCTGTTTAGTTAAAAAACATTCCAATTCTTCCTCATTGACCTAGCATGGAATTTATTAACTTACTACCCAATTCACAAAAAGCTGAGTAAAATTTAAATATTTCCCCATGATTCATCAAAGCTTCTAGTCCACCAGGTTTTGCATTTGCAAGGGAAAAAAAAAGGCTCAAAGTATTTTTCTCTGCAAGCAAAAGCATGCTCTGGCTTGGGGAGAAGGGGAGAGAGGGGGAAGCAGGAAGCATCTCAAGGATTTGGGCATCACAGGTGTGGGTGATGGCACCTTCCTCCATTTGGGATCCGTAATCCTGAGTCCTTTCCTGAAATAAGGAACCTAACGCAACCCTTGAGGACATCTGGACGTGTATATATGTGCATGAATGTACATATAAAGACAGATAAAACAGTACTCCCTTCTTTACCCCATAGGCCTTTCATGGTTCTTGAAGCATGTTAACATCCTGTTTGTTGCTCAAATAAGCATTCACCCAGGATAGGAGGCCTTATGTGCCTCGATGGAAGTGCTGACTGCCAGCCCATAAGCTGTTATGCCCAAGGGCTCTCTCAGCATCTCTTGCCCCGTTACTGGTTGACCATGTTCATCCAGAATATTGAGAGACATGCAGGATTTCAGGCTTTGGCAGGCTTAGATGGCTGTTGGTTGGGATTTTGGGAATGACAGTTTCAAACAAAGTGGCCAAAGTAGTTCTTTGACTTGATTACACTAACTTGCTTATTTTCTTATTTGATTTTGGCAGTCAGTCAGTATTATTTATTTGGTTTGGTACCAATATGTTTATTCAAAAGGAATGGTGGCTTGGGCTTTCTAGCTAGACTTCTGCAGAAGTTGCTGTTCTAACTCCACTGTCTGCTGTTTGCAACTTTTACGAAGTTTTGCAATTAAATCTTCTGTATTTAGCATGCGGTCAAAAATAATTTTCCATTTGCTGAGCAAATGAGCAGAATGGTTAAACTACAGAGGAAACTGAGAGGGGAAAAGCAGCAGCCATCTTCTGAGTATCAAAACTGGTGTGACATAAATGTGCATATCCCAGCTGCTAAAGGACCCAAGTGGAAAAAAGGAAATTTGCCAGGGAAATTGTTTTTTGAGGGAAGAAAACGCTACGGTCTGTGTATATGTCAGTAAAACAACATCTTTGAATTATTCACAGCTGCCTTTCACGCAGAGAGCAGGGGCAAAGGCACTGCCACTGCTTGGTCCTTGTTCCCAGGGTGAGGGCCACAACTGGCTGTGCTGCAGCTCCGTGTCCACAGTGGGCTGCAGGTAGGACCCCGCGCTGGGCTTGATTTAACTACACCTGGAAATGCTGTCTGTGCAGATTGTGGCAGCAGCTCACAGGCAGTGATCTGTGTGTACAGCTGTATCCCTGCTTTCTTGTCGAGCACGGCCCTGGGGCAGACCTGCACTGGAAGAACCAGTGATGCAGCTCCCAATCTGCTCTGTTTTGACCCATCCCAGCTCACTGCCAAGGGAGCGGGGGCTGGGAAGTGACAGCAGAAAGAGATGGGAGGAGATCGGGAGTGCAAAGAGGTGCACTTCCTCACAGGGTGAGAACCTGGTTCAGAGAACACTGAGGGTCAGGCTCATTTGTGTGTGTGTAATAGACGTAACTCTGACGAGTGTGCAAGGTCTCCATCACTGATGTTTCCCTTCAACAGAAACGACCTGGGAGCGGCCAAGCAGTGTGCCTGGGACTCCAAAGAGCCCTGTGTCACAGAAGAGTTCTGCAGGTACTGTTTGATGCTGTGCCTGACCACTGCATTGGGTGAATCTGCTTCTCTACCACTCAGCAAAGGAAAATGTTGTGATTACATGGGATGTATATTTAATGTACACAGTCACCTGAGCGTAGCAGAATAAACGTGGTGGGGCTTTCCCTTCCGATACATCTTCTCACCTGCTGTTTCCCTACTGATGCATTTTCCAGCTGGTTGTCTGAAGTGTCTGCTTAGAGCTGAGATGGCTCCTTCCTTAGAGCATGGAGGCAGATGGTGACCCAGCGGTGCTGCCAGCTCTGGGAAGAAAGGACAGGCTGCCTTTCCCAGTCCCACTTTCTGCCGGGGCCGGGGAAACAAAAAGCTGCAGAGGAACGTGCGCTGGCTATAGCTCTTGCACGCAGAGCACGTGCAAGCGTTTTAGCAAGTGGTAGCTACAGAGCTGACCACTTCACCTCTGTCCTGACTTGAAGTTGCAGGGAATCAAGTAACAGAGAATCAGCTGCATAACTACTGAAAAGCTTCAGGTACTGCAGAAAGACAAAGCAAAGCAAAAATTACTCTAGAATAAAAAGTGTTAAATGTAAAGGCCATTGCTGCCAGCTGACTGTAAATAATGCAGTCTAGAGGATGGTTTTCGAACTGATGCCCCTCTATCAGCAGAGTGGGAAGTATGCTTGAAGATTGCGTATTTTGTTGTGACCAAAGGATTTGTGATGTAGTTGTGTGTCATGTTTTAATCCTACTTCGAGCATTATGCTTTGCTCAGTATATTCCAAAATTAAAGTACCCTACAGCTGTATACATGAACCATAAACATTTTACAAAGCTTGCTTCCTTGACATGAAAAGCCCATCTCTATTAAACCCGTGCTTTTTACATACCCTGCTTCTTCAAACACATCATTTTACCGAACAGCAGTATGGGAACTGTTTTGAGTTTGGAGGTCTCTTTTTCTTGGTTCTTTCCAGCTCAGTAACTCCTGTTGTAACTCCTGATAAGAGCCCGCTGCAGGAACCTGAGGGCGGAGTGGGCCCATGGGCTGAGCTTCTGCAGAGTCCGGTTCTGGGTTCTTTCTGGGTTGGAGCTAACACATCACATTGCCACCCTGTTGGGATGGGGAAAAGCATCCATAATTTCTTAAGCTGGAGGCAGTGAACATTGGTGACTCAAAAAAGGCACCGTAATTTGTATCTGTATATTCAATTATGTGATTAGCTTTTAAAATGTGCAATTATTCATTTGCTACCAGCAGCAAGCCTGCTAACTCTACATCTGTTCTTACAGTGAATGGCTACCACACCTCTGGGACCCCGGTACACCAGCTCGACTCTGGCCATATGAGCCTCCGAAAAGCCAGTGGGGACCCCCAGGTAAGTTCTGGGGAAAAAGCCAAACAATGGTATCCAAGAATAAATGGGTCTCCACTTAAGTAGTTTAGGAATCTGCCCAGAGCAGGAGATCAAGAGGCATTTTCTTTTAGAAATTGTCAGATCAGACAGATTTGTTGCATCTAGAATAGTTAGTCTTTGTGTCCAATGGGTAAAACAGTATAAAATGCCAAGATACTTTGGATTTTTTGTCCTATCACTCCTTTCTGAAAAATCCACCAGGCCACTTCAGTCACTATTAACAAACCTACAAACTTTCCTGCCACTCCAGCCTGAAGCCTGGACCTGTCTCCAGCACAGTCCTCTCTCTAGACTTGCACATCTGCCCATGTCTGTATCTCATTGTGTTCTCTTGCAGCTTTCCCTCCCAAAGACAGTATTCACAAAGAATTTGTCTGAAGCTTTTTTCTCAATTACTTCATCCATTCCTGCATGTCCTTTTACAGGCCCTCCTCTGTGCCTTACGTAGCCCATGCCTCACCCAGCTCAAGACGCTGACTTGTGGACAGCCGTTCTCCCCTGCCTGTTTGTCCAAATTTTCAATAAATATCCCTGCAGTTTTTCTTGCACCACTTCATGTCCCCGCGAGAGTCTTCCCTTCAGGTCTGCAGATGCAGCACAGGGCCCTCTTCCAGCTCCTCCCATGAAACTCTTCGCTCTCTGCCAAAACAGCAACAGCTAAATAGCAGGGGGGTTGCACTCCTGTTAGGTTGTGCTTCGCTGCCCGCTGGCGTTTTTCCCCTGGTGGTACCGGACCGGAGTTCTCTGTTTCATTTCTCTATTAACTGGTAGGTTTTTCTGCAGTGCAACTACTTAAATACACCCAGTGAAATGCATGTTTGATTTGTGTGCTGCTACCATGCTGACCTGGGTTGCCTGTTGCTCTCAGCGTCCCTCTGATGTTTCCTATTTCTTAGTCTAAATTTTGTTTTGTCTGCCAACTGTCCCTCTTTGCCTCAACCCACTTTCTCGCCCACTGCCTCCTAGGTAGTGGCCTTCAGCCCTGCCCTCATCTGTGCTGTTTCAGGTAAGTCAGCACTTCTGGTTTTGCTTGCGCACCAGTGGATTCATGGCATCTTCCATGATACAGTCCAGAGCTTTGGACTCCCTATTCCTTCCACATTCACATCAAACATCTTGCACTTAACTGTCCTGTGCTGCTTCTTCTCTGAGCTGTTTGCACAGGCTGGAGGCAGAGCATGTGCGCACCTAAACTAGGTCAAAAGTTTTCCAGAAACTGATGTAGTGCATTACCAGATACCCCTGTCCACACGTCTGCTCTGAGTCCCTCAGAGAACTCGAATAAACTTGCAGGCTGTGACTTCCTTTTAAAAAACCTATGTTAATCCTTGTGCAACAAATCTCATTTCTCAAGGTATCTGATTCACAATGTTTTTGCAGTTGGCTTGGTACACAAGTCAGGTTAACTGACTCCCCCAGAACTTCCTTTGTAATAACATTTGCCACTTTCCATTTTTACGGTGCTGAGTCTGACTCGAGTTTATAGCCACCTTTTTGGTCAAATTCACATGGGGACTCCATTGCCATGCACTGGTTTGGTCAGCTGACTCAACCATCAGACTGACAAAAATCCCTTTCATGACTTTTCTCATTCACTTCAACAGCCCCCATGATACTTTCTTTCCATTGCTCCTTTACTACAGGTTTTTCCAAATTGAAGTCCTGGCTTAATTCCTGCTTTGAACCTATAACTAGTTTTGAATCTATAACTAGCTGCTGGTGCCATTAATTCTAAGAGCAGCTTGTGTCCACGCCCGCTTGGGAGCCTGCTTTTCCTGGGAGCTGTGGAAGAGTTCGCAGAAGAGTCCTTAGTAAAGAAAACATCTGACCATAAACTGGTGTTTGCAAGAAGCTGTTCTCTGCACCCTCAAACTCTCATACACTTTGGCCAGTCCCTCTCCTACTTGCCTGTCTTGGGCCATCCCAAGCTGCTTTACCTTGACTGCCTTCTTGTCTGTTCTTGGCACAGGCTGTCTCCTGCTGCAGAGCAGCTTCCAGGCATTCTCCAGGATGCTTTCTTAGAGCTGGGTAGCAGCCATCATGCAAACAAACGCTGGCAAGCTCAGCCACGTTTCTTGGAAACAGGTCAAGGGGGAAAAAGCCACAACTGAGAACAACACGGAGCTGTACTGTACTGTGCTGGGCGCAGGGCCAGGCCTTGTTTACAGCTTCCTAGAGAGCAGCTAAATGCTGCCTGTTCAGGTTGTCACAACTGCCACAAAGGGAGCAGCAGCACAGCCTGGCCGGCCAGCGTCCCACAGGCCAGCAGCGGGCCCGTGTGAAACCGCACGCATTCAGTCCTGGGCACGTTGCTGCTGCTGTGACTTCAGCTGGACGTCGAATTTCAGGCTGTAGCCCAAAGGGAGCGCGCTGTTCTGGGGCGCTGCACGAACACTGCCCAGCGGGGGTATGCTCCCCCCATCCCAGCGTCCGGCCTTGCTCGTCTCCACGGCGGCTGCTGTGGACGCGGTGCCAGGGCAGGGCGACAGGGGCTGGAGTCCACGGCACAGCCCAGCGACTGCTGCCAGGAGCGGACTCGCACGCTGCGGATCAGCTCCCGCTGCGGATCAGCTCCCGCTGCCTCCGAGCCGGCAGCGCGCGGGCAGCCGGGGCAGGACCGCACCGGGGCCGGTGCGTGCCCACACCTCCCCGGCAACGCGGCTCGGCCCCGGCTACCTCCCACAGCCCGGCGCGGCAGAGGCGAGAGGCGGAGCGCCAGGCGGGTGCCGCTCCGAGGGCTCGGCCAGCAGGCGGTGGGGTCGGCGGCCCGCTTCGCCCGGCTGGGAGTGGCTCCGCCGCCCGGCCCGGCCCGGCTCAGTCCGCCATTGGCCGCGCGGGCTGGCGGCGGCGAGGGGGGGCGGCCCTGCCGGACGGCGGCGCCGCCTCCAGCTTCCCCTCGAGTCGCGCCGAGCTGAGCCGCGCCGTGCCAAGCCGCGCCGCGCCGAACCGAGCCGAGCCGAGACGCGTCGTGCCGCGCCGCCGGGCCATGGGGTCCGCCTAGCGCGCGGCCCGCGCCCGCCATGCTGGGCTCCGAGAGCGGCCGTGACGATGCGCCCCGTTTGTTTCCACAGACCCCGGGGTCCCCGGCGGCGCCGCGGCGGCAGAGCAAGGAGAGCAGCCTGACGGTGAGTGCGGCGGGGGGGGGCCGGGGTGGGGGGGGGCGGTGGTGCCCGCCGGGGGCGGTGGGGGCTCCCTGCTGGGCACCGTCGGGCGCCCGGCCAGTGGGACAAGTAATTTTGGTGTTTAAAGACTAATAAATCAGGGGTCCAGGGAGGCTTTGGGATCCCCGACCCGGGCAGAATTCCACTATCAGTTTCCCTTTGATTCTGGTGGTTCTGGGATGAGCAGAAGGTGAGGACAGACCGAGGAAGGGCAACAACGCGTGCCTCAGATGCTGACTGAGAACCAGGTGTCCTGAAAAAACTTCCTCACCTGGTAACCACCCGCCCCCCCAGCCTCTATTTGGAGAAGCACTGAAAAGTTACAGAAGTACAAACTGAGGAGATGGGTCATTGCCCTGCCAGGGCAGAATCTTTATTTTTTTCTCAAAGAGGTGTCAGAAGGTATTTTTCTGTGCCAGAGTGTCCAAGTGAATATTTCTGATGGGAAATATAGGCAAAGGTTTTAGGTTTCGGTATGAAGTTAATCTTACATTTTAATATTGGTAATTAAATATAGCTGACTCAATTAAGATGTTCCCAGTATCATGTTTACAGACATTAATATCTTTTGTATGCATGGTGACCTCATCCGGAATACAGTTTGCATTTCTGGACTCCTCAGTGCAGGACAGATGTTTAAAATCAGGGAGGAAATCAAAATAGATTAATGAAGGTGGCTGGGAATAGAAACGTTTATTTAAAAGGAAATAATAAAGAAAATAAATGAGCAGATAAATGAATTGCAGTGATAAAGGAGAGGCAATAAGTGTGCTTACAGCTGCAAGCATTGGCAGGACATAAAATCCATGAGAACAAAAGGAATAATTTAATGTTATGCATCATTGTTAACTGTTACTACAAGGAGGAGATTGTTGTCTACATTATCACATGCAGCCTGTTGATGGTGGGCACGATTCCCTGGGTTTCTGGTGACAGGGACGGGTGTTCAAAAGGAGCACGTACAGGTGTCTCTGACTGCAGTGCAGGTCAGTCATTGCCATGTAGGTACAGTTTTCTGGGAAAAACCAATTAAAATATCTCCAGTAGTTTACCTGGTTATCAAAATCAGTCATTATGAATAAAAAATGTGTTGTTACTGTTAATTAGTGTATTGAGAGAGTGTATGTCATGAAGTAAGTATAAATCTGTTGGTTTGGGGAGATTTACAAATGTCCTGGGGAATCAGCTGTAGGGCCTCCAAGTATGTGGTGGCTGGGGCTGGAAACTTATCTGACCCACCTAATGCAGTCCCCTGCCCACCCGGGTTGGAGGAAACCATGGGCTGAACATCATGTCCAGAGGGGCTAGACATGGTCCCAGGCCCAGCACAAGAGCAAGAACACTTCTGTTTCTGAAATACTCGCTCCTTGCAGGGGTGAGGACTCAGACTGTTCACTGAGGGGTGGTTTTCACTGTTCTATTTGCTGGCCCATGTGCCATCTGGTAGCATTTGCAAAGTGAGAAAGTGTTATGTGTTATGTCAGGGTCACTGGATGTGCGTTTCTCCAGCAGAAGTCCGAAGCTTTCAAGTAGGATGCATCAGACAGACAAAAACAAGCTAATTTTAATAGCTGTTTGCTCCAAGCCATAGCCTGCATCAAGGAAGCATTGTGAAAAACAACATTCTCATATGGAGTGTAAACTGTAAAGCAATGTAAATTTTCCCCCTGTCTCCTACGAGGTTATATTTGTTCAGCGCCACTCAAGCTGACATTGGGATGTTCTGGTTAACGAGAGCTGCAGGGCACATCCTTAGCTTGCTGTCAGATGGTTTTTCTTGGTCTGTTGCAGTGCTCAGGCAGAACCTCTTCTTGCAGAGGGGAATTTTGTGATTAACTTTGGGGCTCTCAGTCCAGCAAACCTCCCCACAAACTGAAATCCTGTGCTACGTAAACTGTGGATATCAGGTGATGTCCAGCCTGACCAGCAGCTGCAGCCTAGCTGTCCCTGTTTCACCGCTTTCAGCAGAGGAGTGGGAGTTCATTCCCATCTTCCTAGGAATGCATCTGCCTCCTCTACATCCAAATAGCCATTTAGGAGCACGGCTTCTGGAAATCCTGAAGGCAGATGGGAGCTGGAGTATTTCTCATCTACATGCACCCAACAAGAAGAGTATGGTGTTTTCTTTTTGGTAAATGAATGTTACCAACATTGTGGTGTTGTCTGTTTTCTTTGGAAGGGAAACCCCAGCTGGGTTATATCAGAGCCTGTTTTGAAACTGCACAAATTATTGATGCTCACTTAGAAAGCAGCAGTGCAGGTCTGTGGTCTGCAGTCTGCGTTGATTTTGCAGTGGGTTTCAGGGTGCACTCATTAGTTTTAGGCTGGATGGTTTGCTGTGTGATTCTTGAAGAGCTGTCTCTGGCTATGAATTACCTGTGGAAGCTGGAGCTCCTTTGCCATAGGTGAGGGAGAGTTAAATGGAGAAGGTACAGGGGTACATCGACTCAGGGACAGAGCTATGTCTCACCTGAAGAGCAAGAAACCGATCTGATGATATGGTATTTCTCATTGTGGGTTTCTTCCTGAAGAATGCTCTAGTGCCATGTCAAGATACGGCATGACTTGGAAAATGCTGGCATTTGTATTGCATATGTTGGACACATAAATGAACACATGCTGCAGATGGGAAGAGGGGCAGCCTACATGTAGTAACTTGGTATTTTCTGCTGCTGTGCTCTGCGTCTGACACAGTGTGATGAACACAGTATGAGGCTGCACATTCAGCACCGTTCTCCCTTCTGTCCTGGGGCTGACTGCATGGCAGAAACTGTCAGAAATCCCCTGCTTTGGCAGGCATTGACTGAATCATCTCTGAACCTTTCTACAGATAGACCAAATAAAGAGCGCTCCTAAACACTTTTGGCAGAATCTTCCCTTTGAAATAGAAAGTGTATCAATTGATTTTGTTAATGATCAGGACTTCCGTTGTCTGTTCTCCCCTTCTGTTGTACCGTAGCCACAGCATCACCTTGCCAACGCTAAAACCACATGTTGAATCTACCTAGACACAGTTGTCCTGGTTTTAGCTGGGATAGAGTTAATTTTCTTCCTATGAACTGGTATAGTGCTGTGTTTTGGATTTAGTATGAGAATAATGTTAATAACACACTGATGTTTTAGTTGTTGCTAAGTAGTGTTTAGGCTAGTCAAGGACTTTTCAGCTTCCCATGCTCTGCCAGGTGCTCAAGAAGCTGGGAGGGAGCACAGCCAGGACAGCTGACCTAAACTGGCCAAAGGGATATTCCATACCATATGACGTCATGCTCAGTGTATAAACTGGGGGAGTTGGCCAGGGGGCAGCGATCGCTGCTCAGGGACTGGCTGGGTGTGGTGGTGGGTGGCCGGTGGTGAGCGGTTGCATTATTTGGTTTTTTCCCTGGGTTTTGTTCCCCCCCTGCCCCTTCTCGTTGTTTTACTTTTCATTACAATTATTATTGTATTTCATTTCAAGTATTAAACTGTTCTTATCTCAACCCATGTGGTTTTTTACTTTTGCTCTTCCGATTCTCCCCCCCATCCCCCTGGAGTGGCAGGGGAGGGTGAGCAAGCGTCTGTTTAGTGGCCGACTGGGGTTAAACCACGGCAACAGTCTAGGCATTCCTGGGCTTCCCTGGGTAGAGTTAAAACTGCCCAAGCCTTTGTCTGTGCCTAAGCTCTTCTGAGATCTCCTCCAGCCTTTGCATTTGGCTGTTTTGCCTAAAGGGTCCCATTTGGCGAGGTGAACTCGTTACATCTAGTGGAGTTGGCTGTTGTACTTTTCGGGTCTCAGCTGAAATTGTAAAGCCGATACTGGAGTTAGGCAATCTGGCACAGCTGTGCTGTGTTTAATGTGCTATGAATGTGCAGAAATCAGGCAAAATAATTTGTATTTTTAAGTTGAAGAAATGAGCAAGAATGTTGCCCAGCTTTAGTCACTTTAGCACAGCACAGTAAGCTCACCCACTGTCTGCTCATTTATTTATATAGTGTCTTATGTAATAAACATGTAGTTGATTACCTAAGCCTTGAACAAATTATTCTTGTTTTATTCATGTTGCTTGGCAATGTCTCACTTACTGGTGAGTGCTGGTAGCAACTTAAAAGCCTCCAGAGGACTTTGAAATCCATGAAATTAATGTGCATGTCCAACCCAACAAAGTTTCTTGATCCTGTGCAAATCCTGTGAGCTCACCTGCCTCCCTGTGACTTTCCTTCTTCTGTCACCCTTTCACATCTCAGACATAATCAAGTGTCACCTACAACGTAAACAGCTCATTTTGCCATCACTGCCGATGCACTCATGTGAAATATGAGCTGGAATATTTAGCTGCTAAGAGTATAATTGCTTTTGCTCATGATCGGTATACGGGCAAAAGTATTTTACCTGTTTATTGTGTTTGGTACACAGCAGGTTTGTCAAGAGAAATGCATCAGTTTATGTTGCTTGTCTGGTTTTCTTCTCCCCCCTGCCCTAACCCTGAGCTTTGTTTTCACCATATTTTTCACAGCGTGTCTTCTCTGACTGTGTACCTTCTTCTAGCCTTGGCGATCCAGTGGCTCTCTCACACAGGTTTTATGGTGCCACTTGTGTCCAGTGGCAGCTGGAAGGACAGGCAGCTGTCCTCTGGCGTGTTTGCTTAGCTTATACTTGGAGTACGCCTTGCTGGTGTCTTGTCATTAATTTTGCTTTGTTGCAAGCTGACAACAGCAATTATTTTTATTAGTGAAGAGGCTGGATGAGGACATAATATCATGGTAAGGCTGATTATCATCTCGACTGTCCCAGTAGAGCCTGAGCGAATGTAATGCGGGTCATAACGCCTTGTTTTCTCTTAAAGTTCTGTGACTCCGTCATTAGCTGAGATACATGTTTTAATTTGTTTTGTTTCTTAGTGGCAATTACAGCTGTAATAGCTTCTGCATGCTTTTGTTCAGGCCTTGTTGGCTAGTCAGCATTGTTGAAAGAGATTAGCACTGCGATGATCTATCCTGTTGTTTGAATTTAGACCTTGCACATAGCCTGACCCGCTGTCAGGGATGCAATGAGTGAGAGCAGTGGTCCCTTGCGCGGGAAGAGGGTGTCACTGTCTGTGGGACTGATAGAGCTATTTAATGCTGTTAAACATCAGGACATCATCGTGAGATGCTTCTCTCTTTAGCATAAGTCAAAAAGCTCATCAGTGCGACTAAGCTGGTGAACCAAGTGCTTTTCTTCAGCTATCTTTGATTTTAGAAACAAGAAAAGGACTATTTCAGAGGGACGATTGTGGGGGGAGTGAGATGTGGTCACTCCACTGCTGGCGCGTGGCCATGTCCTGCTCAGTGCCAGCCCGGTGTTCCCCTCCCTGCTGGGAAACCCTGAGAGGTTTTAGAAATGTTCAGAAATACAGATCCAAGAGCTCTTGTTTAAGTGTAAGAAATCTGTGGTGATGAAAGGAAAGAAAGAGTCACAGGATTTCCTATGCAGTCGTGTATAATTTTTAGTAATATTTCTAGAGTTTTGAAAATTTTCATGCCCCCTCTGGGACATTGTGTAGAAAACCGTAAGTTCTGTTTACCACACAAATAATCCTTTTTTTTTTCTTTTTTTTGTTAAGATTGCAAAAGCTTCTGCATTTTTTCTTTTAATTCTGACACCAATTTCCTTTTAAATGTGATACTAGACCCAAACGGCCTCATGACTTTTTCCAGACAATTCATCATCGTTTCTAGACAATTAAGTATAAGCTTCTGAGAAGTGAAGAATGTTTGATTTATTCCTAAAACTTTGAATCTGATGATACTCTTTGAGAAATATGTGAATTAACCTTACTCTCATCACCTGTTGACATGTGTACTCACTGTTCCTCTTCCTGCTACGTGCATGGATGTGGTGCAGTGCGTTCGGTCCATCGCAGTGGGACACCTTGACCCGTCCAAGTGTGGGCATTTCCAGTGACTCTTTATTTCTTCAGGACATTAGTGATGTAACCGAGAGTCATAAAGTTAATAAGCAGCTTCCAATTGACACAGATTTAGTTTTTGTGAAACAGATGCCGATTTTAGCAGGGAATATGAATTTCCCTTGCAGTTTCCCTTTGCAGATTTTTAGGCTGCAGGGAACAACTCCTGTGCCGCTGTACGTGCTCCTGGCTGCACGTCACCTCCATGTCCTGGTGCGCGGTGCGATGATGCCCAGTCTTCTGGTAAGGGCTGCAAAATACACTTAGGAGGTGCCTGTTTTCCCCCCTTCTCATTATCCAGTGTGACAATGTTGGTCCCTAGAAATCTGCCTTGAAAACACTGCTGTCTTCATGGGAAGCATTTGGTCTTTTCTTAGTTGAAATAAGTCATCCTGGGCAACACAAAACTCCACTCAGCAGTGTATTTCCACAGGGGACCTCCTAGCCATTCTCTGCAAGACCACCAGTTAGAAGATAGGTGGAAACCAGAATAACCTCTCTCCTTTTACCACTGCAGTATTGACGCTCCTGATGCGGAGATGTGAATTGTTTCCAGCATACCTAAAACTTCCATGCAGTCTCTTTACCTCTTTTGCCTTCTGCTGCTAACGATTTTTAACTTGAGCTAAATCCCGAGTTCCTGTAGCTTGGCAGTCTGCTTTCAAGGGGCAGCACCTTGACCTGGATGCCCATGAGGTGTGTTGTGTAAGCACACATGGTAGCTGTGCACAGGGCAGTGTTTCGTGCAGGCTGACAGGCTGCCGGTGCTGCGGGGGTTGGAGTTGCTGGGGGGGATTGAGGTTGCTGGGGGGGTTGGAGATGCTCTAGAGGCTGGAGGGGCCGGAAGAGCTGGCATCCAAGTGACCTGTCACCCAAAGTTTTATTCAGTGAGTGTGAAATGCAGCATCAAAGCCAGAAATCCTCAAAGCCAGAAGTTGTTTAAAACCTGTCTTGACACCGCATACCTTCACATGGTTACCTGTAATATTGTCATTGCTGACAATACTTTGTTTCCCATATCTCCCCTGCTCTAGGAGGATGAGCTGCAGCGTTGCTCACTCATGGGAAGCAGTTGGCCTGCTATGATATGTGGCAGAGCAATTGTGCACGAGTTCTGAGGCCATCTCATTTTTTTAAGGCAAAACTACAATATAGTGCGTTATTTGAGAAATAGTGTGTGGCTGTGACAGCGTAGGGGCATGTCCAGGTACCAGTGCAGCCCGTGATCAGCAGTGGCATGGGATTTGGTGATCTGTGAAGCGGAGCCTTTTCTTCGTCTGTCCTTGTGCGCTGGTCCAGCTCTGGTCCAGGTCAGTGCTTGTTGGACGCTGTCTGAAATTATCAATTTGGCTTAAGCTTTCTAGACGGTATTTTTAAGACATTTGGGCTGATCAGTTGTGAAGCTTCCTGGTGGGGAGGTGAGAGGAGTCTCCTAACAGGGTGTGGAGCCAGTGCATGCTGGCAGCCCCTCGCGCTGGAGCTTTGCAGTGCCTGTGAGCAGCTCTGCACACCCCTGCTTGTGCTGGCTGTGCCCAGAGGAGAGGTGCTAGCTCCTCTCCTGTGGCTGGGCCGCTTCCAGTGGATGATGGGATCTGCTCGCAGGCTTTTAGATCTGGTGATCCCTGAATGGAGAAGGGAAGGTAACCCAACCTATCTAATCAAAAAAACAGAGCAAGATGGGCTTGCGGTGCTGTCCTGAGATAACTGAGCTGAAGAGGCAGGAGGGGAAAACTTTAGCAGGGATAGGTTGTGTCCTCAGTGGAACATCCCTCATGGAAGGGCTTCGTGCTGGAGGCTGTGGTGGTGACAGAGGTCAGCCTGGGATAACACAGGGGAGCATCGCTGCAGCATGAGCAAGCCCAGCTGAGTGTGACTGCACTGGCATGTCCTCTGGCATGTCCCCTGATGCCACAGGGGTGCGGGGTGCCCGGGCGAGGGTGAGCACCGGCACCTCTGTTGCGCGGCCATCCCTCTCTGAACTGAACTAATGTTTTATAACTCCTGATGTGTGGCACTTCTGATGGGGAGTGTGAAGGAATGGGAAGGTGTTTTTAGCAGCTCCTGTTGTCTGTTGTTGGGACCATGTGGCCAGTGAAGGCTGGCTCTGGCTGGAGATGCAGGCTCACTGGTGCACAGCTGCTGCCTGCAAAGTGATGGTGAAGTGAGGGCCCTGGTCTCTGACCTCCTGCAGATCAGATTGAAGCCCGATGGGAGCTGGAAGGAAGCTGGAAGGGAAGATGCATAGTTTAGGATCTAGCTGAGGTGATAGCCAAAGACACCATAGGTACAGGGTCCTCAGCCTGCTTTGAAATGGACTTGGCAAGCTCTGGACAGAGTGATTTTTGTGAGAAGGGGGGTGGAGAAAGCTCTTGCATTACATACAGGACAGCCACTGAAACTTCAGCATGGGCAGATAGCAGCAGAGCCACTGTGGGTTTGTAGGAACAGCATTGTATCAGCTAAAGGCTTTGTCTGCATTGCTCTAGCACGGTGGGTTTACACTGTGTCAGCACTTTGCAGCATGTTGTCGTGTCCTTTTTGATCCTCTCTGAATAGTCCAAAGGCTGATTCACTGCATGTAAGCACTACCTTTAGGTCTGCCGGTGCAGCTGTACTAACCCTGCCCAGAGCTTTGTTTTTGGATTTCCTGTGAATGTTAACTGATCCAAAAAAAAACCCCAAAACCCATACAGTTACATTTGTGAGTCTTCCATCCCCAATTTCTATTGATTCCTTGATTAATACATAAGTACTTTTAGTGTCCAGTGAACCCGTGGGTGCGATAAGAGGGACTGCTTTTAGTGTGCCTGCCCAACAGAAATTTTAGGTGAGTGTTACATACTGACAGTGAGCTCTGAGTCTTGCTGATGCTTCCCCTGGAGGGCTTAACTGCATCCAGAGTTATTCTGCAGCACGTTCTGCAGTAGCTGTCACATTCTTCGCTTCCACTTTTCAGTGCTTTTATCAGGCTACATTTTCTACTGCGATAACTTAATGAGCACTTGTACTTTTTTATGCCTTTTTTAATGACTGTCTCACAGATTGCTGTGTTTTTTGTGCACTGAAGGCTAGCTGACTTTAGAGAGCCCCTGTTCCTTTTTGCAGGGAGCATCACTTTCATCTGAACAGGTCTCTGTGATAGATGGAAGGGCTGCGCGCTGAAAAAGTAACACCTTTTTTTGTAATCCTGTAAGAGACTAACATAGCCAAGATTTTCTGATGAGATACGGCAATAGTGCCTTCAGTGCTCTCTGCTGCTCACAGTATTTCTTATGTTCAGGACGTGCTCAGTGTGTTTCACGTCAGGATTTTTACCACAGTTTGTTAGGGATCTAGGAGAACTCCCTGTATGGCGCTTTCCAAATTAAGCAGGTTTTCCTCATGTGAAATGGATAGTTATTTTCCTCTGAGCTGACACTCCTGCTTGCTCAGAGGAGCTTTCTGGGAATACTTAGCTGCTGTTTCCATGCAACAACCAATTTTTCTTCACTGACATGCATTTACTGTGGATTTTCTGATTGGAAGCGCGTGTATATATAACCTTTCATTTGCATATTTCTCATCAACAGCTAAATTTCATTACCTTCTAACTCTCTTTTGCTTTTTTTTTAACAGATAAACTGTGTGACTTTCCCCCACCCTGACGTAATGCCAGAGCAGCAGTTGCTGAAACCTTCGGAGTGGAGCTACTGTGATTATTTCTGGGTAAGTAGGCAGCCAGCCACATGCCATATTGCAGCTCCTGAGCTTCCAAAAAAGTGGAACAAACAGCTTGATTTGTGGTACAAAGTAAAGGAGAATTTGGGCTGAAATGCAATGCATTAGGGCAGCACCAGGGAGACTGAGAATGCCAATGAAGATCAGGTGGAAACCATCTAACTGGTCTCAGATGTGGGCAATTATCAGAAAAGTGTCCAGAAAGGCAAGATCAGGTGTCAGGAGATGGTTTTGGTCAGGAAATGGGGAGGATGTAGGACAAACTACAGATCTCAAAATACCTCAGCCAAAAGGGCTGTGCAGCAGGAGGAAGGATAGCGAGGTGGCTGGCAGGGAATGTTATTTCAGTGTTTCCCAGAGCATGAGAGCTAGGGATGCACAAGGAAGCTGAGGGTATCACATTTAATACAAGCAGGTAGTTACAAACTTTGTGTTAAATTGTAAAATTCACTCCCACGGGATATTCTGGAGGACAGATGATAAATGACTTTTTTAAAGGATGAAGTTTGTGAAGGACGAGCCCATTAGTAGCTCTTAAATGAGTAGCTTTAATGCAGCCTTCAGCACGGGAAGTCTCCAGTGGCTGTGTTTTTGTGTGTGCCCTCTCATGCTTAGCTCCACTTTCAGGATCCTGAATCAGATTAAAATGATACAATAGTCCTTCAAGTGTGGAACTGATAGAAAAAATCTTCCACTGCAAAACTGTTTTTTGGGGGGTGGGGGGAATACTACCTCAACAATGAAGATTTTATGAATTTCATATGTGTTTTCAGTTATCAGTTTTTGAAGAATTTCCTTTTTTTTTTTTTAAAAAAAAAAAGGAGTTTCACTTACAAAAAAATGTAGCTGTTGGAGGCACAGCAGCGCTTCCCCTCATGCCTGCTCAGTGTTGGTGTGAGGACTAATGACAGTAACTTGCTAAAATACACTGACATACTTGCAAATGGTTACTTTACCAAACCATCAGAGTGTTTTCGGTTGCTTCCAGTCTTCTGGTCCCACGAACAATAAATCGGAAATGGTGTATAGGCTTATTTTTTGCATGTGTCTTACAGAAGTCGCTGCCCTCCTTGGGTCTTTCCATTTAGGCTTGGCCATTGCTTGGCTCCTTGGGTTTGGTCACATCTCACTCTCAGTGAAACTCCACCTAAAGCTGCCTTTCTTCTGCAAACTTTTATCCTCCCATAGTTCTGCTCCCAGGACTTTCCTCTTGTTCAGCCTTGTAATCCATGGTCTGCCCATGACTTGCCTCCTTCTTCAATCAGCTCCACTCCTCCTGTTGTCTCAGGCTGGTAGTGCCCAGCTGCCCAGTGCCTGGCATGACGTCTTGCAAGTCTCCTGCTTTGATTAATGTGGCATTTTTCTCTGTGCAAATGTGCAGCACCCAGGGTATTGGAGCAAAACCTGTAGTCCTTAGGGAAGTGTTCTCCAGGCCTGTTTGTTAGAAGAGGGTGGGAAATGAAATAAGGGAAAGCAGAGTGAGGAGAGAAAAGCCAGAGCAGAGAGAAGACTGTGTTGGTCCTTGTAGCAACCCTGAAGTCAGTGGAGCAAGGGGTGAAAAGGGCTGTGTAGGAAACAAAAAATGAAAGATGGGATGTATGGCGGTAATCTATTGAACAAGGTGCTGTTTTACCCTGCTTTACAGCAGACCTGTGCAGACTGGCTCTATTTTTCTGAGTGCAAATCAGGGTTGAGCTTTACAGTCTATCCAGGGCTGCATTACCCCTGGAAAGAGCAGCAGTGTCCTCCCCTCTCCTCCAGCAGTTCCCTTGTGCTGGCTCCAGGATGCCTTCTTCTCTTTGCAGGGCTGAGCTGTCAGGGCTCACACTTGCCGGAGCCAGCCCAGGGGCGTTATCAGGTTTGAAAGGCCACGGGCAGAAGGGAAGGCAAGACTGCTGCTTTGGCCCCAACATAGTTTTATGCTGGCTAAAGATAACTGTAAAACTTCTTTTTTTTTCTTAATTAAAAAAAAAAGGAATAAGAGGAAGGGGAAAGAGAAAGTGTTAGACTATTCCTCTGAGAGGGGCTGAGGTGCGGCAACCATCAGCTGCTGTTAGAGGAGGACTCTTCAGATACCATTGCCCCCTGTCGCTCGGACTGCTTGGGCAGTTGCCGCTGGGAACTATGTGTCTGTGGTTTTGATCCCCATATCTTTTTCTTGAACTTCCTTTTTCTTTCCAGGCTGATAAGAAGGATTCGCAAGGGAACAATACAGTGTCAGGATTTGAAATTCTTCTTCAAAAGCAACTTAAAGGGAAACAAATGCAGAAAGAAATGGCAGAGTTCGTTCGAGAAAGGTAATTAGCACTTTGCTATCAAATTAACTATTTATGGCAATATTTTTTTTTCCTGATTTAGAAATTCCTTCGGTACATTAATGACGTAGCGTAAACTGCGTAAAAGATGAGCTACAATTCTTAAAGAACATTTAATATTTCTTTAATGTCCATCCACATTCTCCAGTCTTCCCCAGCTCTCACTCATTTCTCCTGCTGTGCCTGTCTCAGTTGTATTGCACACGGGCTGTCTGTTTAGATAAAGGGAACCAAGAAGGTTTTATGCTGCAGATTCAAGGAAAAAACACAGACATGGGAAAAGCAGAGAGATGATATTTAGAAAGGAAATATTTTGCCTGAAAAATAGAGAAGCAATTTGTTGACATAGGCACAGTTTCCTGGGAGAAGATGTAAAAAGACATCACTTGGGACTTAAGCTGGTTATGGAGCTAAATTACACATACAGATATTTAGAGTGAACCCCAAGTCATAAAGGCAGATGTCGCTACCAGAAAATACCAGAATGCTATTAATGGTCCGTTGCCCTGCTGACATGGGAAGTGCACTGAGCACCAAACAAGCAGTTGATAGATGCTCAGTTCAGCCATGTACAGGAGATGATGTGACACCATTACTCATAAGTAGTGTCACCGTTATTTGAAATTGCTTGTCATGTGTCCAAGCCAGTGTAAATCATCTTGAGGATGACTCTCAAAACTTGAGGACAGCCCATAGAGAACAAGTAGTGTTTACTCCCAGGAGGAAGGCAGAGCATGCTGATGGATGTTCTCACCTGGAGGCAATTGCACCAGTTGAAGAGCTGCTGTCCTCTGTTATTGCCTCTGTGTTGGTGCTTGCTGCTGGGATGGTATTGCCTTCTTGCTCTGCTGCTGCAGACACAGCGTGGCTGTGCTGATGTAAATCAATAGTGGTGGAAGCAATGAACGGGACAACAAACAGGCACCAATGTTAGCGTTTGGGGGACAGTTCAATTGGGCAGAACTTGCAGATAGCTGCTTTCATTTGTGGTTTGTTTTCTTTCTCCCTCTTGTCTTTTTTTAGTATTAGGGATATGGCAGAAGTGGAGAAATGCGAAGTATAGCACAGGCAGTAAAGACAGTCTGATACAGGAGGTGCAGAGTGCCCAGCATCCATGTGTGGTTCCTAATGCCTTTGACGTAAGACAGTCCGAGAGACAGTTGCCTCTATGGTCCATGAAAAAGTGTGACCAGAGGATGCAGATAGAAGAAAGGACCAGCTGGCAAAGGAAGAATACAATTGAGAAATAGTCTTGCTAAGCTAGAAGATGAGGAGAAGGCATGCAGAATTGTGATAGCTGTGGCCAGGGAAAAGAGATGGAAAGCTGCTTCAAAGAAAGTAATATATAATGAAATTTGACAGAAACAAAAGAAAGCAGCATTCAAGAGGGAGGGAAAGTTGGCGTGAAATGAGAGAGAGCAAGGAGGGAGCAGCTCTGACACTGGGAAGAGGCGTGTTTGTGTCTTAAGTAGAGGAAGAAGTAGGCATGTTATAGAAGAAAAGACAGAAAAGATTAACTGTGTGCTGGAAACAAAAAAGGTTTGGAATTGAGTGTGAAGAGGATCTAGATGGGAGTTATAAAAAAAATGAGTATATTTTTCTTCTGTTTGGGACAAATGATTCAGGATTGCTCTGTGTGGAGAAGGAGGAGGACGGTGTTGAGCTGGAGAGGTTACTCACGGAAATGAGAGCTCAGGCCATCAGGGGAACCTTTACATTTCCAGCTAAGAGGGAAGAAGTACTGATAAGACTTTCTTGATGACCATCAGGCGGTTCGGGGAATACAAGACCACGTTTAACTAGGGGTTTTCATGTCCCGAAAAATTCTCTCCATCCACAACCAGCCTTCTGGAGACGAGGTTCAGGCAGCTAATAAAAATAGCTTTAAATAGGAAGCTGGGATGAGCATTATAACCAGATTTCTTCATCAAATAACCAAAAACTAACTGAAACTTAGTTTATCAAGTAGATGCTTTTAGAGGAGCTACTTGTAAATAGCAATCTTAGACTGAGCAATTATGTGTTCATTCAGTTCTTGTTGACAAAGGTAGGGTTATAATACAGACTTCAAATTTTAATAAGGCAGACCTCAAGAAAGAGAGGAAAATAATTAGTAAATTGACTGAACTGAAAGATGGAGGATGTGGGTGTGAAAGAAGGAAAGAATTACTTTAAGTCAAAAGTGAAAATATGGTCCAGCGTTTGCATTCAAGTAAGCACTCCAAAACAGCCAAGAAAATCTGCAGACTGCCCTGAATAGCATTAGTCTTTCCAAGTGCAAGAAGCGGTGTTTTTATTAGCAAAGGAACATTGTCTTAGGCTTTTGGCCACTCACTTTTTAATTGAGCTAGGCTATGCTTTGAAAATTTAAAATAAATAGCAGATTATTTAGCTACATGAAAAGAAACACAAGCAGGAGAATGGCTGTAGTGAATCTGATGAAGGTCTGTCTAGCCCGCTGACTTTAATCTGGCCATGACAATACAGGGTGTGTAAGAGGAAAAGAGCATGAGAGTCTATGTCCTCCCAGCTTCCAATAACCAGAAGTTTGGGGATTTCCAGAGCCAGAGTTTGCCTTAGGTCTGCCATGTTCAGCAGATACTTGTAAACATCTTCCACTGTTTGTCTGATCCTTTTGAGTCTTTTTATGTTTTTGACCACTGCAACAGTTTGTAGCAATTTATGCACGACAGGAAAAGTAATTATGCTTCTGTTAATTTCATTGTTGCCTCCTAATTTGGAGAAATAGTGTAAAAAGACTCATAGCACTGTCTTCACACAGTGACAGTTGTGTAGATGTCTGTCAGGTATCCTCTATCACCTTTTCTCTGTGTTATCCCCATGTTATCTTAATGGATTTAGTTTCTTCTTGCATGATAGTCACATCAGATCATCTTTGCCTCCCTTTGTAGCTCTCTAGTTTTTCTTCATCCATTATAACATGGTGTGACTGAAACTACTTGAGTGTGGGCACACGAAGTGCTTTATTTAAAAAAAAAAGCCTAAGAGAGCAGAGAATAAACATCCAAGAGCAACTAGAACTAATAAAGTCAAGACAATATGGGTCAAAATGCACTTATATGTAATGCCTCTGACTACACAGGGAGTGAAATTCTGAAAGTTTTCAAACAAGTTAGTGGAAACAAGAAACTTAGGGTTTTTTTGGTGTGAAGCTGGAGTAACTGCAAAACAGTCATGGGGATTTCTGGAGGTTGGCTTACAAGGCTCAGGAGTCCCTGTGTATTGGTGTGTTGGTGTTTCACAGTCACCACAATCCAGAGTTTGCAGGGTGTTTATATCAGCCAGGACCGGGAGGCATATTTTTTCCCCTCTTTGAGGTGTATCTTCATCTTGGTTTTTAGCATCTTTTGAGGTGTTCAAGGTAACAGGTGTTTTGGCCACAGATGGTGACAGGACGCCAGGCTGGGGTGGAACAATTTATGTCTTATAATTGGGACTCTTAAGCAATAAGCAATTCACCTTTTTATTGTTATTTTTTATTGTTATTCCTCCTTGCCAAGGCAGTCTGCCCTGTTGGTAGTGCCATACACCTGCAGTACAACTACCACTTGAAATCCCAGAGCCTGGGCCAAAGCTGTGACCGGTGAGGACCATTCCATCGAAGCCAGTGGCTTTGCATTTAGGGTGATGGCACTGATCGCAGCAGACATAGTGTGTCACGTGTGATTGTGAAAATCATGAGGCTTCCTTTTGTCTTCCCCAGCTACAGCAATATCAAGGAAGAACTTCCCAGGGTTTTCAATTCATTATTTTCACAGCAAACCTTTATGATGGAAGATGGTTATTCCTCTGTTCATGAGTTGAAGGACCAAGACAGACAGATTCTGTGTGGGTCTGTCTGTATGGGCAGCTCAGAACAGTCAGCAGACCAGCTAGCACCTTTGCACACCTACCATCCACAAGTAAATCACTCAAAGGCACCCTTAAGCCAAAATCCAGCAGGACAAAGTTGCATGGTGAAGGATGTAGACTAGAGCTTTGGTTGGGAACTCCTGATAACTGAGGTAAAAGTAGTGAGCCATAGCTTTGGGCTGGACACTTATCTCTGCTACATTTAGACATTTGCATCTTCATTATAGTTGACCTATGGTCCCTTTCCAGTCTGTAGAAATTGTCACTTCTAAGACAAGATTAGTCTCATCCTAAAGTAGGTATTTAAAGTAAGTCAGGTGAAACAGGCTGAACATGGGCCGGCAGTGTGCCCAGGTGGCCAAGAAGGCCAATGGCATCCTGGCCTGTATCAGAAATAGTGTGGCCAGCAGGAGTAGGGAAGTGATTGTGCCCCTGTACTCGACACTGGTGAGGCTCGAATACTGTGTTCAGTTTTGGGCCCCTCACTACAAGAAAGACATGGAGGTGTTGGAGCGTGTCCAGAGAAGGGCAATGAAGCTGGTGAAGGGCCTGGAGACCAAGTCTTATGAGGAGCGGCTGAGGGAACTGGGACTGTTTAGTCTGGAGAAGAGGAGGCTGAGGGGAGACCTCATCGTGCTCTACAACTGCCTGAAAGGAGGTTGTAGCGAGGTGGGTGTTGGTCTCTTCTGCCAAGTAACAGCGATAGGACGAGAGGAAATGACCTCAAGTTGCGCCAAGGGAGGGTTAGCCTGGACATTAGGAGAAATTTCTTTACTGAAAGAGTGGTCAGGCCTTGGAACAGACTGCCCAGGGAAGTGGTTGAGTCACCATCCCTGGAAGTATTTAAAAGATGTGTAGATGAGGCATGTAGGGACATGGTGTAGTGGGTATGGTGGTGTTGGGTTGACAGTTGGATGCAATGATCTTAGAGGTCTTTTCCAACCTTAATGATTCTATGATTCTATGATTCTAAATGTGCCTGGATAAAGCCCTTTTCATAGTGAAGTCCTAGCCACAGTGTAGCCTTTGCTGCTGGACAACTGTATTTGTTGGTCTTGCTACAGCAGGCGTTGGGGGTTGGCTGGTTTTGTTCTCACGGGAGCAGGAAAAAGAGGACCCCTACATGCTGGGTGAAGTCTGTAGTTGTACTGTGCCATACCGAGCTGGGTATCACTGTGGGCCTCAGCCAGCTACATTCCACAGAGTGACATCCAGATCATATTTTCAGCAGCCCAGAATATCAGACCCCTCTTAGCTGGCTCAAGGGACCCCTTTTGTCTCAAATGTGCCATGCATAACAGAGCTTGCTCAACTAGCTACTGCAAATGGGCATGCCAAAAATATCCCACCTTCTGTCTTCTCATTGGAAGGAGATGGATTTCAAACCTGCTTGTGCATAGTACAGTTTTTCCCCTGCTTGTACATAGTTAGCACAGAATCAGGAGTTGCTCCACCTGGGTGTCACTCAGCTCTCTCTTGGAGATGCTCTATCGAGCAAGCTGGTTTGAAAACCAGCGAATAGCCTGTTGTTTGCCCTAGTTGGGATCGCACCTACTTTGCAAATGTTTCACTAGGAGAAGAACTCAGGAGAGCTGGAGGTGGGTTTCAGGCATAATGCACATCACCTCTGAACCAGCAGCTGCTGCTTTCCTCCCTGCTGTGCAGTCAGCTTTTACACTTGACCCCTTGCTCAACAGCTACACTTGTTCTTCTCCCTGCAGCCATTCCCATAGCGGTTGTGTGCCAACAGCTTCCCTCTTCTGCACCCTCACCCCTGGCAAGCTCAGATCCTGTTCCTGGTGTGGTGCTGCTGAGTGAATGGAGAGGAGACAAGGACAGGGCAGTGGGTGGGATGGGTGAAGGGCAGGGGCTGTCGGTGATAGAAGCCCCTGCCACATCTTCACCAGCTTTGTTGTCTGTAACAGGGAGCAGAAAACATTCAGTGTCCCTAGGAAAGGCGCCATCCAGCACCCTAAACCTTATTTGGATTTCTTCTGTATCGCTGCATTCCTTCATCTTTGCTTCAAGGATGTGCGACCTCACGTTTAGCAGCATACTGAAACACATGCTTCTCAAGTGAGCTCAATTTTGCAGGCAGTCCATGTTGCACGGTAGAAACACTTTGTCCTTGTTATTTGCTCTCCAGAACTGTATTTTTTTCTTCTAATTTTATCACACATGCTGTCCTGCATATATCCCTGCTCTTGCCATTGCATTTTTAGCATATGGAGGGGAGGGATGGATCCTGAAACTGGTGTTGCCAAGCCCTGGAGACTGAAAGGAAAATTGCTGTGGCAAGATCTGTTAAAATACAGAGAATTTCTTTAAATTATGTGTGTGGGTTTCTGCCTTAAAGCTTACTTACTGCTGTCTTTTTATTTTCTCTGTCTTTGTGTGTGTGTGAGTGTAGGATAAAGATTGAGGAGGAATATGCTAAGAACCTGTCCAAACTGTCTCAGAATTCTTTGGCTGCTCAGGAAGAAGGGTAAGTGAGTCTCTGTGACTTTTGCAGGAGACAAGAATTTTAACATAAAAGGCATTCCTCCCACACAGGTACATGTATTTTTCCCGAGTTCTCCCGTTGAGTAGAGGTTTATTTAGCTTGGCATCCTGGGTGTGTTGAGGAAGATAGAATTGCTTTGGAATATTTTTCTTTTGAAGATGTTCATGGTAAATTTTTAGGAATATCTGTATAAAACCTTGCATTTCTGACAATGTGTTTATGCTATCCTTGTTCTAGCCGGCACTAGTTCCTTTAGGGATTAGCGTGTATAAGTACTAAATTACTTTGAATATGGAAGAATATATGGAATATATACACTGCTGATAGTAGATCCATAAGGTCAGGCCAGTAGAACTGGAGCAGCACATACAGAGGGAGGAAGAAGTCTCTTCTCATCTTGGGTCTGGCCCTCCAAGAATAGCAGCAGATTGTCCCTTATTTACAGCGTGTTCATGCTTTGGAAGTTATTAAGAAGGTATTAGGCAATGCACTTGAGACTAGATTGTAATTCTTCAGTAATAATGAAAAGACACCTCTCCTGAAAGATTAGAAGTTGTTAGCTCGATCTGCTCTAACCCTTTAAGCACTGAAAGCCAAGGTTGGAAATGACTGTCTTCACCCTAGTTCTGACACAGTGTGTTTCTACTGGCAGTGAAGCTCCACGAGGTGTTTGCTCAGCTTCCAGTAGGCAGGGACAGAAATTGCAAGAGGCTAACTAGGCTGTTACTTCTCTAAGCACCTACACTGACAATGGTTTCTGTTCTTCTTTCCCCTTTAGGGGTGGGTGTTAAACTGGTCCTAGCAAAGCTAAAACCTCTTTCTTCCACATCCTCCTCCCACTTTCTCCTACCCCCAGTAGGAGAAAAAAAAACAAAGGGGAAGGAAACTAGGGGAGAGTAGATGAAAAGAGAGAGAATAAGGACCGAAGCATAAAAAAAAGTTGAAGTAGGGAACTGAAGGGGACACAGAGCAGACTGTAGGGAGCTAGGAACACTGCCTGGTGGTGCTCTGCCTGGAGAGGTGGCAAGATGAGGGAATGGAAGGTGCTGTGGTGGCCAAATTGGCTAGGACCAGGAAGAGGCTAGTGAGAAGATCCTCATTATTGGTGAGGCCCAGGAAAGGGAAAAATTCCATTTAAAAAAGTGAAGGAGGAAGAGCAGCCAACAGGAGGATTTGAAGGAGCCAAAAGTGGGACTGCAGCCTAGCACACTCAAAGTAAACATTCACCAGGGTCGTCTTCTCATTTCTGAGAAGGTGTGAGTCAGAGGACCCCATGAACTGCTCTGTGAGCACACTGGTTACCACTGCTGGTTTCATACTCCACAGAGCATTTTCCAGCTTTGCTGTCCAGCGGTCTATGGAATTGACACAAGGTATGGGCTGTCCCTCCAGGGTCCTCAGCCCTCCTTCTGGTGGTAAGAAGACCCACCATCATGTATGTGAGTGGGACGCGAGGGTGACAAGATGGGACCGATTTGTGGTATCGGGATGGTTCTGTCCAAGTTTCTGTGAGTACAGTGGTGCTGCATGTACACAGAAAGTGATACAATCCATGGTCATTTAAGTCATTGTGGTTGGATAAGAGATGCAGACGATGCTTAGCAGGCTGAAATGCCTTCTTTACTTAAATAGATCAAATAAAATAGTTAGTACCAGGAAGAACTGGACAGTGGGAGGGGACCTCAGGGCGGGACTAGGAGAACATTTGGGAGCACTTATGTAGTGGAAACAATCTCAGGTTGTTTAGCTGTGGTGAACACCATACTTGAGGACTCAACTCATTGGAGCAATGTTGGAGATTACAGATCATTATTTTGGCACTGCACATGACAGGCTATTTTTCAGGCTATCAGGAAGGTTCAAATATGACTATGTTTGAAAAGGGGGTGGGGGAGAGAGAGAAGGAGTGGGGAAATTGTAGGTTGGTCAGCTTTATATAACCTGTGCAAAGTGGTAGAATAAACCATCAAGTTTTGTAGAAGCACTCAGCGGAAAACTCAAGTGATAAGCAATTATTGTGGATGCATACAGAACAAACAATGTCAAACCAACCTAAATTCCTCCGGAATAACAGAAGAAGTCAGCATCATAGTTCTTAATTTAGTATAGCTTTTTGCAATGGGAGATTCTTGTAGGCAGCCAAGAGAAATGCAGCCTAAATAAAGCCTAAGGTGCAAAACTAGGTAAGAAATCATGCCTGCTACTTACAAAAATTAAAGTGCAGAAATTAGCTATGGAGTGAGATCCCATAAGGTTTGTCCCAAGCCCAGATTTTTTTCCATATTTTTGTTAATGACTTATGACAGAATAAATAGTGGGTTTACTGTAATCAGAGATGAGACAAAGGTAGGTGGGATGGTTGTACAATTTGAAGAAAAGGTTGCAATTCAGAATTATTTTGTTAAACTAGAGAAGGGAACTGAAAAAAATTAAGATGCATTTCAATGAGGACAAAGTACCAGGTTTTATACTTTCACAGGATGCGAAAGATACAGTTACATAACCGTTTGTGGGAGAAGGATCTGGCTATAGTGAATCACAAGCTTATTCATCAACAACTTCACGCTGTTGTCTAAAAAAGCAATCATACTGAGATATGTAGAAGAAAGAGTGTCTGATACGAAATAATCTGTTACCAGTTTAGCAACTGGGAGACCTCTGCTGGAAGACAGTGTAGGTTTGGTTATGACGCATTAAGAGGAATCTAGGCTGTTGGAGAGGGTCTAGAGAAGCATACCTGAACCGCCGTTGTCTAGAAAATAATTTGTCTGAAGGAAAAAGAAGGTGGAGAAAAAAACTGGTAATTTTCAAATACTGAAAGGCTTCTCCGAGGAGAGGTAGAATAATCTGTTCACCAAAGGTAGGGTGTAAAGTAGAAGAGGCAATGGGAAAACTGCATTGGTGAACATTTATTTTAAGGATTAGAAAAGAAAAACTTTGTTATGGTAAGGATAAGATACTGAAGTATCTTGCTTATGAAGACTGTGGCATCTCTGTAACTGGAGATTATGAACAGTGTTTTCAAAGATCTGCTACATACAATGCCAATATAATTTTGCCTTGGTCACAGAGATCGGTTATCTTCTTAGATTTCTGCTATCCCTTTTCCATGATTTTGCTGAGCATGATATGGGACAAAGTGTTCTACCATATCTATCTGACACTATCTGACAAATCTTGCAGATTTGCAGGAGGATGTGCAGAAGACAGAGCATTGATCATTGTCTCTCTGTGTTCTTTCAGCACACTAGGAGAGGCTTGGGCTCAGCTAAAGAAGAGTCTAGCTGATGAAGCAGAGGTTCATCTCAAATTTTCTTCTAAGGTAAATAGTTTTTCCTTTTGCAAAGATTTTTGCCCTGTAATTGGTGTGGATCTTCCTTCAGTGCTTGTTAGTGGGGAAAATACACATGCATATGGTACAAATTTAGAAGAATTAATAAGTTGGTGAACAAACTTACTGAAGCTCTATCCATTCTTCCTGCCAAAATCATAGTTTATTTAATCTACCCGATGAGTAACTTAAAACACATCTAGCCTTAATTTTTCATAAAAAAGAAGGAAAACTGATTCTAGAGGTTATTCATCTAGGGCTCTAAGTTCCAGCCTGTTCAAGTAAATTTACCTAGAGCTTGTACAGATTACTTCTGTAGAGTAAGAAATAAAACATAATAGTTGGCTTTCCAACAAGAGTCTACTGTATCTGTCTGGAAGGAAGAGAACCAGGACTCTGACTTCTTCGTATCGTTAGCCTTTCTGAAAACTACACTGAGAACTTACTTCATGTTATTTTTGGATCTTCTCTCAAGTGATGCCCAGGGAGATTTCTTATACAAATTATGGTATTTGTCTGGTTTTTTCCACCACATGTGACATGCTCCTGCGTCCTGTTCATTATGTTAACCCCTGTGATCAGGTTCAGTACAGGGGCAGATATCGCAGCACAACAGCCATGTTCTGGAGGAAAATTATAGCTCTGTACTGTTTGTAAGTGATTATGCAGAGGTTACTCAGGCAACCAGCTGCTGCCTTGGTAACCCACTGCTCTGCTTCGAACTTCTACTTCAGGGCTGTAATTAGTGAAATACTTTTGCTCCCAGTTGTCCTCTCATACTGTTTTCCAAGAGGAAGAAATGCACCCTGGAGTGGTGTGTGCATCTAGGCAGGCAATGTATAGGGGCTCTTTCATGATTTTACTTTTCCTTAAACCCTGCACAGAAACTCCTGTAGCATCCTCTGAACTCTGCCCACTGTTCCTGTACCTGCTTTGGGAGTTCTTGGTTCCGGCTTTCTTTTATTAACAGAGTATGTTTTTAAACGTATTGATAATTGCTATTACTTTCAGAGAAGTTATTCTTAGAAGTAGTAATTACATTTCTCGTTGATAGTCGAACGAAACCAGTCAGTGCTGGCACAAAGCAGTCAGTACAGTGCAGAGCACACCAAGAATACTCAAACATAAACACCAGCCATGAAGACATTGAACAACTTTTGTGACAGTCCTTCACGGCACTTATATTGGGGGTCATGAACAGATCGGAGAATGTGACAGCATTCTCGTGGCACTTGGAACATAAAATATTGTTACACTACTAATGCCTGTACAGACTGGCATGGTGGCTGTAGATACATGCACACGAGGAATCCTTCAAGAAGAACCTCTTCCCCAGCTATCTGATTATCCCTCACTGAGAGCCAGGAGGTGAGTTCTGCTGGAAGAGAAGATGCACACATGTTGTACTAGTTGAAGTCATGGTGGGCTGGCCTGAATATGATGGTGTGTTACCAGCCATTCTGGAAATGGTTGATGGAGCAAAGGAAAAAATAAGTACTTGTGAAATCAGCGGAATTTCTGCAGTGTGGTTTCTGATAACTCAGCTGTGTAGTTTCTCCAGCATCTAATACTATGATTAACCCTATGCCTCTGTCTTTCTGCCTAAGTCTCTACCATACTGGTACAGAGATACGGGGTCTCTGTCCTATACCTGATAACTTCTTTTAGCAACCTTCTTGAGATTTCAAGTCCTTTGTCACATCTCACCCATTCAGTGATGGGTAGGTGTCAGAGTTGTCTGTATGCACTGGTGCTTTAAATGCCTTCATCTTAGGAAAGTAGTTTATGTTTTTTTCAGCTATGCATTTGAAAGTCTTTTAGCAAGATCTTCTAGCAAAAAAAAAAAAAGAAAAAAGAATAAATATGGCCGACTATAATGCAACATTTAAAAGCCTGGGTATTCACATGTGAGTCTATTTTGATAGCTTTATGGTACCTCTTGCAAGATGGAAGTTCACACGGGGTAATGATGCTAGAGGAAAGATGACTGCCTTCACTGAGAAGTCCGCCTCTTTGATTCCCAGAACACAAAACTGGAGAAAGCAGTTGCCTTGTTTGCATTTTGAGCCTCCTGGTGGTGCGTTTCCCATCTTTATGAGGATCTTGTAATTTCCTGTCCCATTATAAACCATGTGAAATAAACAAATATCTTCTACTTTCTATTCAAGTAAAACTACTAGTGAAATTCCCTCCTCATTGGTGTGTCCCTGGCCCTGGGGATTTTTATAAGGGTTTTCACAGCAATGCCTGCTTATGTCAGATGAGTCAGGTTGCCACTTCTTTCACTGAGTATGATTGACTCATATTGGGTTGTTTACCCAGGTTAATCCATTTATTAATGGAGCAGTCTGAAGGGCACGCAGATTGTTTAGCTATTTCAAACTCAGTTGGACACAGACATTTCTATCAATTGTTATATATTGCCTCTGGAGTTCACTGAAGCCATCCTGAACTTCTCTCTGTTCCAGTTCTTGTTTCGTTGAGCGTTGACAATGCTTCTGGCACAGCTGTCAGTTTGTACCTCTGTTTTTGAGAGAGCTTGTGTAACCATGCTGTAACAGAATCGTTAACAGCTCTTTATTAGCTTGCCTGGGACCATCCTGATGATGTCATAAAAATATTGTCCAGAATTTTCTAGTCCAACCCCCCCAGTCAGAGCAGGACCATCACCCACAGTGGATCAAGTCAGCTACGTCTTTGTCTAGCAGAGTCTTGAATATCTCTAAGGACAGAGATTTCACGACCTCTCTGGTCAACCTGTTCTAGTGCCCAGCTACCATTCTGGTGATTTTTTTTTTTTTTTTTTTAAATTACATTGTTGTGACATTGCCTGGCCCTGCAAAGAAGAATTTGGCTCTGTTACCTTTGCATCTGACCTTCAGATAGCTGTAGGCCATATTAGATCACCATGGTGCCCGTCTTTATCTGCCTAAACAAGCTCTGCTTTACGCTTATTTAACCTCTCCAGGATGCGTGCTATAGGGCCTTGGCTGTCTTTGTAGCCTCTCTGCATTAAAAGGCTCTACTGAGCTTGAATGAAGTTTCTTTCTCCATTAAAATAGCACTGAAAGGCTGAAAATACTTGCTTTCAAGGACTATTTAATACTACTCCACTGTGGGGCATGTTAGGTGATTATGGACCCAACTCACCTTACGCGGGTAAGGCTGTGGATGTGGACTTCGGTAAAGCCTTTGACACTGTCTCCCACGGCATTCTCCCAGAGCAGCTGGCAGTCATGGCTTAGACAGGTACACACTTCGCTGGGTAAAAAACTGGCTGGACGGACGGGCCCAGAAAGTTGTAGTGAACAGAGTTAAATTCAGTTGGCGGCCCGTCACCAGCGGTGTTCCCCAGGGCCTAGTTTTGGGGCCGGTCCTGTTCCATATCTTTATCAACAATTTGGATGAGGGGATCGAGTGCTCCCTCAGTAAGTTTGCAGATGACACCAAGTTGGGCAGGAGTGTTCATCTGCTCGAGGGTAGGAAGGCTCTGCAGAGGGACCTGGACAGGCTGGATCGATGGGCTGAGGCCAACTGTGTGAGGTTCAACAAGGCCAAGTGCCGGGTCCTGCACTTTGGCCACAACAACCCCATGCAACGCTACAGGCTTGGGGAAGAGTGGCTGGAAAGCTGCCCAGAGGAAAAGGACCTGGGGGTGCTGGTTGACAGCCGGCTGAACATGAGCTGGCAGTGTGCCCAGGTGGCCAAGAAGGCCAATGGCATCCTGGCCTGTATCAGAACTAGTGTGGCCAGCAGGAGCAGGGAGGTGATCGGTCCACTGACTCACCTTGTTGCAGTCAGGGTTAGCAGCTTTAGTTTGTGTACTTTGGGGTTTTTTTAAGTTGCATCAGCTAGGCCAGAATCAGAGCACCTCAAGTAGTGCTCTGGATATTGCCTGCAGTTTGATCTTATCTGTAAGAAGAGAGATATAATTTAACGGCGAGAGAGGAAGACAAGATTTCCGTCCTTTTGCTGCCTTCAGTAAATATTCCCTTAACAGAGCTGTCCTGCGAAGAGCTGAGTTTTGCAGTACCTTCACTCAGAGCTCTCTTGGGGAAGAGAAGTGTCGCTGTCTGACATTGCCTTTGGCTGCAGTGTGTGTATTGTTTCCTCTCTGTCCTGAGCTCTGCTCAGCAGACGGGCCTGGAATTACTGCCCAGCTCCTCATTATTGCCATTTCTTCCTTTGTTTTCATTACCAGCTTCAGAGCGAGGTAGAGAAACCCCTGCTCAACTTCAGAGAGAACTTTAAGAAAGACATGAAGAAGTGTGACCACCATATTGCAGACTTACGGAAGCATCTGGCCAGCCGCTATGCAGCAGTTGAAAAGGTGGGAGCAGAGAACAAACTGGAGAGTTTATGAGATACTGCTGGTTTGGACAGAAAAGCAGCTGCCCCGTGAAAAGTTTCTGCTCTGCCATGAAGAACCACAAAGGTTTCTGCTGAGTGCTTTCTGCTGTTAGTTATGCTATGCCAGGCCCCTGATGTAGTTTGCTGCTTAGCTGAAATTTGGGAAACTGGGGGCTACAGGCAGGGCTAACACGTTACTGCTGAACTGGCTTGGCTTTTTGTGTCATCCTCCCCTTCCCAATTTGGGACAATATATTTCTGATACATTTGATAAAAATACTCCTTGCTCGTGTGCATCTGGAAGTCACATATATTGCCCTCAAAATTTAGAAAACCTTGCCTTAAAATAGCAGCAGGGTCGGGCCAAAGGCTCGCCTGGCTCACTATCCTCTCATGCAATGGCCAAAAGCAGATGGCCAAGGAAGGCAGCTCGAACCTGGCACAGCAAGTCACAAATCCTCTCCCAGTTCCCATTTGCCTCACAGCAAACATCCTCACCTGAAAAACCCAAACGTCAGCAGCACCCTAGTGTCAGGGGCTGTTGTAACGTGAACACCCAGTAGCTGAGGTTGTGATTTAGGGAGAGATACCCACAAAAAGTGCTCTCTTATCAGCAGTTGGCAGGAAACGGGTTACCCATGCCTCGGCTGCCAAGACGCTTATGCCAAATGGTATCCTCATGCAGTTTGCTCTTGGGTGTAAGTTGCTCAGTCAACCCAGAAGGTTGTTTGGGCTTTCATTAAAGATCAGAGCACACATGAGAAAGTTCGCCCAGGGACAGAATTGTTGCAGGATACACAAGGTTATTAGACTGTTTGTATGCCGGGGAGGCATTTTTCTGCAAAACAAGTTCTTCACAGTCGTATCTGCAAAGAAACACAGTCCTCAATGGGGATACTGAAAAGAATGAATTAGAATAGCCTTGAGAAGAAGGAATAAAAAAAGGGAAAAGCCATGTCTGCAGTGTGCCTGATGAAGCACACAGCTTCTCACCAAATTGCTTTCCTGCAGCTCCCTCTTGCGACCTGCCGAACCAAGCACAGGGTCTTTAAAACTGCAAATTGAAAAAAATCAGGTAATGCCTCGAGCGTTGTAACTGACAGGCTGGTATGACTGTAGAAAACTGCAAAGTGCTAACAAAAGTGTAATCATCCAAATCTAGTTTTAAACACTATACCTGGGAAGAAACGTGACTTATTTTATAACAAGTCCATGCAAAACAAGTTATTTTTATTTTATGTATTTAGGCAACCTTGGCAAATGAGGTGACAGCATGCATATTTGGTAATGATGTTTATTTGTTAAGACACTTCACTAATTTGCCTGTGTAAGTTCAGTAATGATACTGATAAATCAGGTTTTAAAAGCCTGAAGGACTTTGAAGTAAAGTAATTTAAATAATCAGTTGTAACCAGGTCTCAGGTTCTTGATTTCTACAGTACGAACTGCTGTTGTCATGAACCTGAATTAGTTTTTCTGAAATAAGTCTAAAAGTTTCTATTGTTAGAGTTTCTGATAAGTGTATATTGAATCCAGAAGGTACTTAAAAATAAATTTTGTAAGATACTTGAAATTCTTTCAACAATTTAGATCCTAAGAAAAGCAAATGGACAAGGTGTCTTGATGATACTGGTTAAGACATTTGGAAGAAGCTCCCGTTCCCCTTTCTTCCAGAAATAGTGATAATGTTAATAAGAAACATGAAAGTCTGATGATGCCTTTTGTACTGTGTCTTTCTAAGAACCTATGAAGTATTCAGATGCTTTTGTGATTTGTTGGTGACAACATCTGTATAGTGGTAGGACACTTCTTTGAACACTACATGGTGTCCTAAGAACTTGAATCCCAGTTAGGACCCAGTTTTATGCAGAGTCCCTGACTTCTTACTTGTGTGAAGGAGTCATACGTGGCTGAAAGCAGCTGACAGCTCTTTTCCTCGAAAACATGTGACTTTTCTTTAATTACTCCAAGGCCCGGAAAGCCTTGACAGAGAGACAGAAGGATCTGGAAATGAAAACGCAGCAGCTAGAGGTGAAGCTCAGCAACAAGACAGAAGAGGAAATAAAGAAGGCGAGACGGAAGTCCACTCAGGCGGGTGAGTACCTGTGTCTGTCAGCGGCCGGAGGCGAGCAGCCCCATGGATGGCAGGAACAACATGGGATGTAACTGCCCATCCACCTGCGTGTTTCTTATTTTTAATATTGTAGCTACAAAGTCAAAATGAACCATGCTACAAATCTGTTTGGTATTAAATCCTCTGAAGAAACAAGCCCAGTTTTTCCAAGTCAGACGTTCCAAATGATGATTTTGATAATTGGTGTGAGAACAGTAAAAGGAGGGTGGATTATCCTTTCATTTTGTGACAGTGTGCTGAGATAAGTGAAGGTTTGTGAAACTTTCAAAGTCAGATTCAAAGAAGCTCAGCTGAGGATGTTTCTTCCTTAAATCATAGTTCCTTCCTTGGTTCTTTCCTAAATCACAGTCACCCACAACTACGTGGGTGCCTATTATGCTTCCTATTACTGTCTTTTACCTTGAAAGTGAACTTTTTGTCTTTTTTCCACTGCTACTCAGTGATTAAAATGATTTCTGTTCAAGGGATACTGAGGATATAGTAGTATGTGCTATACTGTACTGAGGACACATCTACTTGATGTGACCTACGCGTGTTTTACAGAGGCTTAAACTACTTCTACAGGATCTATCAGGAACTGTCTTTCTTGAGATCTGCAAAGCTGATATGTGCAGCTCTGTTAGCTTTGCTGAAAATATGTTTTAACTAGGGCTTCCATGTTTCCTCCCTTCATAGGTCTGTTCCTTGGCAGAGTGGTCCTTCATAGTTCTGAGGCTTTTAGAACTTCAGGATAGCCTGTCTGGCTATCTGGGTTTTGAGGAGACTGAGAAGAGTCATCTGCAGTGTGACCATGCGTATAGACAACCATTTGAGGAGAAACAAAACTTATATGTTAGCAACAAGAGGTTCCATGAGAGATGCTCTTTAACCATCTGCAAATTCACAGCCTCTCTGTGTTTTCTTGGGTCCTCAGAAATTGTTTGTAATAGGTATTTATTGAACAAGCAAGGGAGAGCTGAGGATCAGATGGGAGTAACGCAGAGTTTGGTGTGAGTCTCCCCATCACTCTCCCCCACTTCGTGCCACTCTTTCGGTGTGTGGCAGGGGAGGACTTGCCCCATCCCCGCAGGTAGTGCTACCCAGCAGCCCAGCTGGGGTGCTTGCAATGCGCACAGCAGCAGCATGTAGTGATCTAGCTTTGAAATTAGGCCTGCTGCAAGTGGACGATAGGACTAGAGAGCTCTAGACCAGAGCCCTTCTATGATCCCACTGGTTACTGATAGGTGTCGTTGCTTTCTGCTCCCATGGATTGTTCATGTGTTTCACGGCTTTCATTTTCCTGGCTGTGCAGCAGCTCAGATTCACTCGGGTGGGTGGTATAACCCCAAGTCAGATAGCTTCCAAGGAGCCTCCTGGAGTGTGGCAGCCATTAGTTCAGACTTGTCATGTCAGGCTAGGCATCCCCTGTCTGGATGGATAAGCTTATTGCAGAGCTTTAAGCCCTGAATCCTGGTTTCTTCGTAGAGTTTGGTTGCCACCCCAAGGTCTAAGCCCCTGAGAGACTTCCAGATGCATTTACTTCTTTGATACTTGTTTGGTCTATGAGTCCTGTTCTTAAAGCTTAATTTGCCCTGGTTCATGTAGAAAGACCTTTTTGCACCTAAAAGAACAGGATAAATTTGAGCCCTGGACCTAGGCATCAAACCATTCGGGAAAGTGTAACAGGCTCATTTAAAGAAGAAAGAATTTACTAGCCAGAAAGCAGTAATCTCCGTGACATGCCTTCCAAATTTTCCACCCACCTTTCCCTCTCTGTCAGAGCAGAGTCTTGTAACAAAGAAAAAATTGAAATAATTGCAGCTTATTGTGTTACTGCCGTAACGCAGGAAGAAGCCAGAGCTCGACTGGAATCGTGCATCTTCAGAGGCTGGAGAACGCATGAGTGTGCAGCTGGGTTGAGGTTGCAAATAAGCATTCCTCAATCTCAGACAGCTTGAGCCTGAGCTTTGCTACCATTTTAAACAGACCTGTCTTAGAATGTAGTCTCACATACAGAGTGCTACCCTGCAGCTTAATAACTCATTATTACTGATTTCCCATTTTAATGATTTTATTTTTCAGATACAACTTGCTGGCTATGACCTTTTTTTTTAACTGAAGTAACTTGCTTTCATAGTTCTGAGCATTTTCTAAAATATTGCTTAATGTTCATATTTTCCTTTTAAAAGTCTTTCCCCCTCATTCTTTCTCACCCCAATCACCTGATCTTTTACCACACATCAAGTGCATGCATTTTGTTGAAATTTTGTTGCACCTAAAAAATGCCATGTAACAGAACTGCCTTCAACTCCACCAGGACTGACCTTCAAACCCTCTGGGTCTGTCTACAAAACCTGAACTGCAATTTCCTTCTAAGCTCCATAACACTGGCTAGAGAAGACTAATGTGTTGCTATCTTGAACTTTTCAGGAGATGACCTGATGCGCTGCGTGGATCTTTACAATCAAGCCCAGTCCAAGTGGTTTGAGGAAATGGTGACCACCACTCTAGTATGTAACTCTGTCTAGCATCTTACATGTATAATATTGTGAAATTGTAATAGTGTACAGCATTCATCACTCATACCTAGTTACTGTGCAAAGCAGTGGGAAAAATTGGGTGATAAATCTCTCATTGTGATAAATTTCCCATTCTCAGTTCTAAGAAAAACTTACATCATTAGGGGAAGGAAGAAATAATTATTTCTTTGCAGAAGGCATTAAACCAGTTCAGGGCTGCTTAGGGGCAAGAATGCTGGAATTGTCCCCAGGAAGACATGGAAAAACATAGGATAAATCACTGTATCCATTTATACGTTAATGAATTTTTGTATTCCATGATTTTACAATTTCTTCACAGAGTATTGCCAGCTCAGAAGAGGCATACTTTAATTGCCTATTGTTCTGTTTCTCTGAAGTTAACACAGCTCACAGTATTCACCCTAAGGGCGTTACCTTTGAGGTTAGTCACCGAGATTCCAAGATACAGGTTGGATGTGCTGTATTCCTTGAAATACCTGTGCTTTGGCTTTAGGGCTCCTCCTTCATGTCATTCCTTAGAGCCCTTCTGGACAACGGCCAATTGCTTTCCAAAGTGGGAAATAAAAATATCTTTTGCATGTATTTTTGTCATTGGACAAACACAAAACTGTAAACTCCTCCTAATAAGAAGCAGGGTAATACATTCCTCAGCATTTCGAAGTGTGTCAGTGCAATATTTAAACTGCAGTAAATAAAGGCAGATGGGTGAGTGGAAAACCAGAGGCAGTTATCTTCCCAAAAGCGGAACAAAAGAGAAAAAGTTGGCTGTTCCTATACATAAGGGATCTGATTCTCCTCTCACCTTCACTGGTGGTTTCTCACTGATGCAAATGACACTGACCATCAGTGCCACTGTGTCCAGATACAGCCAGATACATGTTAGCTGCATATTTGCTTCCGGAGAAGTACAACTCAGAAGTGCTCTAGTAGATAGCTCAAGAGGGAAGTCATAGCCTACAGGCTGCACAGCAGGTTTGTCAGTTGTGAAACTCAGGCTGAGAAGCATTTGAAGGTAAGTCTTGGTATTCATGAATATAACAATCTAAATTGAAAAACAGTCTGCATCTGATCAGCTCAGATAAAGATTAGTTCATATGCAATACAAAGTTGAGAGAGTCAAGGTCTGAAGATTTGTGTTTCCTTCCATACCTTCCTCCCTGAAGTTTCTGGTGCAGACATAATGCACGTTCTGCGTATGGCACGCTTACCAGCACTAGTACACTGGGTTCTGCATTCTGGTCCTGTGCATCTGTGCCCTAAGTAAGGGAGTCTGAGTTCAAAGTGGGCCATTTTTTCCATAAGGGCAGTACATCAACCGGCAACAGCAATAGGAGCTCAGTGTATTTCAGTCCTGTCCTTACTATAAGCTCCTTTGTTCTTCTTCCTCCCCAGGCAGATAGTCTGCCACCTGAGATTTTTGTGCTTTAATGAAGGATGTTTCCCAAAAGACGTTTAACAAATTGTAGATAGCACAGGGAAGGCCATGTAGCAGTCTGCCTGCTTTTATATGCTCACGTTGCACTCCACCATGATGCCCAGTAAGTGGACACCAGAAATGCCCTCTGAAGGCAGTTGTTTTAAGATTTGGCCCCACTGATGTCCTTGTGAATACAGAGTTTTCTAGGGAAACACCAAACTCCATTACAGTATATGTCTTTAAAGGCAGACTTCCAGAGCATGCTGCTTCCACTGCTACCACTCAGATGGACAAGGAGGGATTAAATGCAGCTTTTGGGGTATAATATCAGAATCCAGGAGAAGAAAGAGGCAGAAAAAATTAGGAGGAAAGTTAGATATCACCTGCCTTTTCAACTAAAGTGTTGCTGGGGTCTGCTTACTGCCAGCTGAGTGAGGTGGAGACTTGTCCCAGCTCATCATCTGGTGAACAGATAAAACTACTCTTACAGGTGTCTGGTTTGAATGAGGGCAGTCAGGCCCTCTGAACTATATACCCCAACATGGTCTCCTGCTTTCCCAAGGAATCACTATAACTTCTGGAGCTAGCAACGAAGCATGCAAAGCTTCTTGCAGGAAACGGATTTCCTCTTGCTTGCAGCGTCCCTGAAGACAGTAGTTCCTCTCTCTGCCTTGGTTGTCTCAGTTTTGGAAAGGTTTTGACCTTCTTTTCTGTCGTTAGGCTCAGGCTGAAGTGACTTCTGTTGCTTGCTGTCTCTGATTCTCTGCAAATCAGAGGGATGTCCAACCATAGAGTTCAGCTCCAAAGCATGTCCCTGGGGTAGCATTGCACTGACTGGCAACCTCTTGTGTGTCGTCCTTTCTCTGGGCCTTCAAGCTCAGCTTCCAAGAAAAATGTGGACTTGTTTTTCTTCATGTCCAGGAGCTTGAGAGACTAGAAGTTGAAAGGGTGGAGATGATTCGGCAGCATCTTTGCCAGTATACACAGCTGCGGCATGAGACAGATATGTTCAACCAAAGTGTAAGTCTGCTTTTTGTTTGGTCCCTGTGGTCTTCACTGCACTTCAGCTAAGCAGAACGGTCCCTATTCTGATCTGACTGACGTGTATCAAAAGGAGATGTGAAAAGTGTATGCGGTCAGCCTTAGTTTGCAGCAGTACTGTACTGCCACCCTACAGTCCTGCTCCTCCAAGACTCTCTGATCCTGGTTACATTTCCTACTGCTGGATCACAGCTTTTTGCTGGGGGAGACACAATGAATTGAATTACATTTGGCCAGCATGAGCCATTATTAGCTCTCCTAGCATGATGCACTACTCCTTGAGGTCATCTGTTCTTGCAAGGAAGATGGTAAATAGTTTCACTGTTGGGGGAGGGAGTATATATTTTCTTCGTATTAAAAAACTGGCTAGTTTTCAAATATTAAAATATGGGGGATGAATGCTGACCTCAGTACGTGGTTGTATTTGGTGTAAGGTACAGATTGCAGGACAGGAGTCAGAGACTGACTGGTCAATGCTTGGCATAGGAAGCCTGTCTCTGCTTGACGTTCTCTGCTTCCCGCTACGAGGCTTCACATTCAGATCTGGCTGTTGTCCACCAAGCCTCGCAGTTCTCACTTGACTGCAAATGCAACGTAGGCATGCCCATAGCTGGTCTACGCTTCAGAGCAATGACTGTCTCTGCTTGAAATGCGCCCTTGACATTTTGATTCTTGTTTTGTTCATTTTAGACAGTAGAGCTCGTGGATCAGTTGCTTCGGAAAGTGGATCCTGCCAAAGACAGGGAACTGTGGGTAAAAGAACACAAAACTGGAGATATCCGACCTGTGGACATGGAAATATAGACTGATCTATAGCTGTATGTGATGAGTCCACTGAATTAACCAGGCTAACGTTTTTTTTTAAGGGTCAGAACAGCATAGGGAAAAGATTGTTCCACTACAAGACACCTTGTAATTTATGCCTGTATGGGCTCTCTCTGTTACATTTAGTCGTTAAAATGGTCCTCATTGTGCTAAGCCTTAAGCACCAGACATTCCAGGGTGAAGAAACCAGATGTGTGCGTCCCACCAGAGGTTCCCAATTACACGCAGCTTCCAGAAGAAATCTGCTTTCTTGTACAGAGAGCGCTCTGTTCTTCAGTGACTTTGTGCTACATCCCTTGCATGACTATCTTTATACAGTATGTTAGAACAACCATGCAGTGAGCCTCTGGCCAGCAAGTAGATAACTTTGAACATGAGGCAGGAGGCAAGGAAGTCCTGATCATGAATCGCAGTTCTGTCACTGACTGCTTTCATGGCCATAAGCAAGTCAATTAACTTTTCTGGCTCCCCCATCTATAAAACACGCGTATCTCACAGCAATGCTGTGCAAATACATTTATTTCATGTAACAGTTTCTCACCATGGCAGTGAAGTGATGGCCCTTCTCCCAAAATCTATTGAGAAGACTTCTGTTCTTCCTGTTTTATACTCCCTCTCAGGGATACATAAACCCATCATCATCATGATTTCTGTTCTAGGCCAATCAATAAGGTTGAAAGTGTTACCATCACCATTATTTATCAGGAAAGACTTGGTTGTGCTATACCTACCTCATCAGCTGTCTGAGTGCCCTCAATGACAGAAAGAGGTTATATACCAACGAATAAAAGAGATGTTCAAAACCTTCCCTGTTTATGCAAGGTGTTTTCTCACAGAATCTACTTAAAGACAGTCCTTTAACATTTTATTTGGGATCCAGGTTTAAATTGCCCTTTGTTGGTTCCTTCAGGTGAATATCACAGCCTTTAAGTATCTCTAATTATCAAGTTTGTCCAGCTAAATTGTGGGGTTTATCTTTTTAGAACTGATTTTCAAAGGTGCCACGAATCTGTGATACTAGATTGCATTAAATGTAGATGTAGGTACCCAGGACTTCTGCACCATCAGATTCTTAACCTTAGGTTTTTCCTTAGTTACCCTTGCCACAAACTACCAAAAATTCAACACTGCTCTTGGCACATAGTGTTTTGTAGTTTGGAGACTGGTTTTGAAAAGGTTTTCATCTTCTGCTGCTGCTGTTATTTCTGATTGATTATTCAGTGTTGCTGTTAATATATTTTTCAGCATTTCATGCAATGCCAAGATTCTTAAGATTCTTGCTTTAAATCCAGCAGAAACCTTGATTCTGAGCACTGTGGCCTTTACTTAGTGTTTACTGTGTTGTTACCTACAATTTCCCAAACCGTACTCTTTCCTTTGATCCACAGTTATGCTCCACTTTATCTCATTGTTACCATCCTTTTTTCCCCAGCACCAAAATTGCATCCTTCTTCTGTTCTATTACTCTTCTAGGTTTTTGTTCACCAGCCTCAAAGTGCTGTGGTTAGATCATTGAGAATTAATATTCCCCTTTACAAATACAAACTGAGACACAGAGGAGTCTTATCTGAAACACATTTTTAATGTTTCTACAGTGATTATTTTCCTGGTTTGTTATTTCAAACTGAATTCTGTTGCATTTTCTTATCGTTCCCTTTTTCTCAACCATCTCTTTACCAGTATAGATTTGTTCCTGTCTTGCAAATGCCTCCACAATCCACTTCTCTGCTGCATCATTAACCTTTATAAACCTTTGCACCTTGGCAGGTGCAATGCCATGACCACTGCATGCTCAGGATCACTGTTCCTGGTGTGACACCTCCCATACTGCACTTCCATTACACACTTCTGAATTTGTGACTACTATTTTATTCTTGGTGTTGGAAGCATCCAGCACACTGTTATGTGAGTCTCTCCTAAGTTACTGCAAAGACCATTGCAATACAAATGGAACATGGTTTGCCTAAGCGTCGCGTAGTCCTTGAGCTCGGTTACCGTACATGCACTTCCCTGGACTCCTCTTCTGCTGCTCAAGCAGGGAAGTTTTGTGATGATCTCTCTTTTTCAGTCTTCCTATTGATTCACTCTCTGTCCTATTAATTTTTTTGGCATACCAATGTATACTTTTCCTATCTCTACCATGCACTTTGGAGGACAGGCACTTTTTCTTTTTCTTTTTTTTTTTTTTTAAACCACAGGTGCAGGGTGAGCTTTCAAAACTTCAGTGGCCAAAAATAACTGGAGTACTTAAGAGTTGCATCTCAGGTCGACCCCTGTATTCTAAGCTGTATTGTAAATTAAAATGAGCAATCTTGACGACACCTCACCACATTCTTCTTTTGATTGCAAAACCAAGCTAGTTGTGCACTTTATACAGTATTCTCCGTAATAAGTATCTGAAATAATCTTTATCAATGAGACTTAATTTTTCCTCTTTCTTTAAAGATGTTTGTTATTTTATGTATTTTGGACTGGAAATACTGTCCATTAGCACAGCTTTCTCTGAGGACTGAAATGTATTTTGGTTCCTTTCTTAAGGTGTATTTAAGCTGCTCTCAATTCTCAGTTGTATTTTCTAGTAAATTTTTTTTGCCTTTTGTTTTATTTCCAGACAGTTTTCCTAATTCTAGCTTTTGGTCCATTTGAAATGTTGCAGGAATGTGTGAGCTGCACAGAACGATAATTCTCTTGATGGAGTCTGTATCTCTTTTTCACTTCGATAATCTGAGGAGAGCACTTGTACCTGGCTGTTAATCTTTACCAGGCCCAGCAAACTCTCTCACGGCGCTGCTCTGCAATGGGTGAGATGCTTCCTTTACAACAAGACTTTCATCTGTAATCGGTGGAAATGTTAGGGAAGTTCTGCCGTTGCTTGTAGACAGTTTCCAGCTTATTTCCTGCAAAAGATGATACTCCCTTGTGATATGACTCTGCAGACGGTGGGATCAGTGTTACCTGGTTCATTGACTTCTCTGGCTGATGGATCCTGGACAGTGTGATGCCTTACAAGCCAGGGAGTACTGGAGCCCCTGTGCTTCTGAACGGACAGCATCTTCAAAGAAGGTAGTGGCATGTTTGAAGGGAAGCGTGGACGCCTACCCTTGTGTTCGTTCCTAACAAGGTAACTTCGGGATTTCAGCATTGCTCTATTCATCTTCCATTGAGTTGCAAAAATGCAGTTGAACCCAGTCTTCCCTCATGCAATAGCTCATCCTAAACAGCTGCTTCTCCGGAGCAAGATCAAGCTTTGTGTTACGTGAACATGTTATGTTCATCATCATGTGAAAAGCATGATGATGTTGCAATGTAACTGATTAATAGGAATAGGAAAGTAAGTCTCTTGCCTCCGTAGGTACTGAGCTTAAGGGTCATCTCACTTCGTGTGGCAGGTGGGCTCACACACTTGGTGCAAGTTTTTACTATTTTAGTCACTACAGATATCAGTCTTTTTTTGTGGAGTGACAAGGCTGTCTTACATCTTCATACGGCTCTGTGGTCACAGAGCAGAAGGTGAGCTTATTTCCTAACAGAACTCGTTCTGGATCCAGTGCTATTGGCTGATTCCTGTTGGAGTTAATGAGCTGAAAGCGATGAGTCCTTTACCGCATGGGCCAAGTGGACTTTTCTCCCATTACTGGCAAAGTTCCAGTTGCTTTCATAGAGCAACATCCAAAAAGGCCTAATTCTCAGATTTCCAGTCTGCTCCAGATTCACTCACATCTGTATCTCACATTTGTTCATCACTTCTATGTGTTGAAAGACTTCAGTTGTTCCCTTATAGGAATGTTATTTCATTATTTGACACTGGGATCTTTAGAGATAACTTTAATTTTTTTTTAAATGTTAAAATATCGTAACAGCAGTGAAAGTAAAATGGAAATCCCTGTTATGTTTCTAGAATACTTTTCCCCCTCTGCAGCCCTGCCTGAGCTGCTGTGGGGTAGCTGTGCTCCCCCAGTTACAGTTACAGTAAACACTGAAATCGTTCTTCCTTTCGTGCATAACAGGCAGCATGCAAACTTCTGCTCTGGTTCTCTTTACCCTTTATGCATCTGTGTAGTTTCATGTTGCAGAATTAGCTGCTTTTTGTTTAACTGACAGCCCCATGCTGTAATGTCAGTGTGTGTAGCTGTCTTGTGACATTGCACTGCACTCAGATCACCTCTTTTTTGGTTTGTTTTTTTTTTTTTTTTCTTTTTTTTCCCTAACGAGTTTTCTGTAAAGCATTCACAGGAAACTTTCACATGCTCACTAGCAGCATTAATTTCTCTAGACCTTTTCAGAATCTCTTTAAATTTGTCCCTGTTTTTAATGTCATTATTTAAATATTTGCTGCAAGTTAGACTCTCTGTGTAGGAATGTGCACTCTTCACCTGCTCTTTGGAAGTGCTCGGCACTCAGAGATTTCTTGGAACACAACAGAGAGCATGTAAGTGATAAGAGACTTTGAAAATCAGGCTAACAAATAGAAATGCACAAGCCTCTTTTCCTTAGTCATTGAGTACATGTGTAAGGTAAACATTAAGAAATGAGAACCTCAGATACTTCATGAATAAGACCTAGCTGCTATACATGCAGTTCCCAGCAGCTCCGTGACTGACCCTGTGTCAGGCTGTGCTAGGAGCGCAGCTCTAGAGCAACTGTAAAAAAACAAATCCAAAATTAAGTGGAAAAAGTAGCTCTGCCCATCTATTTCTTCAGTCACACACAGGGAGAAAAAAGAGCACTGCTTACCCAGGTGGGTCCTTCACTATCAAGCACCTTAAGAAATCCAGACCAGCACCTTGAAGGTCCTCCCGGAATGAGTAGATGTGACTTCTTGGTGTGATCAATTGATTGTTTCCTTCTGAATTGAAAACATATTTGCTATTTTATAGTAGCTATTGTGCTCTTTTGCACTAGTGCAGTCTGCTGGGTCTGTTCCCAGAGATGACAGTCAGAGTCTAGTGTCCTGGAGGCAGTCCTGGTCAGCTTTACATTTCTGCTTTGCGAGAACTAGGTCTTCAAAAGACAGTGTCAAAAAAGCAGTTTTCAAAATAATGAGCTTTCCTGATCACAGAGCTTTCTGGAAGGTCTGTAGGCTTTTTGCTACCCAGCATGTGTTGAAATAGGAGAACGAGGTCCCAGAGGCTGCCGGAGCATTGCTGTGAATGGTTCTTGCTGTGTGGGCATTCCTTCCGTACTTGTACAGTGGTAGGGAACGGCTGACAGGCATCTTTCTTGTACAGCAGAAGTGTCTGACATTTTACCAGAGGAGCCTGCTGGTCACATTTAACTTAATCAGGTGGGCAATAGTCACAGGCAGATTCAAATTAAAAACAGACACATGGGACAGGAAAATATTTAGCTGCCCCAGTGGCATTTGAGCTTCTCGACATGAGGCACTCGTCTCCCTCAGACCCTGATGGGTCCAGTAACAGGCTCATCACTCTCTGAATTCCGCTTAGCACATGAAAATCAGTAATGAAGTGTTCCTTTGTATCTATTGCTTGATACAGGGCTCTCCAACTAGCACCTGGTTGTGCCAGCGGGAGACCTGTATGTGGCAATGCCACACTGGTGACTACAGAATGGTTTTTGGCATTTGGCAGCGCTGTGATGTCCTGCGCCCTTGCACTCCTCCAAGTCAGGTGGAGACATGTCAAGCCTGGCATGCAGGTATTCTCCAGGAGCTTGGAGCACACAGTCTTTCTGTTGCATAATGGTGATGAAGTCTTTCCCGTCAGCAAATCCTTGTATTTTCCTGAAAAGCACTATTGTGTAAATAATACTCATTACTTTGTCTTCTAGTAGATCTTACTCATATAAATGTGCATCTTTCAATTCTTATTTTTTCCTCTTCATTGTTACTGTAGCCAACCCTCCATCACTGAGATAGACCAGTTTTCAGAATCTTTTCTTTAATTTTGAATTTTCATAGAACGTCTCTGTTGCTTTAATGTGCTGACCAAACTTCATGCTTTTGGATATTTTCTGAGAGTGATAAGTGCATGCTTTTTGGAGGGGTTATTTTGGTTTTTGTTTCGGATTTTTCGTATCAGCCACCGAGTTTGGAAGTGCAATGACTCCTTTTTGTGCTAGTCACAGTTTATTTTTTCTTCTTGGACGTTTTTTCTGAAGGGACCAACACATAGCACAATTTGACTTAAATTTCTAATCCCCTGTGTTCCTCAAAGCAGAAACCTTTTGTGCCTAATGATGCATCTCATTCTAAGAATTGTACACAGAAAAAATCTTTCATAGACCAATAAAAAAATAAGTCTTAGGTTAACCACATAATAATTACAGAAAAAATACATAAATTTGAAACATTCAAATTTAATTCCCTCAACTTACATTAAGTTGAACTATTTCAGGTGTGTCATAAGAAATAAACTCAGTGGATATTCAGAACAAAAGCTTTTCAGCTGCTGTATTCAGGTTCAGTGAGCGGACAAGACTATAATTTTGAATATATGCAGTCTTTCAGGGCTACTAATTTAACAAGTAACTGAGTAATGGCTTGTATCACAACCCTACTAAAATTCTGGTAGTAGTTCCCCTCTAAGTGCCTCTTTAAATTGTATCTGCTACAAGCATGTAAAATACACAGATTCACCCTACTGATTTCCAAAACTCAGGAGCAGGCAGTATGTACAGATCTGTGCAGGATTCTTAACCCCCCTTCCTTGCTCTGCACTGTGCACTCTTTTAGGACATCCACATATCCAGTAGACCTGCCTTTGTCTCACTGATCATTTACTGTCCAGCACAGTCATCCTAAATTCTCAATGCTGAAAACAGAGTAGGAAAAGCAACTGTATTGAAGGAGCGTTGCTAACCTAATCTTCTGACACATCCTTCAGTATAGGGGTCTCAGCAGAATAAGCAGGGAATTCTGCATAAATAATTGTTGAGTACGTGGCATTTGGGGCCCAAATAGGCCTCTCTTGTGTAAAATAAAAAAACTTGACTCTTTGGTTAAAGCAGTTGCTGAGAAGAAATTTTCTGGTACTGGAAGTCTAAAGCTGAATAGTGATTTCGGGGATCTCACGTTTGCATGACATGACAATCTTTTGTCATTGAATTTGGGAACGCTTGACCTGAAATCCCTTGTTCCTTTGGAGTTTTTTTATGTGATGGCTGAAATTTTCAGAATAGCCTAAGGAATTTAGATGTCCATTTACCACTCTTTTAATCCAGCAGGTCAAAAACACTCTTTAGGGACAGCAACCTCTTATCCGTTATGAAAAAAGCAGGTACTGGTATTTTCTTCTCCTCCTTAGATGATTTCCTTTCTTCCGGCAGCCCAAGACAGTGTGAAAAATCCACCGAACAGTTTTGCAGACATTCTAACAGCAGGGATTCAAAGGTGGGCCAGATCACCAGTCATAAACTAAACCAGAGTTTTCTACTAAAATAAAGTTGCTTGTTTGGTCTTTTTTGTGTAACTTTGCTAAATACTTCTAAATTTCTAGGAAAGTTGTCTTTTGCCAGTACTAATGACTTATTTTTAAAGATGTTTAACCAAAATTTTATAACTTTCCATAAATGTTGGCTGAATAGACCCCTTAAATAGTTTATGTATCATGCAGCCTCTGTCTGGGTAACTAGTAAATCTTGGATCATTGTGCAAATTACAGGATGGCTTTTGTTCCGTAAGGATACATCACTTATGGAATCACTTATGGAACTTAAGAAGTTGAATGCAGAAAAGATTTAAGGGGCAGATCTTCAGCTCAGATAAACTGGCAGAGTTTGGTGGAAGCTACTTTATGTCAGCTGAGGATCTTGTCCTTCAGTGTTGAAGGCATTTCCTGTACAAAATTTTTCTGTCTTACTGTAAAACAATTTCATATGGTTAAACTGTATTTTCCTATATTGTTCTGCAAGTTTATATGCGCCACAGTGCTCATCTCATCTGTAAAATAAACTGTACAGAGACATACTGAGCATGGAATTGTCTTTACCCCGTTGCTTTTTCTTCTACCAAAGCCATACACCTTTTGAATGCAGTATCATCGAAGAACACTTGGGGTGCCATATGCACATGTACTGCTTTGTTGATACCAGCTTAATGCAGCTTGAATTTGCAATCACATCACTCGGGTGTAATCTAATTATCTTTTTCAGATCTTCTTATGATATTCAGATGAGTACAGTCCCTAAAATTTCATTTTTATTAGCAAATCAATTTAAGAAACACCTATAGTTAAATGGTTTTGTTTCTTAAACAAGCAGGCAAGCTGACCGTGATCAGTCTGAAAGCAGCTGCCGTGAAATAGGCATGCTTTAAGTGATCTATAAGTCTTCTACACCCAGTCAGGCCTTTACCTGCAAGTTCCATGTGCATCTTGAAGTTTCACTGAAAGAAAACACTGTTGTAAAATGTTGTTGTTAATAAATCATTCTACTTCAGATATTTGAGTTAACATGCATGCTGGCAGGTTTTCTGACAAAGTCAAAATCAGCCTTGCCAAAATCCTGTCTACTCTAACAACTGTCTTCAAAAGTGACCAACATGGGATACTGCTATAGAAGCAGAGCTCAGAGCAAGCGGGTGTTGCAGTTCTGCAGAACACGAGCCCACCTTCCCGGCAATGTGTGACTCAGACCTTGAAGGTAACGATATTATCCACACATCTCATAAACCTCAGTGGAGCTTTCTTCTAGGAATTTGTCCAGTTCTGAACTCATGTAAAAATTTAGTTTCTGCAACCACCTGCAGAATGGCATCCTGCAGCTCCGTGGTGTGTGCACTGCTGGAGCCAGAGATTCAGCCTCTGGTGGCAGAAGGTCCTGCAGCTGTATGGACTATGGCAGGAGTTTGAGGGAGGGAGCACAAGGCATGTGCCTGTCCGTGCACTCCTCCCTGGCTGTATGGGGTTTTCCACCACTGGAGACAGAACACAAAGCAGCAAAAAATGTGAGTTTCAAGAACATGTTAAAGGTTCTTACAGGCTTCCTCATAGGCTCAGATTTGCTCGGGTTTTGCGGTTAAAACAGGACATGCCCCAGCAAGCCCCGGCACTCTTCTGCTTCTGCCCCATGGGTGAACTCAGCAGTCTTGTTATGAGTACATGCATTTATACCTAATCCATGCTGATTTGGTTTACACTGGAGATCCGAAGAGTTCAGAGCCGAGAGGCTCCAGCTCTATTCTGATTACAGACAAGAAACACACCAGGTGCTTGACAAAAGCATAGTTAAAAGACCAGTCATTGAGACAGAGAAACAAGCAATCTAATCAGTAGCACGATTAAATCTATTTATCACAATAAAAATATCAGCTAAAAATAGCACTGAAAATGAATCTGCAAGTTCTCCTGAACACAGGGTAAACTGCTTCTAAGTGTTTATTTTTAAAATATATGAGATGATAGCTTTTCCACATATTTTTCTCTTTAAGCAACTTGCTGCCTGAGTAGAAACCCTAGGATTATTTGCCAGTGCCCTTTCACCTTCCTGCAGTTCAAAGCCATTTCTGCATCTTACAATGGAGTGCATGTTTCAATCTTTTACACCAGATGTCAGTGTGCCTCCCTTTTTGCCTTAGAGGGCTTTGGACTGGGATGTCTTTAGAGAACTGCAGCTGTGTCAGTTGAAAATTGCAAGGTGTGTTACCAGGACTGGTGGTGGACCATGTGCAGGCACAGACCCAACAGCATAGAAATCCATCACCTCAGCCACAAATGTGAAAGCAGCGTGCTTTTTAAAATCTGGCTTTATTGCCATAATTGACTCATTCTTGCTCATTGTCAGTCTACAGTGCCTCAATGTATCTCAACAGTAAAAGGAAAGAGGAATTTGGAACAATGTATCTCAACAGTAAAAGGAAAGAGGAGATGGCAGGCCATGTCCTGTGATGTGCCATGTGATGTATTTCTAATTGCATCATTTTCTTTGTGTATGACCTTGACGTATGGTCAGCAGAAGACAACACATCTGTAGCCACATTACATACTCTACTTCAAGCATTACTGCTTAACCCTGATCTGAAACCTCTGATGGGATTTCAGGGAAAAGCCTTGCACGTAAAGCATCCTTCTAGGGAAGAGAAGTGGTGGTGCAGCACAAGATGCCTTGCTCAAGGAGTAGGGCATAACTTGCAGCTAGAAAGAAGTGATGCTGGAGCTTTATACCACGGGGAGCTACAGTCTTGGAAGCACCAAAGCACCCAGCATCTCCACCTGCCAGGTGGATGACAGGGTGCCAAGTTTGGAAAGGGACCACATAATCCCTACTGGACAGTTCTTTTCCCTGGTATCACCCTAGTGGAGTTGCTTCTTATGTCTTCTAATGTTTCACATATAACCATCAAAAATAGTCATGTTTCCTGATGAAAAATGTGCTGAACAATGGTGTCAGGAAGCAGCAAGAGGCAGGGTGGAACAAATTGGGAGCTAAGTGACCACAGCACAGGCAGAACCCTCACTGACCAGGGGCACAGGTCTGAAAAATGTGGAAAAAGCAAGGTGCTGGTAATGGGGTGCATCGACATCCTAAGGCAAGGTGTGGTAATGAATGGAATCATCCATCGAATTTGTCAGGAGCAATAGGAGATGAGGCAGACACAGGAGTAGGAGACAAGGCTACAACAAAGGTCTGAGGTCCATCCATAAGGCAAAGCTAGAGATAGCTTAGACACCTGCAACATGGCTCAGGCCTGAACTTAAATGGTGCTCCTGGAATGATGGGCAGAGGGTGTGGGTGGAAGCCCCAGGTCAGGCTGGTGAGGTGCATTTAAGGGCCTGACAGATAGTGATCTGTTGGACCTGTCTGCATCCATGTTGGCCACTGTACAAACACAAGAAGAGACAATTCTGCTTTGCAGGGCTTCAGATGGACAGAGAAACAGGTTGCAGAAAGTCAGAGATGCTCATGGTGATTTACACTGCTCATGGAAGTATTCACACAAGACCATTGAATAGCAGCAGTCATAATTACTGCTGTGAGTCAAATGAAGAAGTTAAACTTATTCTGCAAGCTGAATGGGATGAAAATGTTTTTAAACCCTCACAGGTCATTGTGACATATGTCCTTCATGAGGCCCTTAAAAGCAAAGCTATGTGCAAAGTTGAGCAATTGGTTTAACTTAAGCTCTTGTAATATTTCCTGGTTTGCTACCCAGGTGCCAGCTACCATTTCTGTCACGTGGTTTCATTAAATACAAAGGCAATTTCTGAACTGATGGTCAAGACAAAATGGCCCAAGGAATTCTGTTTGCACACCTTACATTGAACTAACCTCACACACAAGTGAAGTTTCAGCAGTCAGGATCTTCTACCTTGACTCAAACCACAGAAATACTAATGTCACATTTCTTACTCAAAGAATCTTGCTTGTATAAATTACTGTCTGGGTCCTTATACAAATGAAAAAAAAATTACAAACATGCACTAGTGAAGTATTTATTGTAGGGACAAACAGTCCAGCCTCACTGGTTAATGCTGCATGCTCTGTTTGCACTGTTTTTTTCACAAGTCCCTGAAAGTAGAGGATGAGAACATCTAGCTCCAATTTTATTTTGACTTCCTGTTTCATAAAGTAGAAAAACAAGCACTCAGTCTCCTGGAGCTACAGCATAATTTATAGTCTTTTTATTTACAGAGCTATGATTTTATTTGTAGACTTAGCAAATGCTTTAAGACTGTATCATTTGTCTCTCTTGTTTGCTCAAACAGACTAGGACACTCTTTTTATATCAGCTGCTTAGATGTCTGTAAACTGACTTCTCCAACATGGTGACAACCATGGCTCTCTGCTCACAGGTCCAGGCTTCAGGAGCTCTTCTCACTGCCCTTTCACTTTCTGGCAAGCCTATTTAAAAGGGAGAAAGGTTTCTGGATGGCGCTGTGGTTAATGTGGAAATGTGGGAGTCAAGTCAGGATACCCTCTTAGCACTGCTCAGAATTCTCAGAAATCTTCCATGTTCGCTCACATTGTCATGAAAATGCCTGCAATCGTGTTACAGTTGTATGCTTAAGAGTATAATTAACTGGTTGCTGTGGTGCTTACATATATTGAAGGAAGATGTGTGGTCAATGCCTTTTTTGTCCTTTGTTGCTTTATGCTTTTCCTCAGTCTTTTCTATTGCTGAAACAAATTCATTTCTTGCCTCTCAAGTCTATGAAAAGTAAAAATTTGGGTTAGGCCAAAGGTCTATATAGTCCAGTGTCCTGGCACGGACAGTGACCAGTAAGTACCAGTTTCTTAGGAAAGGGTGGGAGAAGAAAGCTTTGTAATGAAATACATTGTGATTCGTCCCTAGATTTCACTTTGAGCCCCTGGTGATCCCTGCTCAGGGACTCTCTTCCCCAACAGTGGCAGTGTTGTATTTAAACAGCACTTGACAGATTTTTTTTCTCCCATGAGCTGATTTTGGAACTCATATAAACTTCCCGTAGCATTATGTAGAAAACAGCTGCACAGCACAGTCATATACGATATGAAGTATCTCCTTCTGCTTCCTACTACTCTGCACCTCTCCAGGTTAATTTGTTGTCGAGTTCTTGCACAGGAAGAGACAGCTACTTGCCTTCTGTAGTCAACCCACGATCTGACAGCTCACTGTCGTGTTCCTTCACTCCTGCCCCAATCATTTGTTGTTCAGGGTGAGCAGTTCTGATCCCAAAATCCTCCTGCTATGTGCCTGACCTAGCTCTGCTCTGTCCTGTCCAGGTGGGACAAACAGAACTACACAAGATATTTAAGATGTAGGACCACTGACAATAACATAATGCTGAGTGGCTATTTCTTTCCTAATAATCCATAGTACTTTTTTTTTATGTTGCTTTTTCTCCTGACAGTTCCTCTGCTCTGCAATTCCTTGCCTCAAAGTTAATAGGAACTTTAGCTAACAACTATAAGAAAACAGTGTTTTGAATTTCTTGCATAGAAATTGTTCTGCAATGCTTATAGATGCTGTTATCTAAAACAGTATCATTGAAATCTGGAGAAAGATCTGTATCTTCTAAAATCTTAAAAGAAAACAAGCATAACCTCTACTGATTTGGTACAGGAAAGAAGGCCTAGAGAACCAGTTTAGGCACAAGCTAGTACTAAAAGCAAGGTGGTTACAACAGTGAAGTTTAAGATACTAAATCCTCTCTACCATCCATGTGTGAAGCTATCAGAAAAGTAACCACCGAAGTGTTGACTCTCAGCAATGGCTCCAGCACAGTGATGCTCTTGTCAGAGTAAATGCTCTCCTTGCACACATACTACCTCTGATGGTTTTGGTCTGTACTTTTTTTAACCGTCACACGTACCAGTTGCTCACCCAGCAAAGACATCACTCCATCTTACCCTTTGAGCTACCCTTGGCCGCAGACAATCATTTCTTCACCCTTTCTTCAGGCCCCTCAGTTCCTGCCTGGACCATACACACTCCTCTATCTCATTGTCTCATTTCAGAGTCAGCCCCTTCACTTCCCACAACTCGGCCTCCAGTAAACTATTCTCTTTTTGACCTCCCTGTTTCTTCCTGCTTTCTCTCCCACCATGCATCACTTAGTCTCATCAAACAGCATCTTCTCATCCAGTCAGCCTCATAATCTCTGTTGTTGATGTGGCCCATGTGGGTCTGTGGTTAGGCGTACACATCACATGGAGTCAGCTTTCCACATTCAAGCAGGCCCGAATCCTGCAAATCATGCCATTTTCTGGCAATCATATGGTCCTCCAGGCAGGGAAGCTGTGACACTGTGGGGAAAGAACCCATGTGGAACATGGTAAAATCAAACAGGTTTTGGCATCTGGGTAGACAGACGTGGCATGCTGGGTAGACAGGACTCTCAGCCCTAGAGGGACTCAGATACATGCATGGAAGAGAGCAGTCTCTGGGAGAGGGTGAACAGCCCAGGACGGCTGCTCAGCAGTGTCTGTAGAGATGCTGCTGGGCTTAAAATAAGAGCTGACCCCAGAGAAGGCAAAGGAACAAGCTGAACAGCAAACAGGGAGAGCAGTGGGAATTTGGCTGTGATGGGAGAAAATAATCATTACAATGTGATGAGCATGATACACAAGGAAACTGAGCCTTCAAGCCTTTGAGGCCTGGTTATGCGGCAGCTCCAATTTCATTTCCTGGAGCTAATTGCAATGACACAGTTTACAAGCAGCTGCTTCTCACTGTAGTTCTGTGTGGCTCCAGGAATGACTGCAAAGATACCTAAACACAACATGACATTTAGCACAGCAGATGGTTTGTGAGATTTGGAATGGCAGGCTGAAAAGAAATAAATAAAAATCCAGAACTGTGGTAGCTATGAAAGCTGGAAAAGATTACATCGGTAAAATATTCTTGATTAAAAAAGAAAAAAATTAGTAATGTCAGGAAGAATTTTACAGATCACAGAGTTTCTCTTACTGGGAGCTGAGACTGATGTAAGACAGTAAGAAAAAGTAAGAAAAAGTAAGAAAATTCCTGAATCAAATGAAAGTAAGAAAAAGTAAGAAAATTCCTGAATCAAATGAAAGGAAGAAGTTGTATCCTGAAGGGAAGGATCTACAAAGTTGAGGCATGTATGCAGCCTGTCTAACAACCTGGTATCCTGGCCAAATAATAAGCCAATATAGCAATGGCAGGTAGGAATGCTGGGGTAGCTAAGAAAGTGAGAAGTGCTATGGGAGACCCAAAGATGGTGACAGCTGGTGAACTGAGGACACCACAGGTCCTTAAATGTAGCTTCTGCCATAAGGCTGTTGTGGAAGTGCCAGTAGAGAAGCTTTGTCTGTTGCAATGGGGACTGCCAGCAACATCAGATGCTGATGCTAGACGGATATCAGAGGAGTGGACCAACAGACAACAGGTTGCAAAACACAAATGTAGTCAAGGGGAAGTGGTTTGTTCTACTGTGCAGGTGACGAAGCTGACATCAGCCTGGGGTGAGGGGATTATGCCCAGGAAGTTGTGGCCTACAGCCTCTTGAGGAGGTATATCATGATTTGGCATTTCTCATGCTGCTGCTGTCCCACACACTTAAGGTTGTCTTCAATTTCCACTGAAGACTGAGCACTCACAAAGATCAAGTCTGCTGAAGAAGGTACATGCCTGCTGGTATGACTACCCTTCCTCCAGTTCTGGTATCAGGCATAGGTGTATGGGATGTCCAAATAGACCCAGAGGCGCAACATCAGCTTTTTCATCTCCTGTACTTGAGGCTGGAGGTGTAGGGATACCATTACTATGCCATAGTTTGGTCATTAGCTAAGATAGACCTCCTCCTATCCTAACCTCGACATCCTAGAGGGAAGATAACTGTAGTTTAAGAACAAGTTGTCATTGGATACTTTGTTTGTCTATTTTATTAAAGTTGTCTTTTCTCTATTTAAAAAAAAGTGGTTGTTACATTAATTCATGTTTGCACTGGAACAAAACAGAACATTAGTGCTGGTGTGTCTCCCAGACATCCAACCTTCCCAAACTTGTCTTTTTCATAGGATTCAATGAGGTGGCACATATGTGACTCTTTGCCTTACTTCACTTCTATTTGGTGCCTTGGCAAGTGAGCACATCAAACATGACAGAACTGGCACATCTCTCTTAATCTACTGGATTTATTCCATATTTTTAAAAATACAAACTAGTATTATTGATTCCAAGGCATAACTGACAGAGAGCTCTCCAGACTGGAGTGTTTATGCTTTACTATTTGAGCCTTTGAGGCACAGACCCTGGTATGTAGAAGCAATATATTTAAACGAAGAATGTAAGTACACATTTATAATTAGCATATAGTTGACATCTCTGGCCATAGAAGGAGCCATTGTGTCTGGAAGGTTGTGCTTTATGTGTGGTAAAACATAAAAATTTATAGCATGTCTTACAGCAGATTATTAAGATTGCATAAACCTTATTTGTACAAATCAAATCAGTTATCCCACTACATCTAATGGGAAAGCTCTGTTGAACCCCACAAGCTATTTTGGGCTTGAAATTCAATGTTTTGTCATACAAGTTTTGATAGAAAGCAAAATCCTTGGAAAAGACACCTTCAAAGCTGTGGGAGTCAGGTTTTAGCGTGGGTTGTCTCTGATGTCCTGAGCATGACTATCCCATCTTGTCGTACTCAATGGACTGACTCAGCAGAGACCAAACTCGCCAGGACCATGGGAGGATGGGCTCTCTCATTGAAAGGGAAGAAGCCTTTAACTTCTTCTACCAGTCTTTCTCATATGGCAAAGGCAGAGGAAATCTGGGGAGTAAAGATGAGCAATGATTGATAAAGAGAAAAATCCTGTTACTAGGTCTAACACAAGCATAAAACCCTGGGCTAACATTAAAGATTTTGTTGTCTGATAATTAATCTATGTGCAAATTGGGTAAGTAATTTACACAAAATACCACTTGCAAACAAACACCAGTTTGGGTCGATCTGTCTCGCCACCTCGTTTCATCAGAGCAAGATCATATTTCTTGTCCTTTCTGCCAGCTGTTTCTGTCTCTCCAGTCTGTGCACTTGTAGGAACCCTGGCAAGTCATCTAGCTTCTGTCTCACATCCCAGGGATCTGCTGCAGCTTTTCTTATCATCTCCTCTGGCTGCAGTGTCCCTCCTGCGGCCCTGGGGCTCCACAAAGCGCAGAAGGAAAATCCTGGGAGGATACCTAGCTGCAGACCTTCACCTTCCTAGGAGGAGCGTCAGCTCTTTTCACTGACTCTACTAACATGTTTGAATTGTTGAATCTGCTGCTGTCTTCTAGACTACTTAATATTTTATTTAGAACTGGGGAGCTTGTAATATTTCTGTAAAGATACATTGTGTGTGTGGCCATCCAGATTTAACAACTTCTGTGCTTTAGTGATATAATAAATAATGCTGTATTTTTATCATGAAACTTGCTGATTTATCTACTTACAAACATGCTTTCTGAAGGAATCCATGTGATGATTGTTTTTATCAGGCCTCCAGGGTCTGCTTATATAAGAAAAATTGATTTTTATGAACTGAAAGAGGCAAAAGGTCATACACATAATAGAGAGGGGAAAATGCACCTAGCAGGGACCTGCTATTGAGAGCACAGAAAACTGGTTTCTTGACCATTTGAAATACTTTAAAATGCAATTAAAAAGTAAACTATTTTACTGAGATACAGTAAAACCTTACAATTTTCACATTTTTAGCACCCAAGTAAAACACATTCTAAACCACTTCAAAACTTTTAATATCTTAAACAACAGCTCTAGAAGAAATCAGTCTTTTTTACATTGGAGAAGACACAGTCAAGAGATACGTAGTGTCTGGTGCTTGTAATGGGTGTTGGAGAAATCCACTGCAGTAAAATGCTATATAAGCAGAGTGCACATTTTGGTAAAAAGCCTTTTAAAACTGCAGATATATTTTAAAAAGGATCAAATATTTACACTTTATTAATATTTTACTGAAATATACAACCTTGTATTGATTAAATAAGTTAAGTTCTTAACACTGATGATAGAACTGTAAAATAAATGCTTTTTGGAAAGTTCCAGAAATGTAATAGCTCAAATGTGTTTTGACCTAGTGCTAGTCAATGAATTTATCTGTTCTTTACCATAAAACAGTATATCATAACTGGTAAAGTTTACATGTCTAAATATTTGTAGACTGATAAATAATTCTTAAAAGCATTGTTAAGCTATATAAGATGCATAAACTTAGTCTGCTCAAACAATACATTGAAGGTATAGGCAACCTATCTCAAAAAAGTGTCATTTGCAGTTGTAAAGCTGACAGCAGGGGTCTAAGGATAAAGCCACGCCGTGGGGAGATGTAGAAGCAGGGAAAGCCAGAAAGGCAGCCACAGTGTTGGCACCTGGTGGAGAGAAGATGCATGAATAGAGCCCACGAGAAGCCCTGAAAATTGTTTAGTTGACATACAGTGTTTTCACAGATTCACAAACTGAGTTTAGAAGGGACCTCCGGAGGTCACTGGTCCAACCCCCCTGCTCAATCAGGGCCACCTAGCGCCAGTTGCCCGGGATGTTTTATTACATTTGCAGACATTTAGGTTAGAACAGAATGCTTGCCAGTAAAGTACAGGAAAAATTCATAACAAATGCTATGTAACTAGCTGCAGGCTAGATAGTTACACATGTGTGTGCCTGGGGTATACATTTATATTGTAGATAAATATTGCCTGCTAATCTTTCTGTTGCCTTTTTCTTTTTTCCTTTCAGTATGCCAACTGGCTTGTGTTCGCAATTTTGGAAACTAGCTCATAAAATATTAACAAACTTAATTGAATTTCATAGGTCTCTGGGTAAACTGTATGTGACAATTAAAATTTCATCGTGGTTCTTGTTAAATGCTGGAAGAAGGATTTCACAATATTCTTTTGGTGCTCTCATAATCCCATGTCATTATCCATTTTGCGTCCCTTGGGAGGAAGGTGGAAGCAGCATTTACCACTGATCTATTTCATCATTTGGGCACAGGTAGGGCAAACCTGCAGGTGCATCAAAATGTGTGGCTTGTGTCAAAAAAAATAATGAAAACAAAAATAAGCAAACAAAAATTCTATCAAAACATTTCATTTGGGCACTTTCAAAAGAAAACATTTAGGTCTTTCATTTCGTAATGACATTTCCAGCACTAAACTTTAAGTGAAGATGCTCAAAAATGCAAGCAAAAGTTTGTTTCTTCCCAAGCTTTTTTTTTTTTTTTTAATATATATAAATTCTTTCATATTGCTTAAACAGAATGTGTCTGGTTTGGTCTGAAACTGTTTTTTTGAGATGGGGGATGATTTCAGTCTGCAGAGTCTTCTACACACATATCTCTATTTATGAAACACACCTATGAAAGAGAAAAACATTACTCTGTTACGTGAGTAGAATGGCAGTCAAATACGGATGAAGCTGCTAGGACACAATGTGTGTGTCCAGAGTCTGCTCATTTCCAGAGTACATTCTGCTCCCCTGTGTTTGTCTCTTTCAGCATCAGTTATCTTCCAGACTGGTCAATTCAAAGCATTTTTTGATCCAGCACACCTCTTGTACCCCAGCCACACAGGTTAGCAACATTCAGTTCAACATTTTTCTCAGATTAAGAAAACTGGGACAATTGGGATATTAACTTTTTCCCCCTTGCATTGCAAATCCCAGAGATCTATACAGTCTGGAGGTGAGAGAAAATCTTTCAAAATACTGTGGCTGTTAGAGGAGCTGTCCTAGTGGACAGCTTTCTAAATCTCGCTTTCTTCGAAAACTTCCTCAGTTGTCTCTCCAGCAGTGACTTCTCCTTCGCTGCTGTCTGACATGCTTGCCTGTGGACGAGACGGGAGAGCACAGCCTGGCTCTGGGCTGAGATCTGTCCTCTGCTTCACTAGCACCTGTTGGAGCTGCATGCCCCAGGGCTCGCTTGCCTCCAGGCACAAGTGGTGTTTGCTGCGAAGGTGCTGTTTTTTTCGTTTCTGTGAACATTTCCTGAGGTATTTTATGTTTTCCCCAAGAAAGCAGAGTTTACAGCCAAAGGGATCTGCCAGCAGGAAGCGGGACCACTGCTTCTGGAGCTCTGCTTTCACCTGGGGGGAGAAGAAAACAGTCTGTGATGTCTTGTGACTGTAGTCCATGAATCCAAATACTAGTTGTAAAATGAGGGGGACTGTGGAAGTGCTGAGTTTCCTGCCCCTTTGGGGTGCACCTCGCACCTGGCGAGTTCTTTGTAGGGTACAAATACACTTGTTTGCTAAGTCAGTCTTAAGAGTCCACCCTCTTCACTCTAACTTAGGAAAGTTTTTCCTAGCCCCTGAATCTCTGATACACTGTGATCCTAATGCGTGTGTGTGGGAGAGCTCAAGTGACTTTCATGTTTACAACCTGATGAAGTGTGGAGGAGGAAAGTCCAAGGGCTGTGGAAATGAGGACCATGCAGCTTTGCTGGAGTGTTGTGCTTGGATATCTGGTTTGTTTTGTTAAAGCTTTTTATCTGGCAGCCTGCCTTAAATCCTCAACACTGAGCATCCCGCTGCCTGCATCACCTGAGCCAGTGCTGCAGACAGAGGGCAAGCTCCAGGCCCACGCAGAGGAGTGGGACGTGCCCTTGCTCCAACTGGCAGGCCCTTTGGCCTGAGAGCTCTACTGACCAGGAGGTAAAAAGCCAAAAGAGTAACTTTTAACTGCTGATGAGAGATGCTGGCAGTTCTGTGCCCTTCACAAATGTTAGACAAGTACTCCTGTATTGCAGACAAGTGCCATCTCTCTTTTTTATTTAAGTAGTTCCAAAATTGCTCCAGGTTGCCTTGTTAAATATTAGGAACATATGGCCTACCTTTTGTATAAAGCCCATCTCGTTTGTTTCACTGGTGCCTTTAAGGTGTCCAAATTCATGTATCTGTATCAGTGTAGTGTGTACTATGCCAGCGGGCTGTGCCAGGCTCTTAAGTGCTGCTGACGCTGGATACGTGTCTGTTTATTGCAAGTAGTGGAGGTCTGCACTCAGACCAAATAGAAGGGAAAACATTTAAAATTAAGTGAGATTAATTCCACAGCCTACATACCATCATTTTCTCAGGTAGCTTGTAGCAAGTCAGTGTGATAAGGCAAAGGCAGCATGCAGCTGTGACAATGATGAAGCACTGGGTTGTATGGGCAGGAGCAGAGCCAGTAGATCGAGAGAAGTGATTTTTCTCCTTTACTCAGTAACTGTTAGACTACCCCTGAATACTGTATCTAATTTTGGGCCCCCAGTACAAGAACTGTGTTGGTAAGCTTGAACTTATCAGCAGAGATCAGGGCTGGAGCACTTGCCCTATGAGGAGAGGCTGAGTGAATGGTGCTCGTTCACGCTGAAGGCCTACATACTGCCTATGAGGAGATCATGGAGGAGATGGAACCAGGCACTCTAACGAGGTGTTTGGTAGGGACACAAGAGACAGTGATCATAAACTGAAATAAATAGGGGAAGTTCTAACAAAATATATGGAAAAGATGTTTCCTCCTGAGTACAGTGAAGCACCGGAACAGAGGACCAGAGAGGTGGTGGAACCTCTGTCCTTGGGCGGGGTTCAAAGCTCAGCTGGACAAAACCCCAAGCAACCTGATCTGAATTCAGTCTTCACCCTACATAGGGCAGGAGGTTAGCTTTCTCTGCTGTCATCTCCTTGCATAAGAGCCACCACTGATCTGCCTAAATCCTGGCATGAAGCAAATTGAACCCCCAGCTGTCCCTTGAGGCATAGCAGGAGACAACTTCCAGACAGGAATCCCCGCACATCAAGTTTAGGATGTCCTGAGCAGTGCATGCATGAAATTATTTTTTCAACATGTTGCTGTCTAAGATATCAAAGCACCCCAAGTATGGCTGCTTCACATGGACTTTAGGGGTAAACTAAGAGAGAGTTTAGCCTGGCCAAACCTGAAGTCTGTGATTCCAACTGATTAAAGGAGTGATGTTTAGGTGGCTGACCATAAGCTTCTACTGGTATTTCAGACACCCCAGGGTATCCATACCTCCACAGTGCTATAGCTACTCAGGTTTCAGTGGAAATCCTTCGCATTTGAATCCCAAACCTGTGAGAGGTCTTGCTGTTCTCTTCATACAAAACAATTATATCAGTTCAAAAGAATGCACTCATGCTCTCGAATAAGCAGAGCTAGTCAGCGTGTTCATCCTCCTTGGTGTCATTAATATACTTTACTAATCAACTAAAAACTTTTGTCATAGCATTGTCTCTTACCTCTCCATTAGCAAAGCAATATAAAACTGCTACAAAAAAACCCTGTAAGAGAAAGACAATCAGAGGAAAAAGTTAGTGTGTACAGGAAATTCCTGAAGTTTTAGTTTAAAGATTACATTAGTGTTAAAGCTATAAGTATAAACAATGCTACTTAATTTTCAAAAAGGAAACTAGTTGCCTGTATTCACTTATTATTGAAGTACCCATTAATTTGTTTTTGTATGGTGCCTTAGCAAATGTAGGGCACATTCAGTGCAGATGCTGAAGAGCAGAGACTATACAACCCAGTTTGATATTCCATGTTATCTTCATTTTGCTACCACATAATATTTTTTTTTCAAACTACTGCTGTTATACTGTGACTGCTGCTATTTCTAAACATGATAAAACAAAAAAATGCAGCTCAGTCTCATATTAGCCGCATGCTTGTTTGAGTTTGCAAATGAGACTACTGAGAGGGATCTCATTTGGGTGCTTTTTAAAAATTAGTGATATATTAAGTGATTAGTGCTAGTTTAAGGCTCAGCTGTATTAAGTGTTATGGCTATTCTGAATTGCCATTTTTCCTTTGAAATGGATTTAAATAAACACCTTTAAAAAAAAATTAAACCCTAGAGATAAAACTTGTTTTAAACCAACCCCAAAATTACTCTTTCCATTTTCCTCCTCTCTGTCTATATTTGATCTTAGATCAAAACAGCTTACATGCACGCATCTCAGCCTAACAGTCTGGCACAGATATGCAGATTTATTACCATTGCTTCAGGAAATGCACTTCTTTTGGTATCTCTAAACACATCTATGACACAAGTTCTGATGAAAAGAATAAATAGTGTTGACTATCAGTCCCAAGGCAATGTTCACATCACAAGTAAAAAGGTGTCATAACCATATTAAAATACAGCTGACATCATTCAACTGTTTTCACACTTATACTTTTCCAGAAATGTTTCTGTTTTTCTCAGACAAAAGCTTAAAAAGAAATCCACATACACAGCAGCTTTAGTATTTTTTATTATATCTAGCACCAACCAATAGTATTTTGAGCCTACTGTTAATTTTCTAGCAATCCTGAAAGGTTTGGAGCCCTTAATTCCTTAAGCATATGTGCAGTAAGTATGAAAAAGAACAGTTTATCTGCTACACCAGTGGAAATAGGGGCAGGAGAAATAGCAATCACAATTTTTTCCATGTATTTTATTTCTACTACATTTCATGCTTCACCTGGGTTATGGTAGCAAGATATAGGTAATTTTGACATGTCATTTATCAATGTAAATTTTAAATAATCCTCTGCATTTGAATTATTTCACAGAAATATGCAAAAAAAAATCACAACATATTGTGGTCATTAGAGTTTATAACAGATGATATTTTACTATGGGGATAAATTTTAAAATAGTAGTTATAGAAGACTCAGAAACCATGGAGAGAGGTTCTGATGGATAAATACAAATTTAATAGGTTCAAAAGCAGCTTTTTATGCAGAACTGCTTCTGCACCTGGAGATAGTTCACTTTTTGGGTAGAAAGTCCATGAAAATGTCTCTACTGGGTGGGGTTTTTTGTGTTCTGAGCATGAGCTCTAAATTTGGCCTCACAGGCACCACAAGCAGAAATAGGATCTAAACTACATGGTGCTGTTAAATCCTGTGACTGCTAAGCCTGATAATACCCACTGCCAGAAATGTAGAAACTCACCAGATTAGGAGAGGACTTTGTGAATATTAGTGGCACCTCTGTGTTGAACCTAAGTTTGTAAATCCCTATGTGAATTTAGTTTGCTGCTGCTGCAAGATGAGAACATACAGTGACAGGCAGAAGCACTCTAAAATCATACCAGAAAGTGGAAAATTCAGTTGATTATTCATGTTTGATGTTCATTTTATATCCTGATTTCTTTAATGCTTCCTCATATTCATTTTTTTTGCAATACATGGAACTTCATACTTAGAAATTTTTCCCATATGACTTCCCCATGACTTCTAAGGCATACCTTTTTAAAATGATCACAGTGTGAGGGAAAAAGAAGAATTAGAAATTCAGAAGAAATGTTCATTAGCATAATAACCAATAGGAAAGGATAGATGCATGTGTAAGCCTCACAATTTTTCTTCCGTTCTATTGACAATGGCAACATGATAAATTACTCATTAAATAACGGGGTTTTATCCACCAGAAATTGGCTTTTTTTCCTGTGGCTAACAGTTCACACACACCAGTGAGCCAAGATGTTTAGATTGCTCCTCTTTCTAAAGCAAAGAAACATCATATCTACAGCAGAACTCACATTTAGAATTTAATTTTGTGCTCCTTGAAAATGTTTGAGTTAAAACCTCCAGATGAGATCCCAGAGGTAATTGTTTTTCTTTAACAAAACAGTTTAACTGCTTTTTAAAACTACTGAGAAGATTTACAGACTAAACAAATGTAATTGTGTACAGTTTATGTGCTTTTTTGCTAATCCCTTCACAAATAATGCTGTAGCTAGAAAAAAGAATCTGCAGTAAACATTGCCTAAGATCTTTGGGTATTTGTAAAACAAGTTTTGCTTCTAAAGTGTGCCATGTAGCCAGGCGCGTGCATGTTCCTCTAAAAGGAATGAAGTTTGTGTTTGCTAGCAGGGACGAGTAAGCTATCTTCTATATCAGATTTCTTTGTACAAGCCAGTAAATAAAATTTTCACTTAAAATGATTCTGTTTCTTAAAATAGCATCTAGTCACTGCAACCTCTCCAAGTAAGGATATGTCTAACTGAGGAACATGTACTTCAACACCATGTCAGCAGGCCCCCTTTGGGTGGTGGCTCTGCATGAACTCCCTTCTGCCTGCCTGGACATTTTTCCCCTCGAGCTGTAGCGGAAATTTTTCATTAGAGCCTCAATAACAGTGTCAAAGCACTGATGCATACATACACCAGAGCACTGGTGCATACATACAGGTTAAAAACAAGGATCACCATAAATTGTGGGAAAAGTGCAATAATGCTTTGATGTCTTCATGTCTCAGACTGTAGAAAAGGGCAGATGTATGTCAAAGTAGTGAATTAGTGAGTAGTAAGGACTTCTAGCCAGAGATATTGCTGGGCACCTCTTTAAAGAACGGAGACCTGGAAACTGCTGTCCTGTCTCACTAAAAAGGTGAAGGCAGGAAGATAAGGGTAAAGGACAACTTTGCTAAGCAGGTAGTTTAATGGGAGTATATTACCCAGCAACTCTGCAGAACACAGACTGAAGCAGACAGCAGTGCTCTGTGCCTGCAGAATGACTGGTGTGTCCAGTTCTTATCCTTTGTAGAGTAAATAGTTACAGTGAAACACATGTGTACTCATGCATAAGCGGCTATCTGAGAATCACCGTTTAGTTTCAGTAACAGCTCGCTGTGGAATTTGGACTATTTAGGATTGACCATTGTAACGGCTCCTTCACACCTTCATGCTTGCAGCCAAGATACGAGGGCGCAGAGCTGCCAAAGCTACACTCTCATTCCTTCACTACCTCAAGTTTCTGCCTACTTACACGCTACTAAGGCAGGGTGACTGAAGGGGAGTCAAGTCCATAAGCATCTCTAAAACACTTTGCTGACTGTGTAGGTGAGAAACTTCTTTTACACCTGCAGATGCTAGTCCATCTATCTGTTTGACCCACATAATTACTCTGACAAATTTTCTCTTAGCTCTAGAAAATTGTTCATGAGTACAGTACTTTCTGTGAGTGTATAGGATATATATGTGTATATATATATACAGAATATGAGAGTATATAGGAGGCCATGGTGTCACTTTGCAGATATGGTGAATGAACATATCCTTTAGGGAAATGAAACCCAAACTTTGGATCAGGACAGACATTCTCATAGTTATGATTTTTGCGGGGTAGAAAAGCTTGATACATAGACATTTCAAATGGAGTATTGCAGGAATGAACCTCATTTGTTATTCTTTCCCTGGAAGAATTGTTGGTACTTCCTGAACTGCCTAGTTCTTTCAGAAGACAGCAAGAAAGCTCTTTGCACAGGAAAGTTAAATTGCTACCTGATTTACCTTGTGTGCCTTCTGAGAAAAGTGGATACATGGCAACTCCGTTAAAAAGAGACTCTTCCAAAATCTTAGTTAGAATTTATGAATGGCATCCCATAAGGACTTAAACTTCATGGAGTCTCCTTTTATAGTTATTTGTAACCAAAATGGGAAGAGTTGTCCTGTTGGTCAAGCTGAAATGATTATCAGGAGGAAAAACAGCTCCCTTTAGAGATATAGGAGTAGGTATGAGCCACGGGTGTTACAGGTGTTGACCTTGCCAGACTTAACTCTCAGGAACCATGGGAGTAAAATGTAGAGGTGATGTTTTTATTGCTGAGAGAAAATACCAGAAGTCCTTTAATCAGTAGGAACATGGCAAATACAAGCATTTAAAGGTTAGGAAGCTGTGTTCAGTGGGGAGTTAAATGCTGTGACCCAAGGTTGAATACTCAGTCCTACACAAATGCAATTTTTCTCGAGTGTCAAGTTAAGTGCTAAGCTTCTGTATATACTGAATGTGATGGAAGATGGGGCACTGGGCACCTAGACTGGGACTCACAATAGCCCAGTAACTGGAAGCTGGGATGATGCAAAGCAACCAAGAAAAAAATTACAAAGCAGAAAATGCAGCTGATTCAGTTATTCCTTACACGGACTTAGACACCTGTGTTAAGGATCCAGCTATAATCAGTGGGTCAATGTGCTTTTCTTAAAAGGAAGAGAAGCTGGCTATTGTGATATATCCCATATTTTGCTCAATAACCTAGAAGTACAAGAAATACCTAATGCCTCACCACAGGCACAGCCATGCCCTAGAGTAGTCACCCAGCTACCAGCCTCTCTGGGTGGAGGCACATCTGCACCTGCTCTTAGAATCATAGAATCATAGAATCATTAAGGTTGGAAAATACCTCTAAGATGATCGAGTCCAACCGTCAACACTACCACGTCCACTAAACCATGTCCCTAAGCGCCTCATCTACACATCTTTTAAATACTTCCAGGGATGGTGACTCAACCACTTCCCTGGGCAGCCTGTTCCAGGGCCTGACCACTCTTTCAGTAAAGAAATTTCTCCTAATGTCCAGTCTAAACCTCCCTTGGCACAACTTGAGGCCATTTCCTCTCGTCCTATCGCTAGTTACTTGGCAGAAGAGACCAACACCCACCTCACTACAACCTCCTTTCAGGTAATTGTGGAGCACGATGAGGTCTCCCCTCAGCCTCCTCTTCTCCAGACTAAACAGTCCCAGCTCCCTCAGCCGCTCCTCATAAGACTTGGTCTCCAGGCCCTTCACCAGCTTCGTTGCCCTTCTCTGGCCATGCTCCAACACCTCTATGTCCTTCTTATAGTGAGGGGCCCAAAACTGAACACAGTATTCGAGGTGCGGCCTCACCAGTGCTGAGTACAGGGGCACGATCACCTCCCTGCTCCTGCTGGCCACACTATTTCTGATACAGGCCAGGATGCCATTGGCCTTCTTGGCCACCTGGGCACACTGCCGGCTCATGTTCAGCCGGCTGTCAATCCGCACCCCCAGTCCTTTTCCTCCGGGCAGCTTTCCAGCCACTCTTCCCCAAGCCTGTAGCGTTGCATGGGGTTGTTGTGGCCGAAGTGCAGGACCCGGCACTTGGCTTTGTTAATCTCGTACAGTTGGCCTCAGCCCATCGATCCAGCCTGTCCAGGTCCCTCTGCAGAGCCTTCCTACCCTCGAGCAGATGAACACTCCCGCCCAACTTGGTGTCATCTACAAACTTACTGAGGGAGCACTCGATCCCCTCATCCAGATCATTGATAAAGATATTGAACAGGACCAGCCCCAAAACTGAGCCTTGGGGAACACCGCTCATGACCGGCCGCCAACTGAGGAATTCTTGATTCTCTTGAATCAAGACAGGTTAATATTGACTACTGCCATGTCTCATGAGGCCATGAATGGAAGTAAAGGATGAGTAAGGCAAGAGCTGAGATGTTCTAGTCCTTGCTCCTCTGATCACTTTAATTTTCTCTTACCTTTTTAAATCTATAGTCATTTAATGTAAATGGTATCAACACTCAGGGGCAGGTGCTGAAGCCTCAAAGCGTTCCTTTCCCAGCCAGCTGCTCTAACCACTAAGCCACAGATTCAGATTCTCTTTCATCCTCCTTTCTCTCAGTTCATTTTGCATCTGTGGTTAACTGGCTTACACAGCTTTGTTTGAGCAGGAGGAAATGATGCTGCCTTATTGGGCACTTCCCTGGAAGAAGTTAAACTATCTCCTAGCTGGGGCCTGTGTTGTCTCCATTTCCCAGAGAAATGGAGCACTAATAGGGGTCTAGTGTGCAAAAGTGGACTTTTTTACTGGTGCCTGTTCACTGAATTCATGGTGGGTTTCTATGTTTCACTTCTGATGCATTAAGTGCTTTGTTGAATTTATACTTAAACCCATGAAAGAGACAGAAGCCCCAAACTGAGGTTCTCAAAAGGGCATCTCAGACGACATCTTTGATGCCTGTATGTGAACTATGGAGGCATATGGGCCTCCATGAACTATGGAGGAAGTATGTAGGTGCCTGAAGTATATAGGTGTGGTTTTGACATAAAAGATGACTTTGAGTTTTTTTCTAGGCTTGCATGGAAGTACTTCTGTTACAACTGTTGAACAGCACACAGCTCAGATGAGTCATGGCCCTGACAAAGTTCTTGTACAAGATGCGTCTTCAATGCACTTGCTCGAGGGCATCAGTCTGGTAGGCATACCCAGAGTGTGTCCTCTAGGCTGGAACCACACACAAAGCAGTTCCCACTTATCCTTCACATGCTTCTCCTCACAACAAATATTTTAATTCTGCTCGTTGTTCTCACAGTATTCAGATCTGCATCTCCTTTCATCAAACTGCCCCAAATGCCATGCAGTCTACATTCAACTTCTTTTGGAAAAGGTCCTAAAAGGTAAGGACTACCTCACAGGCCTGCTGTGTCAGTGATGTGTCAGTCATGAACTGACTGCCCCAACTACCCAAGCTAAAGTGAAGCTGATCCTTGTATCTCCTGGTACAAAGAGTCTTGATTGTTTTTTGTTTGTACAGTGGCATGACAACAAGGTGTGTTTGAAGTATGCTGGATGTGTACTATGCACAGAAAAAGATGAGTCCAAAATGAACTCTCTCCTCAGTGTGACTGCAAAGTCAATAGATTACCTAAAAAACTTGCTAAAAAAAGCCATCCAGTGCTTATGTGAAACACGTATTTTAAATAGACCACTTTAATTAATCCTGTTTTCAGAACAGGGGTCTGTGACAAACTGTCACCCATCACCAGAGAACACACTATGGGACTACCATATTTTGAATATGCAGTTTGTGAATTTTTTATCTTGTCACTGTAATAGTGTATTTAGAGACATTATAGGTTGGAGCATAATATTAAATAAGAATACTGTATACCTGTGGTATCTATCGGTGAACAACATATATATGTGGATCTATGACCCCTAAAAACAGTACTTGCAAAAGAGTACTTACATGAAATGAGCTCATTGTCAACTGAATGAAAAGTCTTATATGTCTTGAAAGTCCTTCCACCTGTTCATCAGTGATGAAGGTAAATACAAATTCATGGATCCCCAACAATGGAATCAGCACAAGTGTAGATCTTGCCAATCTTAAAAAGAAAATGTTTGATTATAGTATTTTTTCAACATCCTTGGTGCAAAAAATAAAAAAATCAGCTACAAAGAAACAATTCCAGAAATATTCCCTCAATATTCTGACTCTGAAATGGTATTAGTAATTTTGTGATTTTGAGGACAAATTCCCAGATACTCATTTTGGAGCACACTATCAGAAAAGTCTGTACAGGAGGGAATCTTGACTTTGGGTTTAAGGTGAAAAGTTAGGGATAAGAAATTGAACAGGAAGGCCACTATCATCAAATTAAATATGAGTGATCTGTTAACAGTGTTCTTAGACCTTCCTATCACTGCTGAAAACTATGTAGCTGCATAGAAAGTTTCTGTGGTACTGTTGGCAGTTGTCTACTTTTTAAAAAATGCAACCACAAAAATTTTTATGGAAGAGAATCTTCTTTAACAAGAACATGTTTGCATGGATGAAAGAAGAGATCTCAAAAGAAAGACAGTTCTGAGGAAGACTTGCAATGTGAGGAAGAGCTTGAATCTTTGAAAGTTTGGCAAAACTATAAGCAGCAGAAAAGAGAATATAACGCAAAACACTAGGCATTGTTAAATACAGGCATCGCTGTCTGTGACTATCATCACAACAACCTTCCTGTAACAATCTGGAGAATATAGCTGAGATCTTTCAGACCTTGAATGTTGAAGAAAAATGGAAATATGCTTCTTGTTAGGGATTTAATACTGGAATATAATAGGAATTTAGTAGTGGAATTTCCATCCCCACTCCCCCTGCCCAGTCCTGTTAGACAATAAAATAATTCATCTCAGTAAGGCAGGACTGTAGTAGCAGACAGGGATTCACAATGCTTTGATTAAAGATACTAAGAACTGGAAAGAACTGGGATGTGGAAAGCAGTTAATAAATCCTCAGGTTTCCATTGATTTAAGTGCAGTTTTCACTGCACCCTTAGCTCCTTGCAGAGCAGCCTGTCCTTGCTTTTCCCACGAAGTGGAAAGATGTTTGTGCAATGGCCAACGCCAGGACTTTATGTAAGACATGATGTACCATTGAGACTCTGGCCAAGAGAGCCCACACCAGGGCCTGCAAGAGTGCAGGCTAAGGATAATGTTCTCATTTGGGTTTACAAGAACACCAGGGACATTCTTGAGTCAACAGTGTCTGCATCTGTGAAAAAAGGTAGATCAGAAATGCTAATGTCACGTAGGAATGTCCCACAAATTTTCTACACCTCCTTTTCTTTTGAGGACCTTTTGTCACACTCAAGTCAAAAATGTGTCACAGCAGTAGAGGGCACAGGTGTACAGTGAGGACACCTGAGAGCAGAGATCTTAATCGCATTGCAAAGTCCTTGAGAAAATGCCCATAATACTCAGCACACAGGCGCTGACCTGCCTTCACCTCTCAGATAAGAAAATGTCTGTGGAGACTGTTTCCCCAGGTGGCTTTCCTATATCATACTCTGAATATCTGTTACACCTGGTGGTGTTAGGTGCAAGGGCAAACTGGCAACCTTCTGATGTTGTGAGAAAAAAAAAAGGGGGCTAGGACTTTGTTATTTATTTGTCCTGGTTTTGGCTAGGATAGAGTTAAATTTCTTCCTAGTGCTGTGTTTTGGATTTAGTATGAGAAGAATGTTGATAACACACTGATGTTTTTAGTTGTTGCTAGGTACCCTGCTAGTCAAAGACTTTTCAGCTTCCCATGCTCTGCCAGGTGCACAAGAAGCTGGGAGAGAGCATAGCCAGGACAGCTAACCCAACTGGCCAATGGGGTATTCCATACCATATGATGTCATACTCAGTATATAAATAGGAGGTGTGGTCCAGGAAGTAGCGATCGCTGCTTGGGTATTGGTCAGCGGGTGGTGAGCAATTGCATTGTGTATCACTCATTTTGTATATTCTATTATTATTGTTATTGTTATTGTTATTGTTATTATTATCCCTGTTATTGTTATTATTATCCCTTCATTTTCTGTTCTATTAAACTGTCTTTATCTCAATCCACAAATTTTACTTTTTTTTTCCGATTCTTTCCCCCATCCCACTGTGTGTGGGGGAGTGAGCGAGTGGCTGTGTGGTGTTTGGCTGCCTGCCAGGTTAAACCACAACATTATTACATACCTGTATTTGTAGTCATGAAAGCTCATTTGCTGAGCTTTCAGTTTGGAAATCAGCATCCTGAGAATTTTTAAGAAGATGCCAAAGTTAACCTTGAAAGAAAATACATACAGGTTACGTACAATAAATGCTATGACACTACGCATATAACTATTAAAGAAATGTAAAATTGATATTAAATACTTGTAAAACCTGTCACCGAATAACCAGAAAGCAGTTGAGATCAGGTTGGAACAGAAGGAGATTATTACCACAGCTGCAACAAAGAGCACAGAGCAGCAGTGACAGACTCTGCTGGTATCAACTCTCTCCAAATGAGGCAGTTAACAGAGTTTATATACCTTTAGGTCATACAACTCTTCACCAAACCATGACAGGTAAGCAGGATGTGGTGAAAAACAGCAGTGATTGCAATTCTTCAGATAAAGAGTCTCTAGACAGCCAGACAAGGAAGCCCTGGGCATTCTTTTACAAATCATTCACTCCTCTGTTAATTAAATTGTGCTGACTTGGCCAAGACCAACCTGCAAATATTTCTTTTCTAATGAGGACTGCAAATGCCTGTGAGGCATTAACTATTTCACTTCCACGAACCAAAAGCCCTATGCAAAAAAGTTATTAAGGTTGCAAAGTTGAGAAACTTAGCATTGCCTTATTCAGCCTGATTTACATATACATTATGATACATGATCTTCAAGCACAAAATTACATTTTAATTTTAACACAGAACCCTGCTCCTCATTTTGGGGATGGACAATTATTCAGGACTACTTTTCTTGTCTTCTTTTGATGTGTAGGTATTACTGCTGGAAGACTAGTTCTTGTTCTGTGTAAAGAATCGAACGCTTTTCATGCTGTTCTCCCCAAATGTGCACAGATATATCTTTAAAACATCACAGGGTGATAAGTGGATATTATTCCCTTTAAAAAAAAAAAGACAACTAAAGCATAAATAGATGGAGGTTGAAAGTGTAAGATCTCACCAGTTAGAGGTGCTTTGGTTTGATTTTGCAGAGCAATTAGCATCAACATTGTTACTGAGAGTATCATACTTGTTTCTTTAGCTGCAACTGGAAGCGCTCAACCCTTACCCCACTGGCTGTCTGGACATTCAGAAAGCAAAAACCAGAAGTTAGTAGTCAGTTGTGATATTTTGCCTAGCACTGTGTATGAACTTGGGAACAGACAGTGTTGGAAAGCAATTTTCTGAGGCAGCATTGAACTACCTTAAGGTCAGGATCATCCTTTCTCCTCATGAAGTGCTCTCTTGCAATTCGCGTCTCCATTACTAAAGTGCATGTCTTGCAGACTGTGCTCTCCTGTTTTATTCTGCAGCAATAGTTCATCTTGTGGGCATCTCTTTGGACAAGTTAGGGGAGGTATAGATGTGCACATGTACAAGAGGGGGTAGTTACCTTTAAATGGATGACTCTACTTCTGGTCTTTCCTAACTTTTAGAATTTTACTTCTCCTTTTACTATAATTTTTTGTTTTTACAAATACAAAGAATTCACCATAGTCAACACTGTAAGGTTCTTCAAAAGTACAGCTAGCGAGCATTTTCCATCCAAACTTACTTTTGTCTGGAAAATTTGGTTTATTCTAAAAATGATTTTCCATTATGAACTGCTTTTCACAGAAAACACTAAAACTTCATTGAAAATGACTGCCATAAGACTGAAATATTTGTACTTTCGATGCTTCATAGAAAAGACAGAATTTTCAGTAGAACATGGAAGCAAAATCACAAAATCACAGAATGGTTAAGGTTGGCAAGGAACTCTGGAGGTCACCTTGTCCAACCCTCCTGCTCAAGCAGGGCCACTATAAAGCAGGTTTCCCAGCACCATGTCCAGATGTCTTTTGAATATCTCCAAGGATGGAGACTCCACAACCTCTCCAGGCAACCTGTGCCAGTGCTTGGTCACACTCATAGTGAAAAAGCATTTTCCTGATTCAGAGGAAACCTCTTGTTTCAGTTTAAGCCCATTGCCTCTCTCTGGTCCTGTCACTGGGGAGCACTGAAAAGAGCCTGACTCCGTCCTTTTTGCACCCTCCCTGCAGGTATACACATTGATGAGATCCCCCTGAGCCTCCTCTTCTCCAGGCTGAACACTCCCAGCTCTCTCAGCCTTTCCTCATGGGAGAGATGCTCCAGTCCTTTAATCATCCTTGTGGCCCTTTGCTGATGTCTCCCCAGTATGTCCATGTCTCTCTTGTACTAGGGAGCCCAGAATTGGACACAGCACTCTAGGTGTGGCCTCACCAGTGCTGAGCAGAAGGGAAGGATCACCTCCCTTGACCTGCTGGCAATGCTTTGCCTAAGGCAGCTCAGGATACTATTCGCCTTCTTTGCCCCACAAGGGCACATTGCTGGTTCGTGGTCAACCTGATGTCCGCCAGGACCCCCAGGTCCTTTTCTGCAAAGCCGCTTTCCAGCTGGGCAGACCCCAGATATACTGGTGCCTGGGGTTGTAACTCCTCAGCTGCAGGACTTTGCACGGCTCCATGTTGAACTTCATGAGATTCCTGTCAGTTCATTTCTCCAGCCTGGAAAGGACTCTCTGGATGGCAGCACAACCCTCTGGCATCTCAGCCACTCCTTCCAGTTCTGTGTCATCTGCACCCTTGCTGAGGGTACACTCTGCCCCATTGTCCAGATGATCAATGAAGATGTTAAATAGGCTGGGACCCAGTACTGGTTACACTGCTAGTTACCAGCCTCCAATTAGACTTTCTGCCACCTTCTGGGCCTGGCCATTCAGCCAGTTTTCAATCCACCTCACTGTCTGCTCATCCAACCCATACATTGAATTGGTCACTATGCCATGGTCCCTATGTCAGCACTTTTGAAGGTCTCAGCAGGGTGATCCTATCATAAGTACTGATCTTATGAAAATTAGCTCCTACCCCACATTAAAAATGTAAAACTACTTATTAGCAACCTGGGATTAGAGATAGAAACAGTCATTTCAATATAAAACCTAAAATGCTAGCTATGCGCAAGAACTCTAATACTTTATTTCTTGCCTAATGTGGGACAAAGAAACCAAAATGGTACATGGAGTATTTAAGATCAGTGTTAAGAACTACATTCATCATAGTCTCTTCCAGTTCTCCACCACCAAACTCAGATAATGACTTCCTTTTTGAAGTACTCTAAAATTTCTGGATGGCAATAATATATATAAAAACAAGATGCCATCATTCTTTTCCAGGCTGACTGCGTGAATAGAGCTGCTGAGGAAATAGCAACATACAAATAGCATGGTGCTTTCCCCATGATTCTTTTCATTTTATTTTAAACAAAACAGGACTGTGGAATAAGGTCCAATATGGCTCCTTCTAAAATGAGCATTGGTATCAAAATTCACAGGTAAGAAGCAATGGCTGAAGATATGTGAGTTCCTTCACCACTTCAAGGACTCAATACTACAAGACTCAACAGACAGGCAATTAGGTTTAAGAAAGTCATCCCAGGAAGAAGCTGGGCCTGGTCCTGGGATTACTGGCAAGTGGAACAGCTTCAACTGTCCTCTAGCTTGCTCTTCTGTAGAAAGATGTGATAGAATCATAGAAACATAGCATCATTTAGGTTGGAAAAGACCTTCAGATCTTGGACCATCAAGTCCAACCATTAACCTAGCACTGCCAGTCCACCACTAAACCATGTCCTTAAGCGCCACATCTACATGTCTTTTAAATACCTCCGGGGTGGTAACTCAACCACTTCCCTGGGCAGCCTGTTCCAATGCTCAACAATCCTTCTGGTGAATCAATTTTTCATAATATGCAATCTAAACCTCCCCTGGCGTAATTTGAGGCCATTTCCTCTCCTCCTATCACTTGTTACTTGGGAGAAGAGACTGACACCCACCTCACTACAACCTCCTTGCAGGTAGTTGTAGAGTGCGGTAAGGTCTCCCCTCAGCCTCCTTTTCTCCAGACTGAACAACCCCAGTTCCCTCAGCCACTCCTCATAAGACTTGTGCTCTGGACCCTTCACCAGATTCCATAAATGTCCATAAATTCTAACTGATAATGCTGTATCTTTTACACTTTTTCTGTATTTTCTAATACTTAATGACTATAAGCACTGGTAATGATCATAGGCTACATGCAGAATAAATTAAACTGCTGGGGCTATCTGAATCTGTGAAACAACACCAAGGCAGAAGATCCCAAAATGTAATATAAAAAAGCAGGGATTAAAAATTATGTTAGAGGAATAACATATATGTGTGTGTATCTATTTACGTATAAATCTAAGGTGACCTCTCTTTTTGTCAACTTTAGTTAGAGGGATTTTTGAACAAAAGTTTATCCTTTCTGTTACTTTACATTTCTGCGTATTTGTCTGTAGTAGCAAACTATATATTATTTGTTCAAAAATGGCACTAATCACAATGAAAAATGAAGGAAAAAAAAAAACGAAGAAAAAGTATTTTCCCCTAGTTTTGGGTGATGATGACAGGAACTCTCCAAGTAGTGACATGAACATCTGAATTAAGGTTAGAAAGTTATCTTTAGGAATTTCTTTATATCTAGTCTGAACTTTGTATGTTACAGCTCTCGTCTATTTTCTACCATCCCTTTGCTGTACACTTTTGGCCCCATATGCCCCCATTGTTATTGCTACTGAAGACAGCAACTGGATCCCCTCTTAGCCTTCTCTTCTTAGCTCTGAACAAACCCAGTTCTCTCAGCCTCTTCTTGTACATCTTGTGCTTCAGGCCCAAATAATCCTGATGGCCTCTGCTGGACTGTCTCCAGTATGTCAATATCTTGAAAATGGTTATAGTATTCCAGATGGTCTCTCACGAGTGCTGAACAGAGAGGAATAATCACTTCCTCCAGCATGCTGTGTTCTTGATGTAACATGCAATTTTGACATTACTTCTCTTGCTACAAACAGTGGTTCACATCCTCAGTTCTTTGCACTGATTTACACCAGCAAAGATTATGCCCTATTGGGTCACTGGCTAAAAGGAAATTGCGCAGAAACAGTTTAATTAAAAGGTATTTTTAAATTACTGATTGTTTCTATCCAAGTACTCATCTTCAAATTACTTCGGAATGCATTCCTGCCTCTTAGGTCTGTTTAATTTCCTATTATTCAGGGGACTTGCTCTGGGTTGAGCATACTAACATCAGTGAACTTAATATTACAACAAAAGCAAAAACACTTGATCTCTTTGATGTAACAGAAATGCTATTATTTGTTTCTGGTTGTCATCTTTCACTAGCTGTGTATTTTCTGCTTAGGACCTCATAAAGTAAACTGATGATTGAGTCTTCTTTCAGAATTAGACATATCCAGGAAGAAATTGGTTCACATCCCCTCAGGTCTGGACTTCATCCATCTTGACCTTTCCCTCAAACTGTCCTCAGTTTTGGGACAGTTTCAGTGTTTCTTAATGCTCTCTTTTGGCTTTTACCTCCTATCACCTCTCAGGCCTTTTTGCTTTCTTTTCTGGCTCTTCTCTCTACGGCAATTTTTTTTTCCTTCTAATTATTTACTTTTCTGATGGCTACTAAGTGTGTTTCTCTGTTTCACAGCTCAATCCCAACTATGCCCACTTTCTCTCTCACACGGTTCTCTCCAACTCAGGAGCAGCAAAACGAAGTCCATTATTTCTTCTCTAAAGGTCACATCTTTTCTCCAGTGTGACAGAAACCAATACCCTCCTTTCCAATTGATGCATTGAATGCATCAATTCCTCAATATTATCCTTTGAGCAGTCCTTCTTTTATTCCCCATACATATTTGCATGAGTAAAGCACGTCTTTTCTCTACAACATTTGCTATCTGTCTAGCTAACCAAATCACTTATTCATCTAATCCTTTTATGCCTTGCTGACTGCGTGAGAATATAAGGTATTCTGGACACTCACTATAGTCCCACCTATCAAAATTCTGTGTTCATAATCATGTCTTCATGAGTGGTTTTGATCATGCTATTTCCATCTCTTCATTATCACTGCATTTTAGGGGTACACTTTTTTGCATTTGTTTAAGAAAAAAAAACATAACTCAGTCTTGTCATGCTATGCTTCATTTTTTTTCATTATGTGAATGCTTTCTCCCCATGATGATCAGTACTTCTGTTGTTACTTCTCTGCATCCTTGTTATCATAAGATCTTCCTCTATAGAGAATTTGGAGCTTTCTAGTGGTGCTCACCACATGGTAGCAGTCTCCTAAGTAACCTGCTCACTGAGAAAATGAGGGTAAAAATATGAGAAGTAAAAAATATGAGAAGCAAAGGGCTCCATCTTTGATATAGATGGAACTGTGCAGAATTCACTGCACAGATAAACAGCAGTGTTTTGAGAGGTTGACACTGAAATCTTTGTTGTTTGTAGATAGACAGAAAGGAAGCTATGCCCGTACACCCACAATAAGAAACTTAATTTACAATTTTTTCTGTGTCATCTTTTCTAATCCAAGAATTGGATTATACTTGAAGAAAGGGTCACAAAGGACAATCACACTTGTGCGTGATATTAGGAACAGATGAAATAATTCTTACTGCAATGGAAAACAACATCGGTCCTCGGATGACCCACCAGATTCCCATGTGTTCATTTGTTCCCCAGCACCTGAAGAATAATTTAAAGTATAATTACATTATTTTCATAGAAAAAAATTAGAAAGCTTACATAACCTATGTATATATTTCAAAAGGAAGTTGAAAAAGTGCAACTTTTTCAGGTGGCACCCAGGAGAAATGGAATAAAAAAAACTAGGAAGAGTCTCACCAACAACTGAAATTGTATTTATTCTGAAGATCTTTCCACCAGAATGTTGAGAGAGGTTTCCCTAGACTGCAAACTTCAGAACTATCTGGCAAACTCAGTCTTTGGATCCACACAACAACTGTACATGGTACCAAACCTTCATAATGTAATTCATCCTACTCATATTTATCTACCTGAAACTGGAAACTGGAAATGGGTAAACTATGAATTGAGACCATAGTTCTTGACTGGCTAAAAAGTATATGTACTATTTCCTTGAAGCTGTCTCCTTTTCTCCTTCTAATTTGTCCTAAGCACATCTTGCTTCTTGCTAATTAGCCTGAAACTCTGTAGGATCTTGGCTTGTCATTTATGGTCTATATAACACCTAACTATATGAGACTGTTATTGTGATTTGGTTCCTGATGTTGTTGCTTAATAACTATATTGGTGTTCCAAACAAAACTCTCTAGGAACCATGAATAAAAAAGGGGAATAAAAGAAATCAAACATAAACCCCAAAGTCTATGTGATGCCATTAACAGCATCGTTGAAGACCAGAAGACTGGAAAACTGATGCTTACTAGTGCAAGTTACTCTTACTGATTCTTTCACTGAATATTGAACACATTCATTTAATATCAGCTTTTAGTGAATATCAGTTTTTGTTATTATCCTCCATAACAAATATTTTTTTCTCAAAATGTCAGTGAATACTAATTAAACTCAAAGTGTAGAAGGTCTCCAAGGAAAGAACTGGTCTCCTTTTCTTACTTCAAGATGTTTTTCATGAACACGTTTGTGCTGACAATTTGCTTCATATATGAAGTGGATGAACATTGGATGCAATAGCTTTTATTTCAGGAACAGTGAATGTTCATTCTACTTCTTGATTTATGCACAAGTAAATCTGAGAATTCCTGCAAGTAGTTTGATGTAAAAGCACTAAAATGAACCTAGAAAATGTAACAAGTATTAACAGGTGCTGTATAATCTTAATATAATCTAGTAGTCAATACTTGTGTCAATTACTGTCAAGGGCTTCCAGAAAAATCAAGCAAAACAGAAAGCCAGTATTCTAAGGCACATTTTATTTAGTAACCTACCCCGTGTTCTCCAGTTTTGATCTGCTTATTCCCCAGGGGCCCACAAACAGGATAGGAACAACTGAAAAGAAAAGGAGTCAATTACAGCCAAGCTTGCAGAATGGTTCATACAAAATACAGATATGTTACAGTAGAGTGTGGTGTAAAGACATATGCTTTTCAGTCTTCTATTTAGAATTGTACAAAAATCAGTTGGATCCTAGCTTTCCCCTTTTGTTCCCCTTAGTCAAATACAAAATGGTATTCCATTGTATGGTTGAATCTTGCATTTTCAGACTCATATATACATATATATACACACATACACTGGTGATCTGTCCAAATCTTCTAAATTCCTGACACTGAGAATTCAAAATAATTGGCACTTGAGGCCTTACAGACTACCTAAGGCACCAGTTGTTAACATTTTTATTTGTTAAACCTTGAAGAGTTTTCAGTGGCAGCATGGAACTCTGTCTAGTTAATTAAAACAACTGTTTCCTGGCTTACATTTCCTGCCTTTAAAGATAATCCGTGGTCCCCATTCCCCTGTTGTTCCCCCCCTCCTGGAGATCACAGACTGCAGACTGAAAAAAAAAAAAAAAACTGAGATAAAGGATTATTACACTATTCCAGTGGTCTACAAATGTGCAGGCACAAGCTTCAATCACAAGCCCAAAGCATGCGAGCTACAAAAGGCAGGTGTTTGACTGGATTCTCAGCCCAGTAACACACAGGAGATTTTCTGGTGGATGTGGCAGAAAGGAAAGGAGATGTGGGTCACTGGGGCCAGAACAGGATCTATTCAGGCTTCTGGGACACTAGCTAAGGTCATGGGGAGAGCTGGAGTGTGGCAATACAGGGAAAGGGCCAGAAGCAAAATACTTTCAGAGATAGTAGACCTCTGAGTGGGTAAAATGGGGAAAGATACAGAAAGGGTCTCACTTGGGTGGGAGACGGCATTCGTGCAACAAGTGGGCCTGAGAGAACAATCAGGGCATGGACCACTTGGGAAGGGAGCTATGCTTCCAGGGGAATATGAGGTTGTCCCATGGGGAAAAATAATATCCAGGAGGATGAGGTGATGTTATCAAGTGCCGTTCCTGGACAGTAGCTGAGGAAGTGTGTCTCTGTAGGTGTTAAGCATGGTTCACCCCTGCTGACTCAGCAGCAGCAGCACTACAAATGCCTGCAAGATAGGTGCCAGCTGTCCCATCTTAGTAGTAATTCCAATAAATATAAATAAGAACTTAAGCTGATTAGTGGGAAAAGACCTTTAGGAAATCAGTGAATATGATACAGATATGAGAACAATGGAGGGGGACAGTCAGGGAGATGATCATTATTATTTATACTTTTACAGTAGTGAGCAAATTTCTTAACAGACTTGTCCTAATGCAGTTTGAACAAGGAATAAAATTATTAGTGCCTATTCCAATGAGCTGGTAACCAAAGCAACAAATGGATGTAGAGAAGTGGGAAGAGTAAGGAAGCAATGAGACAACACTAACCAGCGTGAAAGACAGTGGTCTTGATGTGTCAGCAGCCTATATGCTAATACAGCCATATTAATATAGCACAAGAGATCTTTAAAGAGCAATGTGAGAGGGAACAGAGAAATCAAGGCATGGATAGTGAGAAGGACCCTCTAAAGTGTAAGGGGCAGCAGAGGAGAAAGCCCAGAGGCTTGGCAATGGACGATGCAGTGTGGTGTTATGCTTTGACAGAAACTTTTAATAGGTGAGGAAGGATGGGAATGAGTATGAAAGTGAAGGAAAGTAGTTAATGTCTGGTGAGGAAGAAGCAAAAGAAGAAAAGAAGGGATGCCAAAAATGGGAAAGCATGATCAAAATTGCAAGCCTGAAAAATAATCTTCACAGCAACACAGTGGATGAATACAGGTTAGGTCAGAGAAAAGGATACTGTAGGAAATAAGACAAGTTCAATGTGACTATATCTAAAGAAGCAAGAAAGGATTAAGGTAATATCCCACTTCTCTTAAACATTGAAATAATTCACTCTTCAAAACTACTTGTCTTCTTTCTTTGGTTCTAGAGAATGTCTTGGTATTAGTTACCTAAATTTAACCTTGTTAGATAAAATTAATGCCCTCCTCCGTCAGGTAGACTAAACTAAAGATTTAAGCACTACCTGATTCTAAGAACCCACAGGAAGTCTGGTATGAAAACACCACTCAGAGCACTCAATGAACACAACATAAATCACACTGGGGAGCAGAGGAGTGACAGGGGTTGGGAGACGTCATGAGGATAAAAAATTAAGAATTTTGTTTTATTCATATGGAGCTTGACTTCATAGTTAGATAACCAGGAAATTTTTAACTTTTTTTGAATTAAATACTTGATTTCCCTGTAAACATATGGAGGTTTGTCCAGAATACTTGGGATGCATCAATGACTGTGCAGTGAAGGGTATAGGAATATATTTTATCTTCTTTTTTATCAAGGTCCTTTACCCTGAGAAACTAGACTTGTTTTGGGACAAGACCAATTTTCTGAGACAATTCTAACCAGCAGATTTCTATCCAGGTACCAAAATGCAATATTTGAATATTCCAGTTTCTGTTTTGTATTTCTCCTGACAAAATATTATCCTCCACAGAGATGTCGCAATATATACCTAGGTTTGGTCACCAAATCTGAGCTGTAATATACTGACATATATGTACATGTCCTTAAACATGTGATTGGTAGATTTGGTGAAAAAAGATTTCATATGTGGAATTTCACATCTGTCTTGGAACCTGGAAGAAGTGCATTTGAGTATCTAGTATTGACTTTGAGGTACCATGTTCCAAATGATCAGTGACTAGTTTGTTTAGGCTTTCTTTATCTCTTCATCATAGGTATTAAATACCAATTTCCATCAAATTGTTTACTACATTAACTTGATAAAGTTAAACTTTAATTTAACTTGAAGATCAATACTTCTGTTTCAGACGTGAAAAAAAAACCTGTTTTTTTCCGAGTATGCAATAAAACATGCCTTTCCTCATTGTACATTCTTCCTCAATTAAAAGCAATGATTTTTCCTGAAGCTCCTTTCTGATCTGATGTCAAAATGTCAGGTTATGCTATTCAATGAAATAATTTTGATTTAAACAATAGATCAACCTTTTTGTTTTAAACATGACAGACGAAACTTTCCCAAGGTTGCAGCACTTGCTTTGTATGCATGGACTGACATTTCTGAGAACATGTGTGTTCCCATTGCAAACACCTCTGTTTAATCCTTGTTCCGTACTTTCAGCTCTTTCCACGTTATTAAACTGTTGTCATGTTGATCAGTAGTGAAGGCTCTGCATTTATCATCAGGGCCTCAGAACTCCTCAGTTTCTCACAAGCCTAGACTAAAACAACCTGAATTTCTTAACTTCTGGAGATATGTTAGTTTTTACCTGATCTTTTAAGAACTAAAAGATGTGAGGTGCTGGACAGTCTGTTAGAGTTCTTCTATTGTTGCAGGAAGCTAAATAATATCTTATTTTGGACTTAAAACTGTAAAACTAGAATAAAAGAGCATAAGTGTTCTTATTGTTAACAAAAGGAAAAAAAATGGCAGTATGTCAACTATGAGTTTTACATTCACTTGTAAATAACTGATTTTATACTCCAAAATTAAATGTGCCACTGCAAAAATCACTATGTCTGAGTACTTTTTTATTGATCTCTGATAACAAGATTACACAATGCACAAAGTGAAGCAATCTGTTGTACTGACATCTTCAGAAAAATGCATATAATATTATTCAAAGCCTAGTTCAAATGCTATAAGAGACAAAATTCAGATATCTTTTAATCTTCTCAGTAGTAGTAAACACAAGCCATTTCTATAAAAGAGAGCTAATGTTTCTGGGTTCTTTAATAGATTCTTTCAGACCAAATAGTTTTGCCCTAAATTAAGTTATCTTATGTACTTCAACAGGGTTTTATATCATGCTTTTGAAACTTTTTTCCTCAGGTTTCCCCCTGTGTGGTATTTTAGATGCCGAAGTCCTATTTCAGATCTCGCTTTAAGCATTGGCATTTTTCTACAGCAATGGTTCTTTGTTAATAAATCAATACAGTCATATTAGGAAAGTATGAAAAATGGTCTTATCTGAAATTCACTTAATTCTAGGAATTTCTCCACTAGACTATTTTTTTAGATGCTATCCAATTCCCATTTCAAAATTCAAGAGGTAAGGTAGATGTCAAAGAGAAGTAAAGTGAACTGTCTTCATTCCCTGTGATTGTTACAGAGAGAGCCTAGTACAACTTTTAGACAACTAAAACTGAATTACATGAATTACTGCCAAACTGACAGGGAGTTTGCCACAGCCTTGATAACAATAAGTGGACTATATACTATAGTCCCACAGTCCTGGATATACAGTTTTACATTTGACAATATAGTTCAATAGACGTAGATGTGGTGATAGTGAAACAGCTTGTAAAACCATACATTGATAAAAGTTTTACAGTCAGAAGTTCTTATGGCCATCCATTCTATCCTCCTCCTTAAGTCAGGCCACTGGATTTGAATCAATAACTCCTGCAACAAACCTACATATGCCTAAGAGTACATTTTTTATCTTAATTTAAATCTTTCAAAGGCCTGTGAGTTGTACAGGTAGATTTTAGATGATTATTGGGAATTGGAAAACGTTGATTTTCTCCTTTGTCCAGGCAAGATACATAATTATGCTCTTTGAGTAAGCAACGAACACAATTGTCAGATTACATGATGTAATTTACACAAAATTGTTCAAATGCTTGTAGCTAACTTTACATTGTTTTTATTCCTTGAAAAATATCTGAAATGTAAGACCTGAATCATGCAGTGTTTCAGATTGTCCTCTAACTTAAAGCATACTTTAGAACTTTAAGGTGAGCTAGGAAGGTGAACATATAAAAGAAAATTGTTAATGTTTAGACATTTTTGCTATGTAGGTGCTCTATTACGAAGGAAGAAAATGAAGTTGCTGATAGTACCATAACATTCAGTGATGACAGAAAATACAGCCAAATATAATCAAATTTCTTCTTTTTCTGTCCACTAGGCTACTGTTTTCTTGTGAAATAATTCACCCATTTCCTGTATCTGCAGGTCAAGCTGAACTGCAATGAATGTACCACTGCTGGTATACTTTTATTGACAATCACTGACTTCAAAACAAACAAAAAAGAGTTCAGATTTTTTCTTTCTTCATTACAAAGTATCCACTACTGACTCAAAAAAGTACTGCAGAATCAAGAACACGGAAATTGTTATGTACTTACCCCATCCTATCACAATATATGCCTGTAGTAGTCGTCTTTCAGAGAGTACAACTGTTATCAATAATGTATGCAGATAAATTCCTTCTACTAATAACCAAAAATAATTTGCCCCAACAAAGTAATGCATGAAAAACTGGGCAGTCCTGCAAATGATTACAATCTGTAGAAATGAGAGACCAGGAATCATTGTTAATATATAAAATCTCTGACAAATCCTGGTTGTCTCTTGTTAATTTAGCAATCGTTTCAAAACTAGCACATGGTTGTGATATAACTGGTTTGGTCACATATCTCACAAGACTCTCCTTGCTGTTTGGGAGAGGCTGGAGGGGAGTGCAACAATTTAAAGGCTTCTACATTGTCAGAGAGTTTGAGTAAAGGTGGCAAGTAGGAAAAGACACTGACTGGGGTATGTGTTCTTTGTCATGATCTGCATATCAGAATTTTTACTGATGAGCTATTAAAATAATAGTCACCATTAACATTTTGCAACTAATTTTGCTTGTTGACATGGGCAAACTATATTCATACAATACAATACAAGTATAATTTATGCACAGTCATCGTAAATGAGAGATGTTGTTATTCCATTATCTAAACAAGTGTAAGAAAATTAGCACATTTTCCTAGTATAGAAAAGCCTTTAAACTATTTTTTCTCTTTTAGTGTTCTTTCACAGCAAATACATTGTTTGATAACATTCTCTTAAAAGCAAGATTTTTGTGCATTGCATTGTGCTATGCATACCAAGAGTGAATAAATATAGTGTTATATAAATGCCAAATAAATATCTAGATTTCTTCCTAAAAACTACAGGTGTAAGTTGTTTTGCTTAATTGGATGTTTCTAAATATAACTATTGATTAATTTGTTATTTCTATATAAAGCTTTATATAAAATCAATCTATTGCAATTTATCAAATCAGAATTTTTTTCTTGATTACCCCAAGCTTTATCAGCAAAATTTCAGCATTCAAAGCTCAACTAACAAACACCTCAAAACTTGCTGCCATATGGCAAACTTCCGAAACTCTCTTACGGCCACTAGCAGCACACATTTACTAGTCGCAATGAACTAACAAGTTACCTCAGGACTGAGGTATAATATCCATCCAGTTTCATCATTTGGTCTTTTGGAGTAAATATTGTAGTATACAGTGTCTTTTATAAGAACTGCTGTGGCACGCAAGATAAAAGATGCAAATAAATTCATATGGATGTAGTTTCTTGTGCAGTGAAGTTTTCTGTGGAAAAAAAAATCATGTATGAATCCTCTAGAATATATTTAATTTGCAGAAATTAAAAAAAATACTCTTGTATTCATATTGTTACCATCAATGGATTTTACTTAGGAACTGCTTTTATAATGTTTATTAGGGAAATACAAGTTATTTACATTGGAAGCTAAGCAATAAATTCAATTACATAAAAAGAAGAATGTGCATACTGGGGTCTGTATTTTTAAAACACATGTAAATTTGTACTAACCTGAGTAAAGAAAGTATAAGGAGAGCTAATACAAGTGAGATGAGAGAAAAATAATATCCTATAGTGTACAACAGCTGTAATGTGGTAAGTAATTTATGTTCTTCTTCCTAGGAACAAAGAAGAAAAATGTGTTATACATGCAGGCAGGTGGGCAGAGCATGAACACAGCTCAGAAACTTTTGAGTCCAACTTCTTTGTGTAGCCAGGGGAGGTTTCTGTTGCATGGTCCCTGCACTGCCTCATGAAAACATTGCATGACAGAGACACTTGCAGACAGCCTTAGTTTCTTTTTAAATTAGAAGGCACTCATGGCCTCATTTCCAAATTGCTCATGCACAAACATCATTCATAGTCTGATTTACAGCTAATCATTGCCATGATTACATGCACCAAATGGATCCTGGTGGTTTAATAACTGCAGAGATCAACTTACTCAACCTGTACACACAACTGCAATTATTATGTGTGTAGCCTAGGGATCTGTAACAACAGTTACAGATCAGTTGTGTCTGTACAATTTTGAGTCAGCTCTGTCTAGAGTCATTGAAATAGACTGACTTCTGCCATGAGTTCAAAGAAAAAAATCAGAATTATTAGAGTTATCTTGAATGTCTTTGAATGACGAATAAGACCTCAGAGGAGGAAGGGGGGCACTCACACTTTCTTTCCCCTTTGCTTCATTTAATATTTCTCCTTGCTAAGTTTTTCCATTTATCTGCTTGTCTACCCCTCATCTCTTCATATTGCTTTTCTAGCTCAAAAAAAGCTTCTCTGCAGAAGGGCCATAGAGATACAGGATATGTGACTTTCATAATCCATATTTGGCTTGCAAAGATTTTCTTGGAACGTGTGTCTTTTCCTCAGTGATTTTGCTGTTTTCTTTGTGAGTTGTCTTACTGCTCAGTGCCAGGGATTTTAGCACTGCCTTCCTGCCAATAGTTGTCTCTAATCAATTTATGCTAATAAGTACTATCTGGATAGCATGGGTGAGCTGTGCTTGCTGGTAGAAACTCTCTTGGAGAGGGTGAAAGTGCCCAGGGAGAGCAGTGTGGGTGCAGGAGATTCCCATAGCACAGCCTTTAGTCACTCTGCTCCATGAAAACATTCAAACAGGCATGAACCTAATAAAAAGCATGAGTTATCATCTTGGCTATGACAATTTTGCAACACAAAGGAAATCAAGCTGATTCCTCCAATGTGTGTGGATGGTAGTTCTGGGTTATTTCTAACATCTTGGGGCTTTCTACTAAATATAACAAACAGGTACAAAACCACATTTAGTGTTGGTAGGAAAGCTGGTTAAAGCTTTCAGAGAAATCGTCTGCTGTCACACAAGATGAATTAACGTGTCTGCCACCCGCAAGTTTGCGATCCAGAATGGTCAACAAACCATGGAAAACTCTCAGTACTTATGAATATTTATCACACTGGTATAAATAAACTGTAAGTTTGGAAGTTCATGTACTCACTATATAAAGAGTTTAGTAAAAACTTAGTAGTACATGGGGATCTTGAACGAATAGTGTTTAATAAAGTAGTCAATAAAGTAATGTTACTCAATAAAGTAATAAACAGTAACAGTGCTCACCCAATAAAGTACTAAAAAGTAAAAAATAATCAACAGTAATAGTACTTATTGAAGAGACTTAATTTTGACAGCTAAGCTGAACTCTATAGCAAAAGAAGTTACAATAATGCATGCTTTACTATTATCTGAAACTCTGCTGCATTCATTGCAAGTCATTTCTCAGTTGTGCAAGCAGGCAATAGGATAAGATCCCTGTTTCACTGCTTGAACTGTCCTTTACCTTAAACCTAACTCGGGTGGTGGAAGTGAGCTTGCTCGGTTTCAAACTGCCTTCTCTCAGAGAACAAGAGTCAGGCTTCTTTGCAGATACAGAGCAAGAGTGTGATTCCCAGCTTCACAAACGAGACCTGATCAGTAATTGTTTTCATTTTATCTTCAGTACAAAGAGCTGAGTGCTGATGAGGTGAGAGTATCTAGTTTGCTCTTTATTCAGCTCGGGACAGCCATTCCCCCCTGCTGACAAAGCCCAACGCTTGGGCTGCATGCTGTATCAGACCGGGAAGGATGGCATTTGCATTATGATCCTCCAGTCTGTGACTAGCTAAATTTGAAAGGACCAGTTAACGGTCCTCATTAAATGCTAAAAGGCTTAGGAAACGACAGGGAATGAAGTTGTCTGGCCTTGGCAGACTACAGCGATTTGGGGCAGACGATGGGATACTTTGAATTTAAGTTATTTGCTTGTCAGGTTGCAGTCTTTTTCAATTTTATTAGGAGAAATTCAGCACATGTGAACACTGGACTCTGCACAGAAAATAATTTGTGGCATCTAAAGCAGGAATTCCCCTCCTTAATCTTTCCTCCTCCAATCCTTTTAAATAAAATAACAGGTTTCCATTTGGTAATCTAAATGAAATCTGAACATCTTTTGCAGGTATTCAGTGGAAATGTTTTATCAGTTACTCAAGAAGAGATTAAGAAGATTAAAGTATTAAACCATAATATAAAGCATACTTACATTTTTTTTTAAATTATTTTTCTCAGAACATTCTGAACTATCACGCCAAATGTCTGTGGAGTTTTCCTTCGTTTGCCAAGTCCCTTCATCCAAGCAGACTCTGTATACATTTCCTACACTTCCTGAAAGTAAACAGAGGTTTAGTCTGAAAGATCAAAATAAAGATTTCATTTTTCATACACATTTTAAAGATTTCTCCCTTACACCACAGCAATAGATACCACCCCGCTCCCACTCAAAAAAGGAATAAAAACCACTTTTCTTTTTGTCTTTGACAATACATTTTTCATATTTACATGGGACAAAGTAGGAATGTAATCTAGCAGAAATAAATTCCCAGAATGTACCTGGTATTTACAAAAAATACGTAGTTACTACATTCAAAAGAAAAGCCTACATCTCACTTTATTCCTTTTTCCTCATTAAGCTCATAAGTTTCATGAAGTGTGGGTAGCACATTGCCCAGGCTGTGCAGTCAAAATTGTAGGAGAAAGAGTATGGTTTCATTAGGGAATGACCTTTCTCTGAAATACCTGTGGCTGGTGTTTTATTTACGTGCTTTGGGGCCTGATCAGCAGGTGGTGTGAACTGGTGAAGCTTTCTTGGCTTTCACTGCATTGTCCTAGTTTATACTAATTAAAAATTTGCCCATAACATCAGAAGAATGGTATGGGGACCCTGGCTGATGTTTGTTTGATGTTTTCCTCAACAGCTGCCTTCCATTTATTTCTAATCAGACCTGAGGTTTTTCATTCATTTTTGAATTAGAAAGTGTTTAAGGACTGCAGCAGCAACAAGAATATCTCATTTTGTTTAGGATAACTGGAACTGAGAGAACTGCTTTGAGAGCACTGTGATGGAGCAAGAGCTGTGATGGAGACTAGACACTGAAAAAAATCTGAAGGCATCTATGAAATGTGATCAGAAATCTCATTTCTAGACTACCCTAATTTTTCAGTGCTCAGGCTTGGCAATGATGATAAACCACAGTAAATTTACCTCAAGCTTCCAAGCATTTCTGCTCCGAGTCCACCGATGTCCCAAAACAGCTGTGCCTTGGAAATGGGACAAGCAATGGGGACCAAAAGCAACCCTAACCCTAGTCCCACAAAGTATCTAACAAACAGACAGCTGAGCTGTCTCTAATGCTTCTTCTCCTAAGGTGCTATGGCATGGATGAGAATGCCAGATGGTATGGTAAAACAGCAGCCCCACTGTGTTCCACACTGTGAACACAATTAAAAGCTTCATAACCTGGTGCAAACCTTACATCTTGCTTTTGTAGAAATTTAGACAGAAGAAGAAAAAAAAAAAGATTCTCCGTTACATAGAGGGAAGGAAGATGCTTTTATGTTTATTATGAAGAGCTGAATTTGTTCTAAATGCTTGTCAGAAGCAGTTGTTTGAGAGATTAGATAGAAGGTGGGTCTCTTTTTGTTTAGCAGCACAAAAAAGAATGAATGATGACATTACAGACCAAACCATGTGTGGAGTAGACTGGAGAAAGCTAGGATAAGCAGCCTGTAGTAGTCTCCCATAAACTACAGGACTCAGACACAATTGGTCCTTCCAAGTCATATTAGAAATGCAGCTCAGAAAGCCACATGTAGCAAAGAAAGGCTATGTAGCAGGATTCAGAAATGCTAGGCTGCAGTGGTAGAAATGTCCTTTCATTTCTTTAGGAGAAAGGGAATGTTGTTTGCTTTTAGACAGTTTTGCTCCTGCAGATGTTATTCTTTTTCCCTTCCTGAGAGCCTCCCTGCTCCACTCCCTCCAGGAAAAGGCTGCTTGGAAAGCTTGTTTTTTTCACCACACCACTTGCTGGTGGTGCAGTATGTCCTACTGGAGGGCTGACTGCTTGGAGCGCTGCTTTGTTTGGCTATTTCAATTTTCTGGGAGAGAGCTTCATGTCTGGGGTCAGTGGGGACCCCAGAAGTTGAACCTCAGAAGCTGAACCCCAAAACTGTTACTGCTAATAAAGACCTGGCAGTTCGGATACATGATCTTGGAAATGTTGCTTTATAGCAGACAACATAGAGCTGTAACAAGCACAGATGGAGAGAAAGAGTAAATAATTAAACATCGACAAAAATTTTGTGCCTCAATTCAGAAAAGAGGTGAAAAGAGGTGAGACAAGAAAGCCCTCAGACACTTCAAAGGACACTGGGACAAGAGAGACCAGCACCATCTATCCTTTAGCTGGATTCCCAGCATAAACTCGAAGAGAAGTTACCACTATCACATTACCGTTTTCGAACCATGGCAAATATGAAGGACAAGGAACAGAGACATTTCCTGGGGGTGAGTAAGGCCAGCAAACAAATTGGTCAAATGTCCCATTACAATGTATTCCTGGGGAGAGAAGCAAATAGAAGTTTAACAAAAAGCTGTTCAGACAGTGGACAATCATGAAAACCATTGTATACTGTTCCAGGTAACCTACAAGCTACTCCAGAGTATTTACAAGATGTAGTAGATAAACTTTGTGCATTCACTGTGCAATGCTCTTTGCACAGTGCAGAAATGGCTGCTACCCTTCTTCCCTGGATCTACACAACAGCAGCAGGTTTTACATGCTTCATTATGAGATAAGGGTATTGCTCAAAATTATCCTGAGGCCTCTATTTCCAAAGGTAACAGACAGATTCCAGCTGTGCTCTCACTGACTGTTTTTGGTACACACCACAGACTTTTTGCTGGTAAATGGAAGATATTCCACCTTTCATGACACCTGTGACACTGATTCTCAGCTCAGACCACTGCCACCTTCTCAGATAGTGACTCCTCTTAGTCTTCGGGTAATAGAGGTTAGGGAGCTGGTAATGTTTCAGACTAACTCAGTTTTAAGCTTCACAGGTATCACATCACTCACAGGACTTAAAGTTAAGATAAAACATTTGAAAATGCAGAATTGAAATGGTGCAGTCAGGTTACAGTAAGATAAAGTAAAATGCATTTATGGCTGCACTAGTCTCTTGGTTAGTTTCTGTCTTTTTTCTAGGATAAGCTGAAGTTCTCCTCTCTTAACTTTAATGCTTTTGCTCATCCAAAGCTAGGAGAGTATATCTTGCTTTTTTTTCCGAAATGCTTAGCAATACTTTGAGAAACTTGTGTGGGAAGAAGAATACAGGAAGCAACAAAGATAGCTGTGTGCTATCTTACCAGCATCTTTTTGGTGTGCTTCTGCTAAAATACAGAGCACAGTATGTGCATTCTTAGTAATTCCCTTGTATCTTTGAGGTTGACTATCTGTGGCCGCATCTGCCTTATGACCTGTGCAGTTGTAACATTTATAGCTGCATTTTTATTGTTCCTTTCCCCGACATCTGATGAAGGATTGTTCAAGTGTGGATTGGGCAGGCTGCAAGGAGAAAAATAGTTTTTTCTCCATTTCATGAAAACTGGAGTTCTGAGTCCTTGTAGTTCTCCTGATCACCTGCTACAAACTATTGCCCTCTAATATCTTGCCACGTGTCACTGCTTTTGGCCTCTTGGGTCATCCAGCTTAGTTCTAATTGCCACCATTCTCTGCCTTCCCACCACAGTACACTCTTCTTTTGCATCGTGCTAAGGGTTTTTGCACACCAGGTTTTCACCACAGGCCATTGATCTCTGGCTTCTCAGTACTGTTTCTCTTTCTTTCTTGTCAGTTTTAGTTGTAAGCTATCTTGCAGGTGTACTGGCTGGGCTGATCTGTGCTTTGCTTCCCTTGCTTTCCATAAAAACTTTTGCCCCTCTGCAATCCTCATCATTCTGTCTTCTTGCCTCTCTGAGTGCAGTCACATAGTCTGTAATTTATGGCACCTTCTTTGTCTGGCCTTTCTGTGTTTTCTCCTTCCTTATTTCCCACAGACAAAGTAAGCAGAAAAAGACAAGAAAAGACAAGAGAATGAAAGACAAGACAAGAAAAACAAGACAAGACAAGACAAGACAAGACAAGATGGAAAGGGAAGGGAAGGGAAGGGAAGGGAAGGGAAGGGAAGGAAAGGAAAGGAAAGGAAAGGAAAGGAAAGGAAAGGAAAGGAAAGGAAAGGAAAGGAAAGGAAAGGAAAGGAAAGGAAAGGAAAGGAAAGGAAAGGAAAGGAAAGGAAAGGAAAGGAAAGGAAAAGAAAAAAGAAAAGAAAAGAAAAGAAAAGAAAAGAAAAGAAAAGAAAAGAAAAGAAAAGAAAAGAAAAGAAAAGAAAAGAAAAGAAAAGAAAAGAAAAGAAAAGAAAAGAAAAGAAAAGAAAAAGAAAAAAGAAAAGAAAAGAAAAGAAAAGAAAAGAAAAAAGAAAAGAAAAGAAAAAAGAAAAGAAAAGAAAAAAGAAAAGAAAAGAAAAGAAAAGAAAAGAAAAGAAAAGAAAAGAAAAGAAAAGAAAAGAAAAGAAAAGAAAAGAAAAGAAAAGAAAAGAAAAGAAAAAGAAAAAAGAAAAGAAAAGAAAAGAAAAGAAAAGAAAAAAGAAAAGAAAAGAAAAGAAAAGAAAAAAGAAAAAGAAAAGAAAAGAAAAGAAAAGAAAAGAAAAGAAAAGAAAAGAAAAGAAAAGAAAAGAAAAGAAAAGAAAAGAAAAGAAAAGAAAAGAAAAGAAAAGAAAAAAGAAAAAAGAGAAAAGCGTAGCATTTCCAAAATGTCAAAGGACAATAAAAAACAAAACTCTGGGAGTGAGATCATACTTTTCTTGGTACTTGTGTCCTACTACCAGCAAGCACATGCCTAGAGATGATCAGACTTCCTCAAAGGTGGATTTTATTGGAGGTAAGAGTAACTCAGCGTTGTTATTATACTGACCGTACATGCTGTTATGATGACCCCCTGTCAAAAATACACCTTTCTTTCTGAGAAAGTCTGCTTAACATTGCTACTGCATATCTTCATTAGTATTGTTCTGACTTCTGGTCATTCACCTTTGAAACCTTGAAGTCAGATAAAGATTTACACAATATAGAAGGAAAACATATAATTAGATTGTCAGCATCTAGCAACAAGTATTATTTTATCATCACGTAAAAATCTAGCATGAAGTGGACAGTGAAGAATTAGATAACTGAATGCTTCAGCTGAGTGACACCCTGATCCTTCCTGCATGTGCTCTTAGTACAGTGACGCTCCTACATGGTAACATCCTGCACGGTAACCAGAAGAGTTAGTTGCTTGCTTCCAAGGGAATAAATCCAAAACCTGCCTACCTCGGTTTCTGGGGGCCTGAGACAGTCCAGATGCATCATACTGCTGACAGACATTTCATTATGTGCTCAAATTGACACTGTGTTGTACTAGAAGCATAACAGTTTTGACAGAGGTAACTGCCTGGTTTTCCTACCTCTAACTGCTTAGGACTCAGAAATGATGTGTCATCCATGCAAGTCCCTAAACTATGGAGATTCCCAGATTCTAAGTTCTCAGCAAGGAAATGCATACTGGCAGAACTGGCTTTAAACATTTTTGATGGTTTTCCCCTTTTGCCTGGTAATGACTAGAAGAATACTCCAGGGCATTATTCATATAATCTTTATTACCCTCTTGTAAGTTGGTGGAAGCTGAATCCAGAGTCTCCATGTCCCCAGAGAGTGGAAGGCACAAGTTCCACATCCCAGATTACTCCTGTTTTCATCCAGTGCCTGCCCATAAAAAATACATAAACATCACGGAGAACTGGGACTGGAACTCCTATTTTTCCCCAGCTGTCACTGCTGGATACATACTGGCTCAACTTGAACAAGGGTTATCCTATCTCCTTCAGCACCACTAGTGGCCCACTGGTTAGCATGCTTTCCTGAAACACCATGGAATCATAGAACAGCCCAGGTTGGAAGCGACCTCGAAAGATCATCTGGTCCAATCTTTCATGGGAAAGGGAGCCTAGATGAGATTATCTAGCACCCTGTTCAATCGCATCTTGAAAACCTCCAGTGATGGGGACTCCACCACATTCTTGGTGAGTCTTGTTACAGTGAATGATTGTTCTCACTGTAAAAAATCCTTTCTTACATCAAGAAGAAACCTCTCCCCGTGCAACTTGTACTCATTGCCCCTTGTTCTCTCCATGTGGCTCTTTGTGAAGAGAGAGCCTCTTTGTACCTGCCTTTTACTTTGATGAGGTCCCCCCTGCACCTTCTGTTCTCCAGGGTGAAAAGACCTAAATCCTTCAGTCTTTCCTCATACGGCAGGTTCTCCAGCCCTTCGACCATCTCCATGACCCTCCTTTGGACCCTCTCCAGTCTGTCCGTGTCTTTCTTGAATTGTAGGGACCAGAACAGGACACAGTACTCCACAGGCGGCCTGACAAGCGCTGAGTGGAGTGGAATGATCACTTCTCTATCTCTGCTAGTAATGCCCCTGCAGATGTAGCCCCGGATCCAATTTGGTTTTGCTGAAGCAGTGGTGCACTGCTGACTTATGTTCACCTTGTTGTCCACCAGGACCCCCAGGTCCCTTTCAGCAAGGCTGCTTCTGAGCCACACAGATCCTAGCCTGTACTGAGCTCTTTGGTTATGTCTTTGTTAAACTTCATACAGTTCTTGCTAGCCCACTCTTCCAGCCTGTCCAGGTCTCTCTGTAAGATGGCTCTGCCTTCTGATGTGTCCACCTCACCACTCAGTTTGGTGTCATCAGCAAACTTGGTGAGGGTTCTTTAAAAATGCCCTGGGGGGGCCCCACTTGTGACAGGCTGTCAACCTGAGTCAAAACCATTTTTCACTACTGTTTGAGTGTGGCCTGTTAGCCAGTTTGCTACCCATCTCGCAACCTTCCATCCAATCTGTACCTTGCCAGTTTGTCCAGGAGAAGGCTGTGGGAAGCAGTGTCAAATGCTTTCCATAAGTCCAGGTAAACAACATCCACTGCTCTCCCCATGTCAACAGCAGATGTAGAAGGTGCTCAGGTTAGTCAGGCATGATTTGCTTTTGGTAAATCCATGCTGGCTTTTCCCGATCACCTGCTTCATTTAGTTAGTAACAGTTTGTAGGAGGGCTCGTTCCATTACTTTCCCAGAGATTGAAGTAAGACTAATGGGCCTCTAGTTTTCTGGGTCCTCCTTTATTAGTGAATACTTTCCCTGCCCTGTTTAGTAATGAGTCTTTGTCTTCTCTGTGCATCTGCTCACATATGTTGTTGTTCTTGACATCTTTGGACAATTTCAGTTCTAGATAAGCCTTAGCTCCTGACTGCATCTCTGCATGCCCATCCTCAATGGGTATTTGGCCGCCTTTGCATAGATGGTATGCTTCTTTTTTTCTTTTAAGCACACTCTAAAGCTCAGGAGGAATGCGTGGGCATTTCCTGCCCCATGTATACTATGAGAGCTGAACCAAGTTCTTGATGAAGATGGGGATCAGAAGTGAGAATGGGGTCTTGCTTTTCTTCCCCAGCTGTTACAGCTTCACAGCGTAAGCTAAGGCAATTAACTCACGCTGTTGCAGCTGCCAGGAGCTGCAGCTGCCTCTGGAGCAGGTCAGTGATGAAGGCTGGAGAGCATGAGGATTCATTCCTTCAACATGCTGCCATGATGAAGCAGAACTGCAACTCCCAATTCAGTTGAAAGAAGAGAAAGCCTGCTATTGAATGTGATCACTAAAAATATTTTCCTTGACTCACAGGGTATATTTTCCCTTTTGCTTTTCAAAGGCCTGTGAAAGTTAGAGATTTCAATATTTTGGGAAAAGTTTAAGGAACTTTAAAACATAAAATATTAAATAATTTAGGCTTGAAAACCTCTGTTTTTTTCCTTTTTTTTCTGCTGTTTTAAATTCCCAGGCCAATGCTTTGGATTGATTTCCAACTGCTAAATGCATTTTGAATACACACATTGATCTTTGAATACACACATTGATCTTAATCAGACCATGGTCTGGCCGACAAAGCTGCACACTGCAATGTCATAAATGCAGCTTTCTGCCACTAGCAAAGTGAGTCAGAGTTCATAATATCATCCTGGAGTCTACCTGTGCAGTTGATGGGGTGAGGTAGCCACCAAGCAAGATGACCATGAGCATATCACTTGCACACAGGAGCAGAGACCTGCCTATAGCCAGGGAGTACAAAACATAGAGCATGGTTTCACACTTAATCTTTCCTTGGTGACTGCATTCACCTCTCTTCCAGCACCTCTTCTCCAACTACTCAAACCAAGCCTGTGTCATCCTTTCCTCAAGACAGACATCTAGCTGAGCAGAGTTTATACTTTTAAGAGTGAAATAATCACAGATTATAAGCTCCCCTTTTGCCAAACAGCATAAAACTTAGAGCAGAGGTAGGAGGTGTGGACTCAGTTCCTCCCTCTTCCACTTTGCAGGAGAAAACACTGTCCTCTGAAGCTATGCTCTTCAACCAAGAATCCAAAAGCCATAGAGGCAGGAGAATAAATAAGGGACTTCAAGCTAATGGTTGTAAGTGCCAGGTGAACACGGGGCAACCTGGTCTCTGTGTCTTAGATTCCTAACCTTATGACTGTATCACATAATGCATAAGCAGTCCTGTGAGAAGAGAGCAGCTCACCAGCTGCCTTGACTAGGCAGAAACCAGACCCTGTCTTGCCTCGTGTGTTTTGGGTTTTTGTCTGCCATCGCTCAGTTTCTAAAGTATAGAAATGGGAGACATCTTCTTTTCCTTGGATGGTCTCTTCTCCTGTGGTTAGCATAATTTCCAGGAATATGGGTTTGACTTCCTTCAGGCTGAAAAGGGAAGCGAAAACTGGTCTCCTTCATCCAAAGGACGTGGTTCTTACCAATAATGGGTAGCAGCTACCTCTTGACCAAGCATTCAGTGCTGCACCATGGTGGTAGCTCAGCACCAGCTGTTCAATGGTTCATTTCTGTATATCATCTGTTTTTACATATAGGAACCTAATATATTTCAGGACAAAGAGAGCCATTAACTTCATGATCGCATGTTTGCATGTCTCATTACAGCTGATTGTTCCACATTTAGAACTTATAAACAGACACACACTTCTGCAAAGTAAATAAAAAATATTTACATATTCATCAATGTTACTTAACACGTTGCTTTATTGTGCTCTTTGCTTCCTTACCAGTATCTACAGTTGATTCCTGCAGCATTTTCAAGCATTCTTGTTTATATTTGTTCCATCCAGTAGTGGTTTTTTCCAGCAGAGATCCTTTGGCCTGTGAGTGAAAATACTGAACATGAGGAAAATCAGTTAGAACCTTGTGGTCTTTTAATGACAAGTTTCTTTCCATTATAAGAAATTTAAGAGGAGAGGAGAGAAGAGGAGAGAGGAGAGAAGAGGAGAATGCAGGAACGGTAGGTAAGCGGGGAGGTAAAGAGAGTCCTCTTCCTTCTCCAAGAAACTATTAGTGATATTTCTTCTGTTGCTGTCTTTGCCTGAGCAAGAAATGTATTGCCGTGGTGCTATATTACCATAAAAATCTAATCAATTTATGTAAAGTCCCTTTTAAAAAGTCCACACAGATATTTAATTGCTAGGACCTGTGAGAGTGCACCAAAAATATTGAAATTTCATTCCTCCGCTGTAGAAAATGGGTGCTTATCTTCACAAATTTTACAGTCTTTCCAGGCTTTTTAAAGTCAATTTATGTAAGGTCAGCTAATACTTCTCATGTATTTATGTTTCCGCTAGATTTATTTAGGAATCTGATTGATGATAATTTTGAGAGCTGTTTATTTTTAGAGTATTTTTAAAGATAATCAGGCACACCTGGTTGAGTAGTACAGTAAAAAATTGAATAAAAAAGTCATGAATAAGCAATACTATTTAGCTACTAAGACCTTTTCTCCTGTGCATTCTGTGCTCCTGCCCAGCACTTCAAAGATCACTTCTTTCTCCAACAGTTACAACTGTGCCATAGACATTTTTCTTTTGCACTTTTTTTTTTTGAGAAAACACGGTTGTAAATCTTTGTTTTACGTGGCCATCTACACCAACTATGTTGTCCTTTTTGCCTGGACAGGGTTCAGTTTTGCTGTCCTCTTACATCCATAGGGGAGGAGAGTCTTTGCCCTCAAGACCTCTCACGTAGTGAAATGGAGCATTATTTTTATCCAGGCCAAAATTTTCTCCATATAAAACATCTCACACAAATGGATTTTTATGTCCTGAGCTTTTCTAGGTACATTTCTTTTCTTTTCTCTTTTTTTTTTGTTTTAGATACTTTCAAAGCTGGTTTTGCATAGGCCTTACTGTTATAGTGATGACCCCAGGGATCAAGAATTCCTTTAAATTCTAAAGAGCTAGATTTCTGGAAAGAATATCATCTGGAATAATTGCGTTGATGTGATCTGTTTAGAGAGAATAGAAATAAAAGCACTTCAAGAACAATCTCCCTTTTACTAGTGTAGCCTTGAAGACAGGCTCAACTTTGGATTTAGTCAGTCTAAGGACAGCAGATTCTGCGGAGTCCCCTCTGGTGTCTGGAAATCAACCATCCCATGATTACAAGAGCTGCCTTCTCCTCTTGGCTGCTCCTACACTGCGGGCTCCTGGCTCCTTGCTCTGGCTCTTTCTCTTTGGCCTGCACTGTGTTCTGGAAGCTTCTGTTAGCTGCTCCTAAAGGCAAGAACAATTAACCCTCAATCCACAGGGTCCTACCAGACCTATCACTCACTCTCTTCTTTTCCATGTGAAGACAGGCTGAGAACACAAATGAAAAAAAAAAGTGTGTCGGTGCCTAAATGGGCACTTGCTCTGATGGACAAATTCTGGCAGGTTGTATGGGAGAGGACTGCTGCATTCATAAGACATGGATGGCAGCTGCAGAAGCACACAGAAGGAACACAGCAGTTGAGGGGATTGTCAGTGGTGTTTGGAAAGGGAATGAGAGAAGAGGCTTAGGAGCCCTGCTTGGACATATTGTCCTTGAGTCACTCCCTTGGCACCGGGAAGCAGATAAGCAGAAAGGAAAGAGACCTAGATGTTAGCATGAAAGGATGAGATCAAGGATGTAGATCAACACTTGCTAGCACAGAGGAGAGAATTAAATTTGTCTCCACTGATAAAATTACTCCTAATATAAAATCTGCTCTGCTGTTAAAAAATAAAATTCCCAGCTATAGACAGATTTTAATAATGATTTTATATATAGTGACTGTGTTTAGGATGTGGTGGACATCTGTGGCATACACCTTATCAATGTAAGGGTTGCAACTGTCTTGAGGGGACTCTCATATTTTAACGTGCTCTCTGTAAATATCCATCTTTCTGACACATCTTTATCACACAACATTCTGACTGCGGAGGCCTTTAAGAGGGCCATAGCTGATAATTACGGTTTAGGAAAGGAATGGCTAAAAATAGAAGAATTAAATGCAAAATTGCTTGGTGATGTGTTAGATTTGGGCTGTTGAAGAAATGCCCAATTAGGAGCAAAGCAGTAGAGAAAGGATAATGCCAGATACTGCTTACAGTTCAGTATCAGCGTTATGACTTGATCATTATTTATCCAGGGAAAAGAACATCAGCCTAAGCAGTCTCTGTGTAATATACCAGCTGATTTTCTGAAACCAGGACTTTGAGAGGCTGGTGGCAGGCAAGTAGTCAAAGAACACTGTCACTATAAGTCACCAAAAATGAAAAATCCACTACTGGTTGAAAATGTTACCAATTATAATGACCAAATTTTGGAGAGCAGACTAAATATAAATTTTCTAAAAAGCAACAATCCTTATGCCAAAGGATGTTTTTCAGCTTTCCAGAGAAAATCAATTTCCTTTTGTCTGGACTAGACCCTTTTTGGAAACTGCTTTTCATACATGTGTGGTTGTCCTGAGCTTGTCTGAGCTTGGTGATGTGCCAAGGGTTGAGATAAATAACCAGGACAATGTATGGCTGTGAATTTCACCTGTATCTTTTTCTTTAAACCTATGTTTTTTTGAAAAATAAAGAAAATCATATTTATTTATTTTCAAAACAATAACAGTGGAGACTATTAGCTAGCTGTTATGAGAGACCATTCTTTCATGCATGTTTTTGCTGTGTAAAATGTTGCCTGCCCAATAGTCTGCTTTTAGTCTCTCAGATAATTTCCAGACACCGTACTTTAAATTCCAGGGAGTAGAAAGACTGTAATTATTCTTCCTCTGATGGGCTTGCAAGATAAGGAGAGAATATTTACAGCAGTCATGAGAAAGGAATGTGTGTTTCCAAAATAAAAAACATCTTGACATTTCCCTCATGTAGGCCTCAAAATGCTCGGAGACAGGGGATATTCTTCAGACACTCCGGGGTCAGTGAACCTCATTTGAAGAGGCAAAGACATGGAGATGATACATTTGTAGAAAAGACTGCTTGATTTAAGGGATAACACTTCAGTTTCTGATAAACAGATGCACTAAACAGCCAAGGAAATACAAGGAAAGCCTCACAGTGGCTACCTGGCTGCTTGTTTGGTTCCGTTCCTGGAGACGAGGTTGACATACAGTCAAGAAGAAGCTCACTCAATGAGAGTGAGGAGCAGTTTAGCCATAAATGACAGTTTCACATCACTTTCTTATGTAACTGTCAATTTCTGCAAAGCTGCAGGCAGAGTCAGATAGACAATACCTGGTCATTATTGATGTAAATATCTGTGAGGTGCTTGGTTTTCTACCATAAGACTTTCTGATGAAAAAAACAAAACAAGTCTATATAAAATCAGAGCTGCACGTGACAAAAAAATTAAGAGCTGTCAGCTGACCTCAAAAATTAATTTGAAATATCATTAGAAGAACACAGAAAATTATTTAAATTAATAATCAAAAATGTGCAGATGATTGGAAATTAACAGGTGAGCAGACAATGACCAGTTAATAATGGCCATTTAGATCACAAAGAAACATGAACTCCTCTGCAGAGCATGCACCATGATAGACCTAATGCAACGTTTTATTCCTAGAAGCCACAGCTGGAGGATGTATGTCAGGACTTTTTGAGAATTTATATTTAGTTTTAGAAATGAAGTGACATGAGCCACCTGTAGACAATGTTGCAGTACAGGAGACTATTGACATTTCTGGAGTTGTACATACCAAGGAGGATGTTGAAAAGGAGTACAAGACAATATAAATGAGTAGTATTTGTCCCTGGTACCACTCTGCCTGGATAGTATGACTAACTCCGATGGTCATATCTCAAAGGATATGGAGATAAATTTGCAAGTTGTAAGGAAAGTGCTGGAGTGGCCTTAATCATTAAACTAAAAGACTAAGAAATCCCCATAGATTTATCTTATCAAAGAAATGATAAACAGCTATTCAACAGCAAACCATGATGACTTGAATGGCAGCAACTTGTGAATTGACCATCAGCTACTTACACAGGGACTACCAAGGGTAGCTAAAAAAAGCAAGCTTGCTGTTCGTACGTGACTATTCAGTCTGCAGTGGTCTCCACTCTCTCTGGGGAAAATCTATAAGGACATATGTATAGAGAAAGGCTGAAGAATGCTGACAGTGCCTTGGAATGAGGAAAATCAGCTTGCTTTCCCTTCTTGGCTTGAAAGAGATTGATGCAGGTGCCCCAGGCAGAAGACTTCAGTGTTTTCTGCAGTGGGATATCCTGTTAAGGCTCTTCTGCATTAAGTGCACTAGAGAGCTATTCACTGTCCAGTGAGAAGGCAAACTGTGTGGGCTGGGAATAAGGCACTAGCCTTCAAAAGGAAGGGGAAATTAAGGAAGTGGGACATCTTGATGTCGTATGTCTGTTTAACGAAGTGAAAAGGATTCAACAGAAAAATCAGAGACAGGCTTGCCTCTGTATCTTACATCCATGTTGCTATTATTCTTCAGAGAGGGGCACAGATTCTCTCAGAAAGAGGAGGGTCTGCAGGCTGGCTTAATGTGAGGAGCACAGCAATCACTGCTGAGATTGCGGGGGCTTTTCCTGCTTTTGCACATGTGGGAGAAGGCCCAGTCCTGTGGGTATGTTCTGAGAAGAACAGACAAATTGCTCTCTGCATCTGACATGGGTCTCTGATTACAGATCCCAGTGAGGTTTTATTATGATCTAAGTTTTGGCCTACTCAGTGCTATCAAAATTTAGATACAATGCATGCTCAGTGGTAGAAATACAAACTTTCAGGTAAATTTACCGTGATCTCAAGGAGCGGCAACACGCAGTTCAGCATGGCTTTGGATCTCAGGTTTATGTTTCAGCCACTAGCATTTAAACAGGACTTCCAACTCAGAAGAAATTAAACTCCAACGTCCAAGACAGAAGCTCAGAAAGTCCACGAACTTTCGCCCTACACTGGACATTTCTTCACTTCAGGCTATCTGAAGTTTCACTGGTAGCAAATGAATCACCTCACCCTGCTTGCACCAAAGTTCACCTGTACTGAAATTTAATCAAACTTCCCTGGAAGAGTCTTTCAATTCATTTGGTTTGCTCAGAGCCCACAAACTGCATCAAGATGACACCACTGTTTAAAAATATGTTGGATGTGGCAGAAAACACTGCCTGAAGCTCTCACTTAGGCAATGGATTATAATAATAAACCTCCAAGGTTGCAAACAGACTGGTTTAAATTTATTTTTTTTCATAACTGACCACAGTAAAATCAGGATTTCACCCTTTAAATTTCTTATACTAAGCTAACAGTGAAATGAAATGTTTCTGTTTATTTGGACTACACTATTATGGACAGAAAAAACCTTCAATTTAGGTATAAACTAGAAATAAGAGCTTAAATAGTTACTTATTCTTTCAGCTATGATCCTGGTTTATTCTGATTGGTATTTTTCATATCGATTTTTCTAGGTTTTTGCTAGAAAATATGGATATAGTGATTCTTTAAATTTTTCTTTCTTATTAAATAGAATATGAAGAAATATAACACATATTTCTTTAAACAAGTTACAAGAATCACTATGACAAAGTAATTCACTGTGATTTATAGTCTTGTAAAGTTTTGGTCTCACAGAAGTAATTTTCTGTTAGCATTGATGGAACCAGTGCTTTAATCGAGATGTCCTACAGATTTAAGGTGTCTCACAAACCTGAGAGTTTTTTCAGTTCTATATTCATTTATGCAAGAGAAGCTCTAAATTTGAATTATACAAAAGCATTAGGAATATTTTCTATTAAAAAAAACAGAATATGTGTCTCCTGGTAACTTTTTCTTCTTAAAAAAGCTAGGAACACAATTACAGTCTCTACAGCACATACACATGCAAACCCACTTCCTTAGTAACCCAGCTAAATGGAGGACAAGTGGATAGAAATACCTTATTACTTTCAGTTTAAAGTAAGCCTGTCAATTACACTTATTCTCATGTACACTTATTTCATAGAAATGTACCCTAAACCTATATATGAATTTTATTCAGATGAATTGAAATTTACTATATCTTAGGGTTTTTTTTAAGTTTATCAAAATCAAGGTTGATATTAATAAATAATAATGATTAAAAACATAAGTGAAAATTTCCTTGAAGTGAATTACACTGAGATATTTTGTCATTAAATACCTAAAACTCTTCCAAATTATATGAAAATATAGACAAAGAAGTAAGCTTTCAGATCTTTTTTATAGATTTAAAAAAAAAAAAGTGAATAGTTTAGTAGATCTCTACAAGAAATAAAAGTAGAAGTCGCTTCTGTAAGAAGCTGAGGTGCAGAATTAAACTAATAACACCAGATTTCACAAATGTGAGATTTAATGCTCACCCCTTGTACAAGTCAAAGGCTAAAAGATAGTGCTAGAAACAAAGCAAAGCTGGTTTTAGAACAGGGGAAACCCAGAAGAAAATAGACATGATTTGTAATAGTATTGATATCTGGTAGGAAAACTGAAAAATAAATATAATTCAGTACTCATCAATATTGGTATAAAAAGAGATTGCATAAACGGATGTAAGCACAATTTATTCACTGTATGAACAAATATTAATAGAAGAAAATTGTAATAAATTACCTAGTCAGAGTGAGTTCTAATACAAAATTCTATAGCTTCTCAGTCTAATTTTTAATAAACATAAATTGTTATGTCAGAAATATTTTTGAAACAAACATGTTGTTTGTGAAGGTTAAAACTTTATGTGATAGGAATCCACTTTTGTACTGTCCATTAGTAATTATTGAATTAGCTTACCTGTTTCACTAGAAACAATATAATGACAGAGCTGGCAGGTGCAGGAGATATTCTGGACCAGAGTCCCATGCTGGAACAGAGACCAAAAAGTGTCAGCATGTCCATTCTAATAAATTTGTCCCCAATATGCTGCCCTTTCACTCTACTATAGATCAATTATATCACCCTGTCCTGTGAAAAAAAAAGTAAAAATGTCGTCTTTTATGAGTGCAAACTGTTTCATGAATCTTCTCACAAATAAGTAAGGAAGTCTACTAAAGTGTCTAGGCTTGCTGGACTCCAACTATGTTTTGTTTTTTCTGATTAAAGGCAGAGAGAATTTTCTCTAAACTTCACAAAAAGTCTGCTTACTGTAGCTTGTCCTTTAGCCAATAGGAAGTCAGAAAACTATTAAAACATTAAAGGGCTGATCCTGTTCCATTGAAACTCCATGGGAATTTTGCCAGTGGTTTTGCAAGAATGCAATCCAGCTCCATAAATACATATATAGATTTATACACACCTCATGAAACCATTAAAAGATGCCCTAGAACACAGAAAAACTTTGTGTAGAAAGCTTGCTGTTAGGAAGCAGCCCAGTAATAACTGTTTTTATCCTTTCTGATCATATTTTGTCAAATATGCACAGTCAGTGCAGGATCAGGGAGAATCTAAATGTACAAAAAATTATGTTACTAACAGTTAAAGTTTTACTACAATTCTTGTGACATTCCGTGTTTTTTTCACAGCTTCAGCTGTGAGGTTGGAGGAACTGCCAATGAATTTCAGCTTTAATTTTCAAAAAATTGTTTGCAACTTTTCTAGTTGCAGAGGAAAGCCTGAAAACATTAATAAATTTATGTGTTATACAGACTCAGGGAATAAAACCATTTATAATACAATAATTTTAGCTTATGATTATCATGCTTTGAGTTGGCAATATGGAGAGTCAAGAAGATGTTGCCTCCTCCATTTCCAAGAGAAATGAAACTTGCAGCTATTTGTATGAGAGGATGGCCCTTCCCAGAACTCATGGGTGTCCCGAGCAGCTGAGCTGGAGAACAGGCAGAGTTGCAACACTAGGACTGTGGAGGACAGCACTAGCCCAGTTTTCAGTGCCAGACGTAGGCTAAACCCAAACTGTGTGACAGATACACCCTGCAGCCCACCCCATCAACCCTGACAGTTGTGACAGCAGTGTGACCTGACTCCCTCTCTACACATGTGCCAAAACTTTCTTCTGGAGGAATCCAGGAGGTGGAAGGGCATGATAGAAAATATTTGGATGTGGTAAAAAAAGAGCACTGGGGCATGGGGTATGGAAGTGCTCTGGGGACAAGTATTTCAGGGTGGAAATGCATCTAGCTCACTCTAGAGGCCTGGCAGTAAGGGCACTGGCTGCTCTGCACTACTGTGGCTCCTGGGTGGATGTGTCAGTATACATATTCCTCCCTGCCACACCTAAGGGCAACTCTGGGGACCAGGGAGAGGCACTTCAAAGCCTCCGTAGCAGCTACTCCTCTGTGTATTGCTGCAAGGGATAAAAGCACATTTTCTAATGGTCACATGAGTAAGATCAGCCCTGTAGCAGGTTAAAACCAGGAGACCTGAATAGTGCTCTAGCATTGGAGCTGTTCTAAGATCACAATAAGAAACGTCCTAGTGCTCAAGAAACCCTGAGGTCTGCCTAGACCCTAGATGAACAGATCCACAGAGTCTCCTGAAGCACATCCTCACTATTGCTCATTTGCATGCAAGTCCTCTCATCTTCTCCACTGATAGCTAGCACCCAGCAGCTGAGGCTCTGTTTTCAGTTTTTGACTTCTACAAGTTGTTAGTTTTTATCTGCTCACTTTTAAAAATCATCTGAAGTTTATACTTGAACAAGCTCTGTGGTCCCTCTCAGAGGGAGTTAATACTACCCAGGACTAGGTTAGTGCAGGAGACCCACATCAAAGTATCCCTATATGTAATTACACTAATAAATTGTGGCACTAGGTGGTAAAGACAGAATGCAGAGCTGAAGTTTGAATTTCTGAGTTACTATTCAGAGTTTTTACTAGAACAACGTAAATCAGGAAGGTCATAATGCTGAACGCTAGCCACAGCTGCCCACCCTCATTCACTCTCAACTTTACTCCAGCAAAAATCACTTTGAAGGAAGGTGCAGCTAATCTATTTGCTCCTCTTTATTTTCTTTCTTTTTTTCACAGTATGACAGATCTAAGCAATAAATGCTCATGCAATACGTTTCTCCTATTATATAGAGCATTCTTACATGGCAAATTGATTTAAAATTTTGAGGTACCAGCATTGATAGAGCATAAGCAGAAAACGGGCTCAGTGAAAAATCTCAGACTGCAGTTGTCAACCAGAAGATATCAATTGACAGAGTTTTTCTGGAGTCGCCAGAGACTGATTCATAGTCTAGCACAGGGTCTATTTAGTCAAAGAAGTCAACAATGCTATGACATTTATGCTGGTTAAATTTTATAATGGGCATAAAATTGTAAAGTTTGTACATATTGAAGAGGTGTCAGTGTTACTCCCAAGTGAACTCAACTGCCTTGAGTCCAGTGGTTGTTTCACAGGCCTCAAAATATGTTTGAAGAGAGCCATAAGCAGATTAGTCCTGGGAATAGGAACACAGATAAGTGTTTAATCCTTAAAAGGACTTTCCTTCCTCCCTCTTTCCCTCCCATTGATCCTGTTCTCAGACTTGCTGGGCAGTTGGTAACGCTGTCCAGAAGCAGTGTCAATACACAGAGGCTTCAAGTGGAGTTCATGAGTGCTACATCCTTGTGAAAATACAGTTACACAAAGCTGTAGGAAAAATTAACTTCTGGTTCAATCTACGGTCTGCTTTTCAGGTTGTGAGATTTGCTCTGCCTTTTTAGTCCAGATACCTGCTTGGTCTTTCACTCTGTTGTTGGCCAGCTCTTCAAGGTGAGATCTTCATAGCAGTCTAAAGCAGGCATTTATCCTGTTTCTTTGAGTTTCACGCTGGGACTGCTCTAGACACATGCTTCTCCAGCCCTGACATCTTCTGGGTAGAGAGTTGTCTTAAAAATCAGAATGATTTTCATTAAAAGAGATATATGTGACTTCAGTGTCTGTCCTGTGGTATCACTCTCCCTTAGGGCATGTGTTTTGACCTTACAGTTGTAAAATGAAGAAATCGTTTACTAACACTCCTGCTCCTTCTGGTTCTTTGCATCACTTACTTGCATTATCAAACAGGCAGAAAAAGCAACATATATATAACATGTCAAGGTGGGAAATGTTTCTTAGATGAAGGAAAAAAAATGCCATTTCACAGAGAGAACAGATGGACAGACCAAATGAGGATAATTCAGCTTTTTCTCTACTGTTTCACCTAACCTGGGCAAGACTTCTATTATGTGTTCATGGAGGCAGACTGGACAGTGCCCAGAAGCCCATCAATAGCAGTGTCATATAACTTATGACTTTCATTTGTCACTGGTGGAACTTCAAACAGGTGCAATCACCTTCCCAGTGGTCTCGGGAAGTGCTGTAATGCTGTGAAATGCTCTAACTTAGCAACTGATTTTATCTCCTTAAGAATTTCTTTATAGTAAGATTCACAACTGTATTCAATTTAATCAGTGTTCAGTATAACAGGAGCATTCAGAACCGCAAGATTTTATTTATTTCTTAGCTGAGAAATGGAGAAGTTCCATCAGTCTGACTCTGCCTACTCAAGGTAAATATGCATATTTTGTTTGTATAAATAAAACTTTTTTGATCGCATACTGGTGTACTTCCAATGCTTCTGTGTTCTGTGTATCTTTACTCATGGGGCAAACTATAATTTATTGTCCCACCTCCTCATATTTTTTTCACAAGACATTACTGCCAAACAACACTGTCTTATATCCTTAATCTCTCCTACCACATGATTTCTGGTCATGTCCATATCCCTGCTTTCTGTCTTAACTACTAAGCTGGTACAATTTTCTGAGAGGAATGAAGAATGATGGTGAATACAGGCAGGTATTTCACCAGGCGGATATATACATAGCTTTGTAAAAGGTTGTTTCTAGAAGAATTGATAGTGCAATCCTGAAGGATGCCAGTTTCAGTCCCAGTTGAAGACAGACGGCAGAGAGCCTCAGCAGCATTTTCTCTTAGTTTTCTCTCTTTAGTCTTCTCTATTACAGCGTTCAGTAGCAGTTACTGGTGTGAAGGAATGAGAAAAGTTGCCAAACCTTTCTGTACAGGACAGAGCAAAGGGGATCACTGCATCCGCTTTAATAGCCCTGATGCCAACAACAGCAATGCTGTGCAGTATATTTGGGAGACAGGAGATGACAAGTTCATTGACCGAAAGTTTCATGCTGGGATTTGGTATTCCTGTGAAGAAATTGTAAGTGAAGAAGGTGAGTAAACCCATGTAAATTTACTTAAGAAAATAATCAGAGTTCTTCCTACTTATTTGGTGTCACCTTCCTCTTTGCTGCAATATTATGTATGTATTTTAAAGGAAAAAATGTCCTTAAAATGTTGCTCTTCTCTGGGAAGGGGAATCTTAGAGGATACTATCTAGTTGATTCCTTAAAAAATTCCTAATAAATTCTGCAAAGAACTTTAGAGTGACAGGTTGTAGTACAGATGAAGTTTTTTTTTTTTTTATTCTTCTAACCAGAGTAGCAAGTTAAGTTACTTTAACAGGAAAGTGTTTTAATTTTCTGATGTTTTTAGTCCCTTAGGCAAAAAGGAACATATTTGCCTTAAATGATTGCCTATGATCCCCTATGGCAACGTAAAAAGCACAATGTGATTTTTTTTGTTTTAAAAATCATTTGAGCAATTAAATCTGTGAGACCTAACTTACTTCATGGATTTCCTCTTAAGCACAGGTATTTCTATTTTCTTACTGTGATCTCACCTTTCATAAATCAAAGCAGAATAAGATTATTTTCACCCTGCTAAAACATAATTTGGAGACTTACTAGTCATGAGTAGTGGCATTTAATTAAGTTTCACTCTGCGTATGTAAATGTCAGTAGAATGAAATTAGCTTGCGATTAAAGAAAGCTTCTAGTTAATTTTGCATCTTAGTATAAGGGAATTGCTTAGCTGGTATAGGGCATTTATTGTAAATACAAATCAACACTAAGTTTTTCCCGTTATTGTCCTGATCAATGACAACTAGAACAAAACTTCAGAGAAATCAAACCAGCTGTCATCTGTGCTATAAAATGCAAGTATTTTCACAGTCACCTGTTCTGAAAGCCTAGTTCTACCAGAAGGTCTTATAAGTTATGCAATTTTAAGAGAGTAAATGTTGAAAATCAGAGCAAAATTCATCTCCAAAAGACATCTTTCAGGTGGTGATAGCTATGGATACTAGGGTTGTTTAATTTGTGCATCTGCTAAGGCAGTTCTTGTTTTCCAACTTGGTGCAGTTAGTAGCTGAAAAAAAAAACACCCTGTATTTTCAGAGCAGAGCAGAATTAATTCCAAAAGCTTTGTTTACAGCATCTGTGTGGGGGTCAGGAGGTCACATGAGTTTGAAAATCAAAGCTTACAGAAAGAAATTGGAATCAAGCTTAGAAGAAATCTGCGTGAGCAGCAGCCTTGTTGCTGTAAGGAGAGCGGGTCTTCCTTCACAGGGAAGATGATATACAGTCTTTCAAAGGAATTGATCATTTTCCCATTCTGGCTTTCACAGCTACAACCTTTTGGAAATCAATTCATAGCCTTTCTCTAAGTCTCCCAGACTCCGGTTCTGCCTTGAAAAAGTCTGGAAAGATTCTCTAGCTAAGTCCCAGGAGTGGGTCGATATACCAGGGACTCTGTGTGTACAAACATACATCAGAAATAGTTTCTCCTGATCATCTCAGTTTGTACTTTTATGATAGATTTTGCATTTTCTGCTTTCTATTAATCTATTTCTTTAGATCATTACAGAATACAAAATAATCCTGAATTTTATTTTAAAATAAATTTTTTTTTTTAGGTGAGAAATGTAGAAGCTTCATCAGCCTGACTCCAGCTGCTGATCGAGGTAGATATGCATGTTTTGTCTGTGTAAATAAAACTTTCCTGATCGCATTTACCAATACAAATATTCTGTACTTTGACATAAAAAATGCTTGCTTTAACCCCACACAGTTTTTTGTCTTTTATTTACTTTTTCAACTTCAAAATGAAGTCCATATGACTTAAAATATGAATCTATGTCTTTTGAAAACATTCCATTTGAATAAAATTTTTTTTTAAAATTACTTTGATGTGGGTACTGGAAGTCAAGTTTTATAAGTTTTTGTCCCCTCTCTCCTCATACCTCCATATTCACAGAGTCAGGAATTTTGTGGCTTGCACCATACGGCCTGGGAGGGACCTGCAGAGGGACAGGCAGTGTGTGAACAAGGACAGGCAGTATGCTAAGGGGACTTGGGGGAGTCGTGTTGTGGACCAAACCAACCTTGATGACAGTCTGAATCCCCTCCCTGTACCTTACACAGAGCTATAAGGAGGCATTTCCATTCTCCTGAAAGCAGAGAGTTTCCCTCTTTCTTCCAAAGAATGGTTCATGTTCCTATAAAACATGCCTGCAGATGCTGTTAAGCACTCCCCCTCCAATGTAAACCCTATTACTGATGTGGTTAGACCAATCACTTTGCAAGTGACTGATCCAGAAAAAAGAGTCTTCCTTCTTCCCCAGGGGGTTGAAGTTGCATATCCAGGATACCTGGACTGGAGTACTTTCAGCCCTCCGGGGAAGAAGACAGACTCAGTATCTGAAGGCTACTCCTCTTTCCCTCTATTGCAGCTTGTCACTGTGCACAAATACAGGATTTTTATAGCATGAGAAAAAAATATAAATGAGATGTGTTCTTAGTCACACAGACGTGGTCCTCAGAAAGAAGAGGTGGATTATGGGCCCTGCCCTGAGAGCTCCTCACACCTGAAACCACTGGTGGACATAGTGCTGAAACTAACTCTGTGAACAGCATCGGCAAAAGCCACAGGCATCTGCAGGTTAGATCAAGACACATAAGACAGCATCTAGGTACCTGATAATTACTGAGAAGCTATCCCAGGGTAGTGAAATCCTGTGTGGAAACAGACTGTTGTCCTGCTGAGGAGAAGAGCAAGTTTGTGTTCTGCCCATGCATATGGCTGCTGCATGCACAAAACTCAGGATGCATCAGGCTCACCCTGCTGAATTTATCATCCCTAGGCATCATACACAGGGATTATCACAGTTGTGCAGTGCATATGTAATGATGGCTCACTTATCAGAAATGTTAAGATGCAAGCTCTCGTAGCTGGAGCAGCCAATACTGTTGGGCAACATAACATCTGAAGTTCCTGAACAAAATCAGAATTTCTTACTGAGACAAAGATTTGTTGGAGAAATAAACCTTGCCCAGGAACACCTACACATAGCCTGGCCCAAGAATTTAATGTCTAAATGGCCTTTGAATCAGAGAAGTCCCACAGACACTGTCAAAGCCTGCAGTAGGGGATATTTACCACACAAACATTGTTTACTGCTATATGTAGTGTTTAGTAATCAATTACATGTCTTAGCAATGTTTCTGGTTTTAAGTTATGATTGTTAGTATATACCTTCACATGAAATCACTATTTGAATCTACAACCAGGTGTCTCAGGACATACTTATTTGTTTTTAACAAGGTTTGGGAAGGTTGTTGGCCAGTTCTTGCTATGATCTGGACACAAGAAGACCTCCTGCTCCTGACTGTGGGACATCAGCATGCTAATAGTAAAACAGCAGGCTGAGAAACTTTAATGGGAAGATTAACTTCTTGCATAAGATGTAATTAACAGATATCCACAAAGAGATGAATTAGCAGATAACAAGAGAAACGAATCTCAGTGAAACCTGGAGCGTGTCTGGGCTCATCAAGGCTTCTCTGTCCAAAAAATCAAGATCCTGTTTGTGAAAAACTAAGCCCACAGGGAAGGTTTTATTTAATGACTAGACCTTCAGGCGGTGAGGCTGTGTCTGTGGCCTTGCAGTTTATTAGCTGGGTAACATAGTCTTCTGTTTTGGTACACTTCTTTCTGGACTCAGCAACTGTGATGTCAACAACTAGAAAATTGGATAGTAATTCTTCTTTTTATATTAACTTTGGTTCATGGTAATTTTAGGGTGGCTACTGAGTATATAACCATACTGTTCCACCTTGTACTCTAAGCTTCTTAAGTGTATAGCAGGAATGTGCAAGTGGTCTTCCACTAAATGGCCAAATCAGTAGAGGGAATTATAATTTAGGGTGTCCATTGACCTTGAAGTCCTCCTATAGATGTTATAATAGCATCCTCACAGCCTTTGAACTTTTGTTTAATGTTGAAGAAGAAGAAATGGTGACAGAAAGAAGAAGAAGAAAGAAGAAGAAAGTAGTGGTGAAAATACTAAATGACTGCTTATAATATCAGTGCTATTGATTTGATTTTCCAGGGGTTTTATGGCTGTCTATTGTAGCAGAGCTTCTACACATCATTTTGCTTCTGACCGGAGCCATTCTTATGTCAGTAGAAATGTGCTACTACAGTACTGTCATTGATGGGCTAAAGATCAACGCCTTTTCTGCAGTAGTCACCGTATTAGCAGGTACAGTTAAGGATTTTGATTTATTACATCCAGAAAATGAAACATTGATAGACTTCCAGCTGAAAATTAATAACAGTGTTCAAGTTTCAAAACTATTACAATACCTATTTAAGTATATGCAATATCATTTATTATGAGTAATATGATTATTTTTATATTTTATATTTATAGTTTTCACTATTTTTTACTTCATTATTTTAATTTTATAATTTTTAATTTCATTGTCAGGTTGGTTGTCAAAGATAAAAAAGTAACATACTCTTCCAAGTCACTTGTTTTTTTTTTTTCCAACATGCTAAGTATAAAATTAGCACTAGCCAAATTAAAAGAGAACTTTTAAGAGGGAATAAAATGTAATTGGATAACTGTTAGTAGAGAATCGTCATCAAAATTGTCTTTCATTTTCTGCATATTACTTCTTAATCCAGTGCTATTTAATCATAGGATCCTAGGCAAATTCAGTTTGGAAGAAACTTCAGAGGGTCCCTAGTCCAATCTGAGGAATCTGGTCTTAATTCAGCGTTGACTGTGTGTTGAGCAGGAGGTTGGACCAGGAGACTTCTGAAGGTGTCTTACAGCCTGAAGTACTCTGTGATTCTGTCTATATTATAGAATTATTACTGAATAATGTTGCAGTAAAAACAACAATTATGGGTAACATGAACAATGTTTCATAGAGTTATTAATTTTAGAGCCAGAAGCAATTGTACTGTTTATTTACTATAAATTCTTGTGGAACACATGCCGCTGTGCTTCGTATGGTCAGGATTGTTTAGAGTCCAAAGTGATTTATACTTGGTGAAAGCTTATCTTTCAGAATGGCACCTAATTGCAAGTCAAATGCAAATTAAAATTCAGCTACTGGAAACAGTGTGAAAACACACAATTAAAAAAAACCCGTTACAGTATTTAACCATTGAAAAAAAACCACATTAAAGCTAGTGTTTGATTTCTCAGTTCCTTCAGTCTTTAGCTTAGACTGAATAAAATCCTAAAATGTATGTCCTAACTTGTGCAGAACATGGTGACTTAAAAGAAGAATCACAGTGTGAAATTTTCTGACTATAGGTATGTAGGTTTATAATGTCCCACATGCAACTTGACTCTACAGAAATTATTATTCTAATTTGTGAGTGTATTCTCTTAAATACATGTGCACTGCTATGAAACACACATTCTTGATACCACTGTCCTGTTGCCCTCAGTGGCCTTTGATGAAAATGAACATTGGCAGGCATTCATATGACTATGCTTGCCTTTTATATCTATATTAGTTAAATTTTCACCATTTCTCCGGCACCAAACTGCCCTGATGCCACTGCTGAAATGTTGAGCCTGACTCAGAATTTAATCCTTGTACAAGAGCTAAGAGGAGAACTCCAGCATAGGAACTCATGTCCACACTCCAGTTATATGCGTTTCTGTGCAGCCAGACTGAAGGATTCAGGACGGACATTCATGCAACTCAGAAATGGCTATGACATACCACCTCTCTGGTGAGAGATAGGCAATTGGTCTCCATTCTCTAATAGCCACATCAACAGTCAAACAACTTTCTCCAAACAGTTTATTAAGGAATATGCTATCAGGGTGCCAGCTAACTATAAAGCCTCTTGGCTCTGTGCTACATAAAAGGGCTTTCCTAATTGCCTATTGATGGTGTTTCAGGCAATACCAGTATTTCAGGGAAGACCATTTCCCAGTGATTACTGAAGCCAGGTCATTGTCATCCCTGACTTGTTATGCCCAAGGATGTGTGTCCTAGAGATACTGTGTGCTAGCTAACAGTTTTGTAAGAATTCATGAAACAGACCTATTTTAGGAACAACTAACAAATTGGGTCTTGTGAGTTTGGTGGGGGACTGTCTGCTCTGAGAAGCTAATGCATTTTACACAGTGGGATAGTTGATACTGCAAGGGTATTTATGGATTTGTAAATGAAGCTGGAAACAAAAAAAAAAGATGTTCACAGGGAAGTTCACTACTGGAAGATAAAATATTATGGGAAAACAAATACCCTTAGGATTAGGCAGCAGCCTAGTAGCAATTTTGAAAATTAAATTATTATATATAAACCCCTTTCATAATCTAAACTTTCAGTGCTTTTTAAGGGCCATTAAGTGTTTGTTCACTTTTTCATTCACCTACATAATGTTGATAAATCTGGCCGCATTTGAGGCACTGGAAAAGGGCATATGACTGCATGCCTTTGAAAAATCTTTCCACTGAATGATAGGAATGAACACGTCCTGTGCAATGCAATTGAGCGATACTTTGTTATAATGGCTGATCCCTGCTCAGGGTTAAATTGCTAAGAAGTTTTCAGAGGATGAGAGCCAATCAACTTGTTGCCTTTTAAGATCTATGGGCTGCGTGTCCCTCTCTGGAGGGGACATGCTCTCCTAGATTCCTCTAGCATACAATAGGTGTCAAGGAACTGTATTAGTGATTGTATTGGCAAATATGTGACACATAAATACACTTAGATTATAACGTCCAGTATTTTTGAGTAATTTATAGAATTTAGATACTTCATAAAATATTCTTCAGGAGCTCAGGGGACAACTGCAAAAAGTTGACAAAGAAGAATGTCCTCAATTTGCATTTTCTAATGTTCTTATGATATTATATTTTTTAGGTCTTCTGGGCATGGTTGCTCACATGATGTATACAACTGTATTTCAAATGACTGTAAATCTCGGTCCTGAAGACTGGAGACCTCACACATGGGATTATGGCTGGTCCTATTGGTACCTATTGGTTTATATTTGGTTCTTCCATTATATTTCAGTCACTTCACCCTATGTTCAAGGAATGTAGACCTAATTTATAAGGAATGGGTTTACCTTATTTCACTCCTGGGGATGCAGTTCAGTAACCAGCTGTTTTTCTCTAAATTCAGTTGTCTTAGATTATTGCATAGAATGTATAAGCTTGTCAGTTTTGCATTTGTCATCCTTTAGATGGTACAGAGACCTCCAACTGCTCTGCATGAAGCAGAGATTCTTCTCCATGCACATCAGACCCAGATTTAGTACCCTCATCTCCCAGGACAACTGCCTTGCATAAGTTGTTTAAAACTCTTCCAGCTTTAGCCATTTAGGATTAATTTTTCCTGATATGCTCCACATTGTTGTATCTGGAACATTTCAGACAAAGTGGTTCAAATTTTTGAAAACAGGGTTAGGTAAAAACACATTATCTTGGCCCTATGTATAATTGCAACATATCCTCTGAGGAGATCTAGTGAATTTATTAAGAAAGAGAATTTTTGCTATAGGGATGTGTCTTTGAAAATCCATAAAATCGGATCAATAGCAAGCATTTGAATGTTCAGGTGCTGGAAACTGCTGCTATTTCTCCAACTGTGACTAAGAAAAAGGATAGGAACATCTGTATTGGGTTAAATCAAAAGTCAATCAGGACCAATATTTTGGGTCAGCAGAGCAGAGCTCAGGCTGATTGTCTCCTTCATATGTGCTCTGACAGCTGAGATCACAGCTCATTGTCACTCATTCTTGTTGCTCTTCCCATTTTTATTGTACCGTTATTGAACAAAAGCTTATAGCTGCATGCAGTTTTTACAATGCAGACTCGCTAGGGATTTTTGCAGTGAAATAGGGGTTTCTTTTGTCTTTTGTTCTGTTACTTTTCACCTTCTTAATAACTCAAATATAATTTGAAGGTCACTGTACATTTGCTCTGCATCTTTCCAGGAGTCTGTTTCCCAAGCAGCAGCAGTTTGTTTGAAGCTATTGTTATGTGTATAAATGGAGATGTTTCTCTGGTGCTTTCAGAGCACTGAAGATGGGCCTGGTCAGTACTCCCAAGCTGGAGACAAATGGTGTATCTTATCCTGTTTGTCCAGCAGATGAGGTGGCCCAGCACCCATATGTCACTCACTTGCTCAAAGTGGAAAGGGTGTTCCCCCTTCTGTCAGGAAGAACAGGTCTGAGAAGGTCCAATACCAAGTATCCAGACAACACCCTGGACAATGTCGAGGGGCTACTTGGATACCCTCAATGGGTATCATAGGAGCTGTACAGGATCCTCAAATAGTGTTTTCTTCTCTCCTTTCAGACTTAGATACTTTTTGCTTTTTTGATTCTCACTGCTTCCATTCATTCATGGTTTTGTTCTTGCAATAATAATTTGGTTTCCCTGGCTTGGGGCTCTGATCTCTTTTCTGGGAGGTCTTTCCATTTCTTTCATGAATGGGATTAGGTCTAGTTTTACTCTAAAATCAGTAAGAAGAGTGGTTAGTGGAAAAAAAGGGGAGTGCTCCTTCATTACTTCCCCTTTCCTGTGGGAATGGAAACAGAAAACTGCAGACTGGTACTGAGGAGCTTGTTCCCTCCTTTCTATCCCACTGGGAGGAGAAGAAAAATACCCAAATCACTGTCACTATTGCTGTTACTGACACAACTGCATTGAGGCCATTATCGCCAGCATCATCATATTCATCACTGATGTTATCGCTGCTGCCACTACAGCCAGCCATCTCCTGAGCACCTGGACTAATGACCTGCACCATGTGGCATGCACTCAGGAATTGAGGATTTCATGGCTGCCCTCTAATGATTCAGCCTGGGCCACTGAATGCCCAAATAAATGCTTCTACCAACACAAGACTTTCCAAGCCATCTGTACCTGCATACAGGAAGACATTGAGGAGGATGGTCTGCCTTTTTTCTAATCAATTGTATGCTCCATTTTTCTATCAAGATTCACTTTCTTCTTTCCTTTTCTCACCCTAAATGGCAGCTACATTAGCAATCTAAAAATAAAGCTAGCCGTACATACAGGTGCCTCACTCCCTCCTACCAGCCTCCTCCTGCTTCTCCCTTGGTTTCTTTCCTCTTATCTCCTTTCATATGTAATGTTGTCTCTCTTCTGATAATCTACATTTGTACCTCTCTTCCTGTTGTATGAACCCTCATCTTCGGCCTCCCTTAGCTGCTCTCCCATTGACTGCATGGGAGAATCTCATCTGATGGTAAGAGAGGAAGGATGCTGAAGCTATTTGTCTTTTCCAAGAGGAAAGAGAACAGATGCCAAAACAAGGAGCATTAATGATTATGTCTCCCTGACACTCCCTTCCTAATTACCTCAGCACCCACCTGTGGCCAACAATGTCACCAAGACCATGACAGGGGCATGGGCAGGCAGAGGCACAGGCAAAGACTTTGCTACTTTTTCATTGGGACTTACAATCATCTCCTAGTAGCCAAAGAAAACAAAGAATTGGGCCCATGGCAGCAGCTTTTCATCCCAATCACCAGACCTAGTAGAGCAGCTAATCATGCAAGAACTACTGAGCCTGTGTCATGGATCTTCTACCTGCCACAGTTCCCCCTCTGTCCTCACATCCAGTTGTTGTGGGCAGGGTTTTTCTTCCACCTGGCCCAAGAAGCATGAAGACCTTTCTTCTTCTTTTACAGTGCTGGAATTGCTAATGATGGGTAGACTCACTCTGTGGTATCCCTGAACGTCTCTTCAAGAAATCCCTCCATGTTTTTCTTTTCTCTTCTTCAGCAGCTTTCCTGGAGGTTGAAAGATGTTTCTATTATTGGTGAATCTCTCACTCTCCTTGTGTTTCTCAGATTGAGGCATCCTCACATCAAGAGACAACATTTTCTCTCTAAAGAGCTGCCCTGTGCTAAATTGCCATAACACACCTCATATGGGATACTTCATGCAGTAAAGGGAAAACCCATAATCCAACTGAGCTTCTGTCTGCATTTCTCTTATGCAGATGAATGACTGGTTGCTTTAGTTTGCTTCCTTGTTGAGTCAACCTGTTTGATTTCCCCTTTTGTCATTTGTCTCTGGGCAGAATTCAAATTGAATGCTCTCCTTGAAGCTAAATTTCCACTGCAGCCAAACTGCCCTTTATTCTCTGGCTCTCTCAGTGACAAGACTTTGCTCACTTCCTTCCTCAGTTCTCTCTAGTCAGATAGGGGACTCCCTGTTTTTTCCAAATTTTTAATGGAAAAGCAAAATTTCTGCAAAAACTTTGAGGAATCACACTGACAACCTTCTTGTATTGTCAAAGGAAACCATTTATTTCTGTCTTTTGTTTTTTCTCTTTTAACACAGTATTGGTCTACAAGAGAACCTGTTCATAAGAGATTAATTTCTTTAAGCCTTTGCTAAGAGGCCTTTATAGAAGCTTTCTTGAAATAATTTTCTTACCCTTATGTCACTGAGTCCTTCAAAGGGCTTCAACAGATGGATTAGGAAAAACATTTTTAACAAAAGAATAATATAATAATTTCATAATATCAGTTTCATAATATCAGTTGTATCAATTTGTCTACTAATGCTACTATGCTTCAATTATTCAGCCAAAAATGCCTACTACATAAGTCAGGACTACTGCAGACCTGCCACTTTTATCTCATTCCAGAGGTTGAATCTTCAATTCTTCTCTACCATGGTTAGTTTAGTCCACAGGTTACATACCACCATAGGTAGGCCTGTTGTCCCATTCTTGCTCCATTCGCATGGGGAAGTAAATCTATCTGCTTCTGGTGATTTTCCCCTATTTTTGCTATCTCTTTGTCTCTATCTCTTGCCTCTCTTCTGCAGCTCCCCACATCTGAGAGTTAGTCAGAGTGTAGTTTGACTGACTTTAGGAGCAAAAATAGCTTAAGCTGCTCCCCTTCTTCCTGCTTCTAGGAGCCCTTCACATCTACGTGCCATAGTCCACCACCCTCAAATTGTGCCAACACATCCAGTTGTCTGATCACTCTGGAAACCAATCCCAGCTAAAAATAACGCAGAAAAAAAAAGAAAAAAAAAAAGGGAAAAAAAAAAGAGGAGTTATTTAAAAACCTAAATGAGTTTGTTGAACTACGGCAAGGATGCGGGAACAAACAGTTCTGAGGGAGAGGAGAGATAAGCAGAAGTTTCTTAAACTAATTTCTCCACCAAAGCACAAGTTTCGTTAGATAATCATGACCTTGCCATGTTAAGGAAGGCTCCGATGAGTAAGTTCCTTCACTGTGAACTCCAATTCATTCCACTGTAGCCATATTTTTACATGCTACTTTTACACTTCCAGCATGCATTGCCCACTCAGTAGTCTGCAAGTTTCACACATTTTTAGCAAATTGTACCTCAACATCATTTTTTAGTTGTCTTCTTACAGTTTTACTTTTAACATTTCAGAGTTGATGTCCTTTTCTTTCTATTTAGTCATGACCTGTGTTTTCTCAGAAAAGCATTTCAGTGCTCTGAGCCTGATTTAGTCAGCTATTTAATTGCCTTTTCTTTTCTCTTTAACCTATTTAGATAATTGGCACACATTTTTCTTAGTGTCACTTGTGAGATTTGTAGTCTCAATAACTGCATCTTTTGATTTTTTATGCATACTCATTTTTTTATAGTTCCTCTTTCTGATATTAAGCTCCAAGTAGAGAAATTGGAGGTAAGTTTCATTAAACAAGAATGTTAAATGTGAATATTATAACCAATAAGTAGAGGTCAACTACGTAAATCAGGTATGTGGATGGTCATTAATCAAGAATCTTCTTCCTCCCCACCATGCTCCTTTTTCCCTAACACACACCAATACAATCACATGTATGCAGTATTTTCAAAAATAAAATTGAAGGACTTGGATATGAAAGTGTTCTGCTAATTTCTGATAAACCTTTTTGTTTATAGCCTCGCATGGGCTTCCTTCGCTTGCTGTATGGCTGCAGCTGTCACCACTATTAACAAATATACAAAAACTATTTTGGAATTCAAGCACAAAAGAAAAACGCTGGAAAGGAGTTTAAAGGTTAAATACAAGTTTCCTGATCATACAGCTCCAGAGAAAGCTTGCAATCTGTATGTGAACTCTTTTCACAACAGTACAGAGGACCCTGCACACCCAATAAAAGGCTTGCATCACCTGGCCACTATTTCAGTTCTGTAAATTTGAACTGTATCTCAAGGCATCTTGTAAATCATAATACTATATCAGAATGAAACAGTATTAATTAATAAAAATGTATATTTGTGTAGCATTAGTTATTTTTCTTAATAAAGAAATGATATTTCCACGGATGTTTCAAGGAAGTCTTAGTATTGGAAAAGCAGATTCAGGTGTCTCAGGTTGTCAGTTCACAAAAAGACAGTGACACAGGTCCTCCACCGCTTTGATTTTCAAGCAGTCTCTAATGGTAATATAAAGTGTGTGAGTTTGTTAGAATTTCAGAGCATTATGGATTTCCACCCTAATTCTTTATTGAAAAGACTGTAAAAAATCCCATCCCAAACCCAAAACTCTCAAAGAGCAGGGCAGCAAATAAGGCAGCCCACATGCATGGCTTGAATAATTTGTTTGTTATTAAAGGTACAATCTCTCCAGGAAAATTTGTGTATTACAGCTTATGATTCAAGAGTTTCACCATATGCATAGTGGTAGGATTTGCTGTGAAAGAAAGGCTAATAAAGGGAAGAGGCTTTCAATGTAAATACTACTCATTTAAAATGGCTAGGAAGGCAATTAGAAATCTGGAAGATACATGGTTGTAGACAGCACACAACTTACCGATTAAATTCTCTAGGTATCATTCTGACAACAGTGTCAGAAAGAATCAAAATTTGATTTGTGATTATTATACATGAAGAATAATCTACAATCTCATTAAAGATGGGAAAGTAGAAATTGTTATGATACTCATAGATCAGGAATATGCAGCTGCTCCACTCTGAGGATCAGTGTGGAACTTCCCTATGGAACTGAACCATGTGTGCCTACTCTGTTGGACATCAGTTTTTCTTCATTGTTTTATGAATCCTCCTGCTAATGAGCCCACTAGGAAACGCACTTGTGAACGCTGGGTGGCAGAGGCCTTACACAGTCTACCGAGCAGCTCTGGGCTTTAGAAAAATTGCTATACATTTTTTTCAGGCAAAACAATCCTAACATAAATATAGTCTGAGCTTGTTTTACCAGCAGGATCCATAGTAGGTCAGTTTATGGCCAGTGATAAGGTGGAGCTGATAATAGAGTAGCACAATTAAAAACAACTATCTCAGAAGGAAACCATGAGCCAGTAGTGGCAAGAGAGGAAAATTGAGAGACAATAAGGTGAGATAACAAAGCAACACGTAAGTCTCCTCAGAACTGAGGTGGTAGATGGTGGGAAACCCACCAAGGGGTGGCAAGCACATGTGCCCAGCCTCCATCTGCTGTCTAACTGGCCCTTGGGAGTGCTGTGACCTCAGGCTGGATGCAGGCAGGGGCCTCAGACACTGCTTGGACTGTTGCTGGCTGCTGGTGCTTGCAGTTTGTGCAACAGCTGGGGGCTCTGCTTCTAGTTCTTCTGGGAGAAAGTTCAAGGCTCCTCAGATCCAGGTTACAGGTGGGAAAAGCTGACTCCCGATCAGGGATTTTCAAGCACTCATGCAGCTAGTGCTAGAGAGAGAGCTATGTGACTGCTGGACTGCAAGCCTAGGACCCAGAGCATCGTTCTTCAAAGCAGCAGAAACTCTGCTGAAGGCAATATGTCAGCACTCAGCATTGGTGGTGACATGTCAGTGGGCATTGCCCCAAGCACCAACTGGAGCAACCGTCCCAGGCACAGCAGAGGTCTTGGCCCAGACTGGGCTCCCAAGGAAGGATGCAACTCTCTCCATCTGGGGCTGCAGGGAGTGCCTGGGGCCACTTGCTGAAGTTGGAGCAGGTGAAGGCAGCATCCTCATCTGTAGAAGGTGTGCTGTGACTGAGAGGCTCTACTAAAGTTAAGGAGCTGTGGGAGAAGGTGAGAAGGCTGCATAGCACAAGGGATGATGAAAAAGAGATTGACAAAATCTTCACAGAGACCTGAACCCCCATAATGCACAGAAGGAAAAGCAGCCAGAGTCTATGCTCACTGGAGACTCCCAGGACCAGGAACACTGGATGTTGTGGCTTCTGGCAAGAGGAGGACGACTGTTTCTCCATTGGCAGCTCTTGCAACTGCAGAACAGTTTTGGTCTCTGTCAGCAGGCAAGAGGCTACAAGCTCTGTCTGGGGAGCATTCAGAGCCAGCAGAGCCTGAAACATGCAGCAGAACCAGGGGAGCATGGCAACTGACAGTAGTGGGAGACTCTGTCCTTCAGGGGTTGGAGGCCACTATCTGGTGACCTCACTTCCTATCCAGGGATGTTTGCTGATTGTTGGTGACTTAGATCTGAGGTGTTTCAGTCTGTCCAGCCCTCAGACTATGATTCCATGCTGATTATCCATGTGGACACCAATGATACTATCAGGGAGACCTTGAACATGTCAAGAGTGACTATATGACTCTGGGGGTGAAGGTGTAGGACATGAGGGCCCAGGTGGCGTTCTCATTGATCCTGCAAGGACAAGGCTTGGGAGTAGGGCATGGATCCTGTGGGCCAACACTTGATTGTGCACAGCTGGTCCTGGTGACAGGGGTTTGGTTTTGACAACTGTAGGTGTCTCTAAGAGAATGAGGAACTGCTGCGGAGAAACAGGGTCCATTTGGCAAAGCTGGACAAAAGCATCTTTGTGATCGGGCTGGCCAACCTGTTGAGAAATACTTTAAACTAGGAATAATGGAGGACAGAGATTTTGTCATAAGGTATATATAACAGTGATGGAAAGCAAAAGGTACAAGGTGACAGGACAAAATGAGACCTCAGGAATGATAAAACAGGGTGAAGAAAAACCCACCTCAAGTGTACATATACAAATGCAAACAGCCTGGGAAACAAGTGGGAGGAACTAGATCTCCACATGCAGTTGACGAGCTGCAATATTATTGGAATAAGAGATGTGGTTGCACAATTGGACTGTTGTGATTGCTGAAGATTAACTCTGTGGATAAGGACTTGGGGATCTTGTGGAACTGAGACCACAGCAAGCTGAAAATATGCCTGGCAGAAAGAAAGCCAACAGCATCTTGGGCTGTATTAACAGGAGCATACCCAGTAGATCCAGGAAGGGATTATTCCTCACCACTTAGCATTCATTAGATGACATATAGAATACTGTATCCAGTTTTGGGCTTCACAACACAGGAAACACAGGAACAAAGTGGATTAAGTTCAGCAGTTGGCCACCAAGATGGTAAGGGGGCTGGAGCACATGTGATATGAGAAGAGGCTGACACTTTTTCTGCCTGCAGAGGAGACTTCAGAGGGACCTGAAGCCCTCCAATATCTACAAAGTCTAGCAGTCTTCTAGTTTCTACAAGAAGATTATTTATCACATGGAGCCAGGCTTTTCACACTGGTGTGTGGTAGGAGAATGAGAGACTCTGGCCATAGGTTCAGATAGGAGAAGCTTGGACTGGATATAAGGAGAAACTTTCCCATCGTTAGGACTGTCAAGCAGTGAAACAGGCTGCCCAGAACAGGCTGCACAGTCTTCCTACTTGGAGGTTTTCAAGACCTGACTAGGTAAAGCCCTGAGCAACCTGGTCTTACCTCATAGCTGATAGGAGGGTAGACCAAAGACCTCCTGAGGTACCTTCCCACCTGAGATATTCTACAATCCTTCCCCTGCTGCCTCCCAAAAATTGAATCTCATATTTGGAAATATTTGAAATCTCTTTTTTCTGTTCCCTTTAGTACTGATTGCTTCTTTCTGTATACTTCAAATACTGAATGAACCTTTATTTTCAAGGTTCAAGTTTTGCCCCTCTACCCAATAGCGGAAATTCCTTTTCATCAGCCTGTATTTTCCTGCAATTAACTGTGGGGTCCTGTCCTATAACAGCATCATAATTTCTTCATGCTTTTCACATCCTGTGGAGATAAGATAAATTATATGCAGTCTGCTAGCTTTATATTTTATTAATTTATGGTCATTGTGCACCATCACTTCATTCACACGAACTTTAGAAAGAACAATTGCCATAGTATTCTCCTTATTAGTTTGGCATTTAACCTATTCCCAGCTTCTAAACACTCATGAACACCTGAAAAACAAACAAACAAACAAATAAATAAATGTAAAGTGGCATCTCTGAATAGTGACTGGGGTAGACTGTGTCCTGTCAGCTGACACCTTATTGCATAGAGCACTGTGGAACTCACTAAAGGATGTCAGTCAGGCATTTATACCCAAAGTCATCTCCCGGTACCTTCAGCGGGGTTTGTTTGATTATATGTTTCACTCTGCCTAACTTGCCTGCAGTTTCATTAATTTTCAGCATTTTCAGCATTTGGTATTCACCCAAATTTTCCCATCCAGTGGGAAAACTGACAGAATCACATTCTCTGGCTGGGGGAATATCAAAAATATCTTGGCTGGAGACCAACTGCAAGACTCACCTATACCTATAGACTCACACAGAATTATAGAGTAATTTAAGTTAGAAGGTACCTCTGGAGATTTCTGGTCCAACTTCCCCTCTCAAAGCCAGACCTATTAGATGATGTTGCTCAGAGCCTTAAGCAGTTGAGTTTTGAATATATTCAAGAAGTGACATTTCCTGACCTCATTGGCAACCTGTCCCAATGCTTGACTACTGTAATTGTGGAAAAAATAGTTCCTAATATCTATTCAGAATTTCATGTGTTCCGATTTGTGTCGATTACCTTTTTTTCTTCCACTGTGCACGTCTGCGAAGAGTTTGGTTCCATCTTCTCTATACCATCCCACTAAGTAGCTGTAGACAGCAATAAGATTTCCCCTTTCATCTTTAGAAAAGTCTGTCTTTATTCATTACAGTATACCCAGTATTCTGAAACTGTCACCTTCTGTTCTGCAGATGAAGAAAGCAGTTGCTAGAAAGTTTGGTATCCACTCCAGTAAAAGTAGTCTCAATCCCTTGATCAGAACACAAGATCTTGATTCCTTCCACTTGTTTCACATATTTCTTTGTGATAGAGATGTTTCAAACATCTTTACTTATAGAGGAATTATTCCTGATTCCATCTGATTTTCTGGTTTTCTTCCTTTATAGTAACTGGGGTCTCTTTGCGATAGATTTTTACCCATATCATGTTGTTCCTGGGTGTCACTGATGAATTTCCACCTCATTCAGGAACATACTTGGTTGGTGCCTACAAGGTCTTTAAAAGATCGAATTTAAGCGCCTCAACTTTTTTTCCTAGCCTGCAGTTTATAAAGACAGACTGGTAGTCTCTACCGTATGCTCTTTCCTCAGGATTGTTTCTCACAGTGGTTTGCACTCATGTAAAGTACTGTATGTGGACAAGAGCTTTTAAATAACTGTGCAATAGGACCCCCATCCTGATCAATTCTTAAATCTCAGATGGTCTGTTTTTTTCACATGCTAACCATTCAAGAAGATATGTCTTCTGCTAGATGTCTGGTAAACAAATTCACCTGATGAAATGCAAGACGACTTATCCCTATTTGCAACCTATGATTTCACATTCTGGCCCTTATTTTAACTTTTGACTCCCAGTTTGTAGACATTGATAATGCTGGGGTAAGTCCTGGAACCACATTATTTGAAAGCAAGCAAAAAAAAAAAAAAAAAAAAAGCTTATCAAATACTGTGGCATTTTTATTCCCATTCATTTGATCCAATCAATCTTGATGAACATGGCATCTCAGTAAACTTCAGATGGCTATGGCACAGATACACAGATCTGCAGTTTTGCTGGTTACCTAGAGTCCAGTGAAAGTTAATGAGAGATATAGGCACTTCTAGGATGCAATTCATGTTATCCTAAGCTGTATGTCAGATAAATCACAGGTTACAGGCACCTGTTTCTTTCCACTGCTTAAGATGGGGATCTGGGAGGTTAGCTGTGGGTAGGCTAGGACAGATGTCTAAAATTAGACAAGAGTCTCCTCACTTCTAAGAGTTTCCAGTCTTAGCATTCTTTTAAATTCTTCCTTACTTCAAAGGCCCTTGTGTCCAGCAATGGCCATTTTCTTGGCCAACACCAAGAAACAGTTGATTTCAGAACAAAAAATGTAAATTTAAAACAGTGCAACTGCAGCTCACATTAAAAGAAATTATGTGCCCTTTAGGCATGTGAGATGCTTAAAAAAATTAAAGGAGCTATAGTTGAATATCTTTCTCCTATGAATTTTACAACCAAATCTGCAGGCCTAGTTTTGTCCTCATTTATAAAAGTTAGTATTATTAAGGAATCCACATAGATTAAAATACAGCTGACTGAGGCTCACAGAAAATATCTCTTAATGAACTTATCTCATAATATTTATTTTTATTATCATAATTTTTTTTATATGCAATGTATATCCACAGGTATTTAGACAGTGAGGCAGAGATGGACAAATGAAATAGAAAACTTCACATTAAATAATAGATTTCCCCAGAGGAAATAATATTACTTCAGAAATACCAGTGGAGAAACCTTGTTCGCAATATGAGAAAAAAACACAGAATTATAGAAAAGTGTGACCCATTTAAAAGGTCACCTAATCCTTCTTTTCTTCCAGGCAGGATAAACTAAAGCTACATTGCTTTTTTACAGATGTTTCATTAATCTCTTCTTTAAAGCTTCCAAAGACAGGCATTCTAAAATTTCTGTGGCCATTTATTCTTTGTGCTTAACTGTTCTTAGCAGAAAATTCTTTCCCTGTAAATCTCCTTTGCAGTAATTTTAGCACATTGTCCTACTACAGCAGAAATGGAGAACAGTTTAGTTCTATCCTTTTGGTAGTACATTTTAGGTATTTGAAAACTGTTTAGATATAACTTTCTTCTACTTTCTAGATTAAAATACATCTGTTCTTTAAAAATTTCTTGATAGATCACAGGTGTTATTTTACCTTTGTCACTCTCACTGCTTTTCACTGCGGTTTCTTGAAGAGTTCCTTATTTAAAAAGTGAAATATTCAAAACCAATGAAGAATTTCTGCTGATATCTAGAATCATAGAATAGAATCATAGAATCATAGAATCATACAGGTTGGAAAAGACCTCTAAGATCATCGTGTCCAACCGTCAACCCAACACACCATGCCCACTACACCATGTCCCTAAGGGCCTCATCTACACGTCTTTTAAATACCTCCAGGGATGGTGACTCCACCACTTCCCTGGGCAGCCTGTTCCAAGGCCTGACCACTCTTTCAGTAAAGAAATTTTTCCTAATGTTCAATCTAAACCTCCCTTGGCGCAACTTGAGGCCATTTCCTCTTGTCCTATCGCTAGTTACTTGGGAGAAGAGACCGACCCCCACCTCGCTACAACCTCCTTTCAGGTAGTTGTAGAGTGCGATGAGGTCTCCCCTCAGCCTCCTCTTCTCCAGGCTAAACAACCCCAGTTCCCTCAGCCGCTCCTCATCAGACTTGTGCTCCAGGCCCTTCACCAGCTTCGTTGCCCTCCTCTGGACACACACGAAAGTGCAAAATGGAGCAGAAGGATCATTCAGTTTATTTTAACATGCAATCCACTTGTTTTTACAACAAAGCAAGACAGTGTTGATTCATGTTTAGCTGTGATGTCCTATGATTCTCTGATCCCTTTCTGATGAAATTACCCAGTTATTCCGTACCTTGGTTTTGGGCAGCTGTGAAGGGTTTGGCTGTTGCTGAAGTACAGACACAAGTATAACTGAGACCACAGCAAAAGCCCAGTTGTTTGAGGGAGTAGAGTTCTGGTGAGGAGCAAGAAAATTTTCACAAAGTTGATGTTTGACTTCACAGTTAAGGTATAGTCATTCAAACAACAATAAAAGCCCAATGCTACAACAGAAAATAGATGGAGCTCCAGCAGGTACTGCAGAAACTGGCTACTTCTCACTAGTTGTGAACTGCTTCCCTGCGTGAGGTAGATGCATGCATGTTTCTTGAAACCAGAGCAATTGAATTAGAGATACAAGAAAAGGTTAATGTCCCTGCAAGATGATAAGCATGTATTTCCTTGCACTGAGAATTCCTTTCATGTTTGGCGATTCTTACTGATAGAAAGAGGTGGATAAGCACAGCTGGTGTTGAAAGTTATATGAGCAATGGGACTTGTAGCAGCAAGTGCAGTTTGGTTGCATGCTTTCTGTGTAGGTATTTCCTTTGTAGGTATTCTGCAAATGCATTTTGACAGTGTCTGCAAAAAAGCAGGTGGTCATGATCTCTGTGAGTACTGATGACACAAGAAAGGCCAGGTGAGGGTTTGGGAGACAGAATTTAAGCTCTTAGATGTAAAACTGAAGATCAGGACACCCTTGCATTAACTTTATTTATATTCTGGTTCAGCTTACAGGATGAGACAAAAAGGGGGTAAGTCGTCAGCATGAACTGGGAAAATGTGATAGGAAAGAGAAGCCTAGAATGACTAGGAGTGAGAGAACTTTGGGAATATATGGAATTTACACAATTGACATGAGTAATGGCCACGCTTATGTTGGACATGATGATTAATTACCACAAGTAGCAGAGGGGACAAGGGAACTCAATGCTCAGTAGCAGTCAGAAAAATATCTCAAAACCAGGAATTTGTATAAAAGACATGCAAAAGAAGAAAAGAAGTGAAAAACACAGGAAGCATCTGTATGCCTGTTTGTGAATCCAGATTTTTTATCTATCTTGAATACAGCATGCAGCTGTGGCCTGTCCATCTTAAAAAAAAAAAAAAAAAAAGGTAAGGTAAACCAAGAAAAGGTATAAAGAAAAACAAGAAGAATAATCTGGACTTCTCACAAAGAGAGAGCGAATAGATACCAGGGCTCTCCAACTTGGAAAACAGGTAACTGCATGGAAATTATGATGGGCATGGATGACTGGGACTGAATGAATTGAGTATCATTATTTTTTGTCTCTCACAGTAAAAGAAATAGGAGATATAAGAGAACATTATCTGACACCAGGTTTAAAGTAAACATAAGCAAGTCTTTTTTTATGTATGATTAGTTCCTTTCCTCATGGAGGGAGTGTTTCAAATAGGAATTTGAAAAAATTGTGTGAAAAATTGATAGTTCAACAAGATGCAGAGACAGATTCTGTTTCAAACTGTGTAGCAGATTACCAGAACCTGGGAGACTATAATACAGGGAATCTCTCCATATTATTGTCCCATTCTTTTAATGATCTTTTAAGCATGTACCCCAGGGTCCTGTCGCAGATGAGATATTGAACTAGGTAAGCCCTTATTTGGGCTCACTATTTGCACATCCTGCAAGTACTTCCAAAAAGCACATCTGAGGAACACTCTGATCCAAGCTCTAACCCCATTTTCCACTGACTTTTACTCTTCTGTCTCCCACATCTCCCTACTTACCCATCCCTTTGTTCCTATAGATTCCTATAAGTTTTAGAACTGACAGACTACTCTGATAAGTTGCTGCAGGTATTATCCTACTTATTTAGATTGGGAATCACTCTATTAAAAAAGTGATAGAGCTCCTAGCAGAGTTTTTCCCATACTGTTATAATGCAAAAAATGAAACTTGTCTCATTCACTAAATCCAGAAGAGTAGAAGTCCAACGGACAAATGTATGTCAAGGTAGTGAATCACTAAGTGAGGCATTGGCTGGTTCATGTTTCGTAAAGCTTCCTGCTTTATTCTACCCATAGTAAGAAGCAGAAATCATCGACATTTGAAACATAAACTTTTTTTCAGGTCAAAAGCAAGGAAAAGAACCAAACAAAATCAATTTTCCTCTTCTGTCTTCAGCTTTTCCTTAATCCCTGAGGCAACAATGGCAAAAAACAGCTCAGGGAAGAAGGTGCGAATGTAAACTGCTGCTCTGGGGATAGGGTTGGCCATAAGTACCTCCTGCTTCTTACTGCCCACTGTGCACAAGACTTCCTCTGCCACCTCCACTGGGTGCACACCATACGCCACCTTTCTGAAAAAAACTGTAAATCAAACAGAGAGGAGTGAGAGCTACAGACAGATAGACAGACAGACATATCTGAGGGAATGGTGGTGAAAAGATACACAGTTAGTGCATCAGTCAAATTAGTTAAATTCCTATGCACTTTCAATCTCTTACCCCTTCCCTTCCCCTCATTAGTATGTCCCTAAGATCTTTTTACAATTTTGAAGTAAAATCCTCACAGTCCCTAAGAGAAGGAGCAACTTGAGTGCAGTGGAACTCTCCCTTGGGACCTTTCATGCTCTGCTCTACCTCCATTCCCCATGCCCTGGTGTATTTATTTTCTCACATAATGCTGTCTCTTTCCATGTTCCTTCTCTTTTCACCAGGCTCATCTGATCTGTCCAATCTCTCTTTTCTTTTGCTCCCCTAACCTGTTCATTCTTTCTGCCATTTCCATTCTTTTCCCTATGCTCCATTCTTCTCCTTGGGAAACACCTCCATACTGCTATATGGGCTTCATCTACCGTCTCTCTTGATGTATCGAACCTTACATTTCCAAATAGATGCCTCCCAGTTGCCAGGTGCTGATTGGCGATGGTATGAACAGATGAAGGTTGGATTCACAGTGCTGACAGAAATATCAAATTCTTCCATTTCAGCTCTAAGACAATCAAAAAAGCCTACAGCAGCGTGCTTAGAAGCAGCATCTAAAAGAAGGAAAAAACCCCACATATGCATGTTTGGATATATGAATGCATGGATATAGATGTATCACAGAGCTCCATAAAACATGAATGTTTGGAAAATTGGGTATGGAATGATTAGCCAAAAGGCAAAAGAACAGTGAATTATTTCACTCAGTGAAATTATCATATGATATATTTAAAACAAGCAAAAGAAAATTATTTATACAGGACAATTAGGCATGAGATATGTAGTCAGTCTCCCTATACATGTCAAAGATCATGTGTCTGGATTTCCCAATCAGAAATATTAAGTCCTGGTTAAGGAATAATATTTCTATTATCTCTACAGTTTAAAAATTTCTTTGGTGGATGGACAGCTGTCTCTGAGATGAGTCTCCACACTCACTGCAGTTTGTGACATGTCACTAAGATGCAGTGAAATACATGTCCATTTCTGGAACACAGGAGTACTAATGTTTTGTAAACCAATTAGGCCTTTGCCCTGCAGCAGCAATCCAAGATGCTTTTGATATCAAAGTTAATTTTAAAGTAACTGAATGTTAAGAATTTTTTTAGCTGCTCTTAGTGCCTTTTTATTGAAAATTATATTAAAGAAGGATGATAGTATGTGAACCTTGACCAAAAACCAGAACTATGTGTTAAGTGCAGCAGAGCTGCAAAGCACTCATCCACCTTGTATTTGACTTGGTTTGCAGTAAAAATCAACCTGTGCATAACATAATCTAAAAAATACAGGTGGGCTCCAGGAATGGAAAGAAGCTTCTCCATTCCTTTGTTTTGAAATTCCTTCTTCCGGCAACTTCATTTCATGCAACATAGATATTGATAGAGACATTGTAAAAACTGTCTCTGTCAGCTCTTCTGCTACTCGTGATTTTCTACACATACAATGTATCTTGACACAATCAGCTGTTTCCTAGATGGAAATGATTCCAGATGTCCTATCAATGTGTTGTTTCTTTTCTGAGCCTTTTTTGTAGTTCTTATACTTCTTTTGAGATGGGGACCAGAATTGCATACAATATTCAAGATGTGGGCACTGCATAGATTTATACAAAGGCATGAAGACAGGATTTTTTTTTTTTCTCTACTGCTTTCCTTACAGTTTCTGTCACTGTACTTTGCTTTCATGGTTCAGTCACAATCCTGAGGTCTTGCAGACCTTTTAATTCAGAGCCCATCATCCACTCTGACCTCCTGTCACAGTTAAAAATGTCTGTTTACATCTATCCTATATTTTCTGTCCACTAACTTTGCATTTTATTAATGCAAAGACCTTGCATCATAATTCAGGACAGCTTAGTTTCATTAGGAGCTTTGGATGTAAGACCTTCTTGAAAACTTTCTGGAAACCCAAGTAGACTACATCTCCTTTTAAACTCCCACACATAAATCCATTAAGTGCATGAGTCTCCCTTTACAAAGCAGTAGCTAGTATCTACCAGTATGCTATATTTATACACTACTTCATTATTCATTATGGTTTCTACTAATATGCCCAGTACAGATGTTAGACCTACAAGTTTGCTGTTTTCTGAATGTCTCCTAAGATCATAAAAAAAACTTGCTGTCACATTTGATACCTGCTTGTCCTCAAGTACCTTAGGCAGTAGTTATACTTCAAAGATAGTATTTTAACTATTTCTTCTTGAGTTCCACTTCTTTGAAAACTTTTCAGACAAACAATATATTAATAGTTTACTGAATTATAATGCAAATTAGCATTTTTAATAACCTATTATCAGTGCCATGGAATACTCACAACTTATGTTTTAGAATGTACATTTTTGCTATGTATAACTTACAAGCTGCACGAAATGGGATTCCTATTTTTCCTTGGATACTATTAATTAGAACAATTTGGCCAGTTCTTCTTGAGATCATGTTGGGAAGAATGGCTGAAAAAAAAGAAATACAAGAAAGAGCCACATAAGTAACAGAGCTCAATGTATTTAGTGAAAATAAGTGACAGCTGAAGTGTAGATAGCACAACTTTGACAAAGATTGTCTCAATACTGCAATCAAAAGTATCACAAAATCCAGTAGCTGGAAATTGAGTGTCTTCTAGACATCACTTGCATTCTGCATGCAGATTTGGGTGCAGTATTATCACATTTAATTGTCAGCCTGTCTGTATCCTTGCAAGGGATTTGAAAACAATTGTCTTTGTAACAAAGGCAGCAAGCACGTAAATAAAGGAGTCACCATATGCAAAAGACAATAAGCAGACATTTTTAAAAATGTCTGTCTTTCAAACACCTGCTTATATATTTCCAAACCCAGGCACTCTGATTTTGATCTTCTTCACGTCAATTTCAGTCCATTGATTTTCACAGAATTGTTTTTGATTATAGTGAAGAAGGCAAAAATCAGTGCAAATGAAACACTGTAATGCCAATGACTTGGATGTCAAGCTTTAAGTGGCAACAGCAAAACAGGAAAAAAAATTTAAATACCTTTGGTTAATGTTATAGGTCCAAAATAGTTGGCATCCATTATCTTTTTATCAAGTTCCAATGAAATGCTCTGCACTGCTCCTTTCACCTTCATACTTGCATTGTTGATCAGTATATCCACACAGCCATAGCAATTCAGTATTTCCTTAGCTACATCTTGAATGCAGTTTATGTCTGAGATATCTAGAAGTATGAGCTTTGGTGCATATGTCTAATAAAGAAAAGACGTATTTCAAGGACACCTGTTATATAAAAATGTATTTCTATTTACTTGTCTTGTAAATTAATTTACATTGATATCTGAAGAAAGTGCTTTTATCATTTTCACAAAAAATTTGAGTTGTTTTTTTAAACCACTCTAGAAAGAAGGTACTTCAACAATGGGTATTCATAGACTCTGAAATTCAGATGAAGCAGAATGCCATAGGAAGGGTAAGCTGGAGTAGCTCTACCCTATGGAGTTTTGTCTCTGTTGTAATCAGTGGAGACAGATAATAGACACAGGGAGTGACTCCTACCACTCCAAGTTACGGTCTTTCTGTAAGCAGCCTTCTGGAGAACTTTGGTGACCACAAAGTCTAGGATATAGTGATTTGATAGATAATTTACATAAACATGGGGGGCAGTTGAAAGGTAGGAATGGTTTGTTCAGCTATAGGTTATCCAAATAGGGTTTACATTTGTACAATTTCTGCAAAGATGTAGATTTCATCCGCTATGGGACAGAGAAAGGAACTCTGAGTATCTTCTCTTACTATATTACTATGACAATGTAATGCAGATCCCTTAGTCATACTTAATATATTTTTCCTAGCTGAGTCTTGTCCTAGTTCTGGCTGGGACAGGGTTAACTTTCTTCCCAGTAGCTTGAGGGGTGTGCTGTGTTTTGGGTTTAGTGTGAAAGGAACGTTGATGGGGTGGTGGACCCAGCTGGCCAATGGGGTATTCTATATCATGTGACATCATGCTCAGTATAAAAACCAGGTGTGTGGGGGGGGCTCGCCCCCGTTCGTGACATGCGGTCGGCGGTCGGTGAGCGGTTGCGTTGTGCATTGCCTGTTTTGTGTATTCTGTTATTGTTGTTGTTCTCATTGTTATTCTTACTGTTCTACTTAGTTTTATTTCAATGATTAAACTGTTTTTATCTCAACCCGGGAGCTTTCCTACTTGTGCCCTCCCGATTCTCTCTCCCATCCCACTGGGGGGGGGGGTGATCGAGCGGCTGTGTGGACTTTATTTTTGCTGGTTGGGATTAAACCACGACAAGTCTGCACAGACTAACATGAACATACTACTTTTATGGTTATTTATGCAGATGAATGAAGCTCACTGCAAAAAAAATGGTCAAACACAAATATTTGTTGGTCTGGTAAGCAGTGGCTGTAGAATTTGTGTGAGGCCTTCAGGAACACCTATGCCCTGATGTGAGTCAGCTATCTGTTGGTCACAGAAGGAAAGCTTTCCCATAAGCATCAAAGAAACATCTTCCAAAGAACTGGCCGCAAGGGCAGCCTTGCATGTCTACTTGCACGGTGACCCAGTCAGTGGTAACGAGGAAAGGGCACTCTTATTCATATGTCACCACGCCCTTCTAGCTGGGACTTCTCCCAAAGTAGTGGAGAAACTCAAAATTAACTCAATCTTTAGACCCATCTCCCACTCCTTGAGCACTCTGTGTGAAAAATTGATGATAGTTCCTGTGATTAAATGAAGCACTTTGGATCCCTTCCATCCAAATTAACAAATTCCTCTGCCCAGCATTTCTAGTTGGGTGGCTTGTTTAAAATGCAGGACCACTCAGTTGCTTTACAGTAATTGCCTTGAATTATCTCAAGAGAGTTGGATTTCTGACTTATACTTTTGACATCATGCTCTAAAGACCTTCAGAGGTGTTTCTCTCTCTCTTTCTCTGGATTGTATTTGGTGTGTTACCTGGGTGACCAACATCACCGTCAACAGTTAATCATGTTTCATGTACTTTGTTTTACTGGATTTAAAAGCACTTTATGTATCTGAACAAGGTGTTTAAGTCAAGCTATGAATTTTCAAAGCAGAGTGAGGAAATACTTACCATACTGGGGTCTGCCACGCTAATTAAAGCTTCATACAAGGCTTCTAACTTTTCCCATGTCCTGCCACACAACACAAGCCTTGCTCCTCCTGTGTGAAACACCCGAGAACATTCTAGGAGAGAAATATGTTCAAAAGAAATAATAATAATAATAACAATTTGATTTTGTTTATTTTGCTTGAAATGGGATGCTGTTTTTGCTAGTGATGTTGAAACTATGTTTTAAAATTCATTGATTTTAAAAGAATAAATATATATGAGAAAAAAGAAAGCACTAAACAGCAATAATATATATGTGTGTAATAAAATAAAATTTAATGTAATGGTATAATGCACAATTAATGGTACAGCACAACGGTACTCTTCAGTCATGGGATTTAATAAAAATTTAATTAAGAAAAGAACAATATGCCAGTTAATGGATGATGGGTTTGAGTTAGAAAAATTGTTCTGATTATCTTTCTTCCTTAAGTCTCTCCACCTACAGACACACTTCCTTATATAAAGAAAATTATATACAAAAACACATGCTTAACGCTGTTACGATACAAACTGCATCTTTTGCAAACCTTCATGTCTGCTGCAGTATAAAGAAGAAACCAATCAACTCCAGTAAATAGTAAAACGAGCTCTGTATGTTATCTTCATGAAACTCTTGGCAACATGAAACTCATCTACAACTTTGAGGAAGAGCAATACAGAGAAACTTACTACCCACTGGCCCACAGATGGAGCACCAATGAGAGAGGCCTTTCTTCTACAGACCCTTCCCTCCATATGTAATCCATCCCAAGACCTATATCTCCTGAGTATTAGACCTTCCCAGTAGTCAGCAGAGGCATCAGGGACCAGCTTCAGCTACCTCTTGTTCAGCTACGTTCCCTGAAGCTTTCCTAAGAAGGCCACTGAGACCTTTCTGAGTATGATGGGTTGGCACTGCTTTTTCTCCATATATGCAGGGATATTCTGAGCTAGGTGTTCACCCCAGTTTAAGACAGGATTCTGCTCCCTTTCTTATGCAAGTGAACTATGATTATGCTTTTCTGAAAGTGGGGACTCACATAACAGGACGAACTGGCAGTCAATGTTACCCATCATCCCACCTCAGCACTGGCTGCAAGGCTGCAACCAACTCATTAGTTTAGGTCTTCATGGGAGTATGTGATCAACTCAATCCAGATTATGAAATACCAGGCTGGAGTATCTTGACAGTGTGTATCTGGTCTATTTTCTTCTCTAGGTCACTGTCCTGTCAGTTTGACCAAAGAAAGACATTTAAAAACATGGAGCATAGATATCTCATGGGCACCTTTTAGGAATTCATTGTCAGTTGTATCCCTCTGGCTTTTATAGGCTGCTACAATGTGTATGTTGTAGCTCAGCTGAACTGAAACTGTGGTTCTCAGTCCAGGAATCTGTCAAGGTTGTCCTCCTGACCAGGAAAAGTATACAACTGCCTGCCTCTTGGAATAGATAATGTCTTGCAGATAGGCCTGAGGATGCGACTGATGATGTGCCCACTCTCTCTGCCCGAAACCAGAGATCTGGTTTGGTTGCAGCAGACAATTAGCTGATAGTGGGTTATGTGTGCTGGTAGGATTGGAAATCAAGAGATTTTTTTCCTCTCGTGTTTTTTTCCTGATTGGGTCTTCCAAAAATCTCTCAGCCTTGGACCCCTCATATTTGGTCCCTAAATCAAATCTGTATGACAGTTACATATTCAGCATGGGAAGAGCAGGAATATGGTCTTACAATTACTCTTATGCCTTTCCAGCCCGTTTGATTTGTCTTAGCTCCTATGGCCTTTGTTGAATGGGCAACAATACAACTCTAGTGCTATAGCTGTCTGTCCTCCAAAAAGCATTTTCTTCAGATTTCAATACCCACAGTCAAATCCAGTTATGCTAATATGCCCATCTTAGATTTCTTAAATGCCCATGTTAGACTCTTAATATCTGCATGGAAGCACTTCTGGATCCACTCTTCTATTTTTGTAAACTTGTGCAGCTGGAGACTTTTATTTATGTAATTTTTTTCATTATTCACGACAGTAATTTTATGAATGTCTTCAATTTTCTTTTATCTAGCATAGAAAGATTTTTTATTTAAAGCTGAAAAGATTATTTGCCTGTACTAAGACAACTACACCAGTATTTTTCCTATAAACATAACAGTTGGGGCAACCTTGTGAATAAAATGTGAGTACTGTGTGAACAGCAATAAAGGAGAAAAAGGGAAACCAATTATGTTCTCCTCTAGAACTATCCTGGACTTTTCTGAGTTATAGCAGTGAGAAGAAACAGGAATCAGGGTTAAATAACAACCATAAACCATTGCAAACATCTTCAATCATCATAGTTTTTGTTCCTCTTTTTTAACTTTGATGAATGTCATCTTTAGTCCGGAAATTAAGGCATGTGGGAAAAGGAATTTGGCTGTTGCCTAAGAGCTCAAATATGCAGCAGCTGGGCAGACAGCTGGTATTTTAAAAATCTGGATGAATGGCCATTGTATATGCATGAGTGGACTGCACAGTAAATTCTGCATGATAAATCATTCAAGCCTGCAGGTAACTTCTCAGTATCACCCTATGGGATACTGACAATAGATATGTTTGGGATAATAAAATAAAATTGCTTTGAGTTACCTCCTTTTTCATCTATGTGAAAAAGGGTGTGGGGTGGGGGGGAGGGAGGGAGCAGGGAGGTGATTGCCTTTGTAGCCTCAAGAGACAGGCAGCAGCTAGTCACAAAAAATCCCAAAAGATGAAGAAAGGTTAATAAGGAAATTGAACTTAAGAATATCTTCCCCAGGGGTCATGCAGTGCTGGAGCAAGATACCTGGAGAAATGTTGAATAAATGTTCTTTATCCTTGGAGGTTTCCAAGATTTGGCTTGAAGCCACACACAAGCAGATCTAGCACTGGTGATGTTCCTGCTCCAAGCAGGACTTCTGTCTAGAAACTTCCAGGCATCCTATGATTCTACAAGACACCCAGTCTCAGCTGGAGAACTCTGAATCATGTGTCTCCAAACAAAAACACTGAAATATAACCAATCAGAGAAAACACATGCTAATATTGTCTTCAATTGAAACTGAAGTGTGTCAGGGAAAGGGAAAGACCAGATGGGATGTGGAGGTCAGAATTATTTCATACCTTGTCCTAACAGGCTCTGATGAAGAGCACTCCTTGCCAGCGTAGTGTGTATTTCTGTTGCAGCTCTGTTCTGCTAAGGAATAATTCTGCAAGAGCATTCCCTTTCCCCATCTATTTTCTGTTTGAGAGTGCAAGGTTTCCAATATACAGAAGTCTTCATTGAAAACGCCAAAATGTAGCCTCAAGCTATGTTTGCCTTATCAGGCACTTGGCGTCTACTGCCCCTCGAGTGATGCCTAGAGCAGGATTGTACATAAGCAATATACGACCCAGTACTTTTAATCTGGCAGTACTGTGTAGGCATGAAATATGAGCCAAGAAGAAGTATACGCTAAGTGGCTGACCACTCAGGCAATCAGCGTATATAAATAGAGAAATTATCACATACCCTTTCCTTCTGTCCACTGAACGCACCATTACACATAGCCAGACAGCCCAGTTGGAGGTACTGGAGGATGTCAAGGGAAGAGGAGTAACATGGGTGATAGAGGGGGCAGAGATATGAACAGGGACAGAGGGGTGAGCACTGTTGTTTACAGGGAGCAGGAAATGTTGAAGTCTTTAAGGACTGAAAAGGAACATGTAAAGAGTAAGGTGACACCTGTTTATCCTGATTTGCCACTACCCTGCAATGACAGCCTATGTAATAAGATCTCATAGTAGCAACATGTTAAAAATAGCATTCTTAATGTGCTTACAAAACCTCTCATTCTATTGAGTTAAATAAATACAAAGCTCTGCAGTTCCTAAAAGTTTACCAGCAGTTCCTGTGGCTGAGACTAAAAATGTACACTTAAAAATCATAGGATTTGCTTAAAAATATATTTCTTCTGCTTCATCTAGGCAGTTATGAATATATACAAGGTAATGTATGCACATTTTATCACCTAGAGGGTGGTTCTCTGGCTGTTTCTGTTCTCTGACATTGAGAAAAAAGGAGACAACTCACCCTTGCCCAGTCCAGAGATGGCATCCGTGATCACCACCACCTTGTTTTGCACAGCTGACTTGGACAATAGCCACCTGACTGACTGGTAAATATAAATAGTTCCACTGATTCCTAACAGAAGCAATGGTAGAGCAAGTACAGCAAGAATACCCATCTCTGCGGGAAACAAAAGACCGTATTAGAGTAACAGTAATCATAATATGCATTCATTATTTTTCAAACTATTCTTATCTAAAAAAGCAATGTTTTCATAGATAGAAAATCCAGTAATCAGCATGGCAAGGCTTGAAGCAGTGGGAAGCTTGTTTTCCAATCAATGGCTTAATATTATTATTTATTAAACAGGATAATATTGTTTGTTTATCTGTTTTCCTCATCATTGCATAGTTTAACCAAATCTGGATTCCTTTTATTTAAAATAACTCTATGTTGGCAAAAAATAATAGAATTTTAGTACAAATATTGCCTTGAGGCAAAAGATAGGCTAAAATATAACACTGAATTTTTAATTATGTTGCTATTATAGGAAAACGGATAAAAAGCTTTTAATCCTAATCTCAGATAAAACACATAATAGAAGTGTTTTCTGTTCTAAAAGATAGAGAAAATAGAATCACTTACCATGGCTATGAAGACTCCAGGTGCAGATAAAACATTCTTTTGTATTTTTGTAAATTTTTGTATTACAGGTTTAGTAAAAGTCCTTTAGCAATTTCATAGAGCATTGCGTTTGTTGAGGCTGCTTGCCCTGAATGAGAATGGCTATGTATAGCCATGTAACAGAGATACTTTGAAAGTAAATATAGCATCTACAGTGTGAATTGCATGCCTGACTTATCTAGTCCAACAGGCTGGACAGTCATGTAAAAGCTCTTAGTACAGTATCAGTTCAACTGTACAAAGAAACTTCTATCTTTCTGTCTTGCCTTTGATTGCGGTTGTTCATAGGACTGTCTCAATTTCTTGTCATTGGCCTTCAATTAACCTTATACACAAAAACATTTGTATAAACTCCATGATAACCATAGGTCTTCAAAACCAAGCAAAAGGTACCACAAAGAAGTTGCCACTTGAAATAATGACTGTTCAGCAATATGAATGATGTATATATGTGTCAGGAAAAGGTCTTTGAGCAAGCTGGCTTTGGAGCCAGTGCATCACACAGTGCTGCTGTGGGCAGCTGAGTGCTGGAACACAGACCAGGCTGGCATACTGCACTTCGACGAAAGCAGATTGCTTTCCACTCTTGGTATCTGCAAGGCAGATGTTCCTCTTTCCCAGCAATTTCAGGACCATATCAACCTTACGTAGGTGATCTAACTTTTACATTTCCTGCAGAAAGACATTATCTGTTAACCTGACAATCACAGTTATGGGTTGCCCTTTGGGGTTCTAGGGAAAAGAATGGTTTACCATAAATCACTCCTGTTTTGCTGTTTCAAAAAATTGTATCACAGTTTTAAAATTGTAAGTTTTGACAACCAGATTCAGCACTCCTGTTCATGCTGTGTAACTGGTCATCTACATTCTATGTTTTAATTTTCATCTCCAGTGAGAGAATGACAAGTCTACAAATGATAGAGAGTGATTGATATTGGAGTGTTGTAACAAGGAACAAAGACTTCATGGTTAGGTCTGCAGGTACCAGGACAGTGTTAGCTTTCAATGAGTGGGAAAGGGTAGAAGGTTATTCAAGAAGGTGTAACAGGGGACTTCTAGACATAGAAGTGAAAGAGTGGTCAGGCCTTGGAACAGGCTGCCCAGGGAAGTGGTGGAGTCACCATCCCTGGAAGTATTTAAAAGATGTGTAGATGAGGCCCTTAGGGACATGGTGTAGTGGGCATGGTGTGTTGGGTTGACAGTTGGACACGATGATTTTAGAGGTCTTTTCCAACCTGTATGATTCTATGATTCTATATGATTCTATAGTTTGTAAACCTAACTTGCTCTGGAAGCTAATGACATTGGCAATCAAGATGCGTATTCCTGCCTGTGAAAGCTGAAGTTGCCTGCCAAAGAACCCATGACTTAAGATTTCCAAACCACAGAATTGTATAATGTGCCAATCAATGTTTGAAACATTGTGTGCACTTCTAGCTAAAAAGGCTGAATGACAGATATGAATAAATACCTGTTTTCCAATGAAAAATGGTCACGGTGTCCTGAAATTTATATCAGTTTCCACAGGAGAATGTAAAAACTTTAAGTCAAATGAGCTGAGAAGTCATGCCAAGCCACCTGAAGAAGCAGAGAGGAAATTTGATTATCCATCACCCCTAAAGTCCCATCTATCTTCGCTTACTTTCAAAGCATCAGCTTTATAGAAACAGATATGCACTTCCCTATCAGTAAGTAAGCTGGTTTGTTCCTTTTATGGAACATGATGTGTTGTTCATTTAATTTATTCAGGGTTCTGGAAATATTTTTCTGTAAAGGTAAAACATCAAAAAAAAGCACACACTAAAGAGAGGGGATTTATAAGAGTTCCAAGTGATTTGTTTGCTTTGTTCTCAAATGAACCAGAGCAACGGTACAAGTAATGTAAGAGCAAGAATAGGAAAAATTCAACTGAAAGAACTAGACAACCAACAATGTGTAAGATTGTAACGATAAAATGCTAACATGTCTATTAATAATAATGAACAATTGTAAAGGAAGACTGCCTGAGTCATCTCGAAAAATACAGACATACAATGACTGCAATAACCAAAACACCCAAATCTTTCCAAACACACAAATCTCTCAATCAGGTGAAGTACCAGAGAAATGTATTCTGCACTGCCACCTACAGAGCACCGCTGGAAACACCAGAGAAACAAGAATAATTCTAAATTTTTTCAGAGGGTAGATCCCATAAAAAGGGTAAGTCATCTACAGGGAAACTTGAACAAAAGTGAGGCCCTCACTCTCCCTCAGCTAGCTCTGAAACTCTCTACATCCCCAAACCCTTTGTCCAGCGCTGAGCTCCAGGAACTGTCCCAGATAATACCTGAGCTGAACAATGTGTCTCCAAACCTGAAGCTTGATGGAGATCCTAGGGCTTAATTCCCTGAAGTCCTCGACCCAGGAGGCTGTCTGAGAGCATGAACATGCACTTACATACATTTACATTACTTACATTTCACATTGTTCAGAAATGCTGGACATAGCGTTGGGTGGGTGGGTGGGTGTTCTTCGATGTTTTGTTTGGGTTTGTTTGTTTCTTGGAGAAAACAAGAGTTTAACACACTATAGAGAAAGCAATGATTAGGGGCACTGGTGGTTAAAGCATTCATCCAGGAAGAAGAAACCATGCCTGCCCCAAAAAGATGATCCTAGCTTTACAGTTACCGTTTCCGGGGGTTGTGAATTCCCTAAGAATGGACATATTCTCATCCACAGCATAGCTCTTTATTTTAACCAGTGGCTGCCTAACATCTAAGAATGCAATTCTCCCTTTGAGCAGAAATGGAAAGGCATATGGATTTTCAAATACTTTGACAGGACATGTGTTCTAGCATTCAAAGCCAGAGACATTTTTTGATACTAGCAGTAGTCAGGTGAAGTGCTTTAGTTCTGTGCTTCTTGTGCTCCTGATAAAGGAACATGCAGGCTGTAGTGAGTCCTGTGTTCCCCATTTGTCTTAGCCACGTGGCATTGTACGGCATTTGCTGTGACTGCAATATTGTCCTGGTTCCGGCTGGGACAGAGTTAACTTTCTTCCCAGTAGCTTGGGGGGTGTGCTGTGTTTTGCCTTTGGTGTGAAAGGAGTTGATGGCCCATTGATGCTTTGGCTGTTGCTGGGTGATGCTTGCACCGGGGAGGGGGAGCACAGCTGGGGTGGTGGACCCAGCTGGCCAATGGGGTATTCTATACCATGTGACATCATGCTCAGTATAAAAACCAGGTGTGAGGGGGGGTCTCGCCCCCCATTCGTGACACGCGTTCAGCGGTCAGTGAGCGGTTGCATTGTGCATCGTCTGTTTTGTGTATTCTGTTATTGCTGCTGTTCTCATTGTTCTTATTACTGTTCTACTTCATTTTATTTCAATGATTAAACTGTTTTTAACTCAAGCCGGGAGTTTTCCTACTTGTGCCCTCCCAATTCTCGCCCCCATTCCACCGGAGGCAGGGGTAAGCGAGCGGCTGTGTGGGGTTTATTTACTTGGCTGGGGTTAAACCACGACAATTATTTTCACAGTTAGATTAATTTTACCTTTTTTTCTTCAGCCATTGTTTCTGTGTCCTTCCATTCTTATTTTATTGATTTTCTTGTATTTTCTTTTGATAGCTTTGAGATCACGGAGCATACTGACAGTACAGTTTTTGCTTAAAGATACTTTTGGCATTTGCTAGAATTCCTATGTTTATACCTATGTCATAACCAACAGTGCATGGTCCCCACTATTCATAGACCTGTTGTTGACTTGCATGATTAGCCCATCATGTATTTGTAATACTACTATGGATATTTTCAAGCCTTGGAAAGCACAGAAATTCTTGCTTGAAAAAGGACTATGTATGGTCCTGGGAGCAGCAGATACATACAGTATTTCCATTCTTAATGTAAAAAAAATTAATATTAACAATTTCAGCTAAAAACCTGCTCTTTGGAAAGTCCTGTGATCACAATGCAAGAACCAGAAACCTTTGAATCAAAAACACAGTGTCAACAAAAGAACATCTAGTTCAAGTCAAAGACACTGCCTGCTCAAGGTCAAAAACACTCCTCAGTTCATGCAATTATTTATCTGATGTTCTCTTCCTACACATCCACAGCAGTGGTGTGCCACAGTATGTAGATATGGTTCCTCCTACATACTCTGAACGGTAAGCATCCTGATAAAAAACTACAAGGAAAGTTGGTGTGCATAGAGAGGTACAAGCATATATTCAATCTGCCCTCCTTTCTCCTGAAGGACTCTATTGGGTTGGCCAACGGGTTTCTCTCCGGTTTCCTGGTGGGCTTGGATCTGCAGTCAGCTTCATTACCATCTGTAGGCATCTGCACTCCTACTGTTGGAAGGTCTCATCTTTTCTCTTTACCCAATTTCATACATTATTCTCCATTTTTTTCTACTTCTGAATCCACCTTTTTGTACCCATTCTATCTCCCTTTCTCTTCTCAAACTCCTTCCAAAGAAACAATCCACTTTTTGCTCATTGGTCCCAGTTCTGCGACATCCATATCCAAATTATGTAATTCTGATCTGGTTACGTAATCTCAGCCTGATAAGGTGTTACTGATATGATTAGTGAGTGCCCTACCAAGACTCTGCACCTCCAAATTACCCTACAATTATCCCATTTATAACAGTTGCATATCAGTTATTTCATATGCTCCTTGAAAATAATCATTGTACTTTAGCCTTCATTCCTTTTTCTACTTTCAGCTGAGGAGTTTTGTATCCTATCTGCAGTCTGCACACTAGAGCAAGAGAATATGTTTTTCACACTCTGATGTGACCAGACAGCATCCTTGCCCTGGTCATCTAGTCCAACCCTCCTGCTGTGGGCAGGGACATCTTCAACTAGATCAGGTTGCTCAGAGCCCCGTCCAATCTGACCTTGAATGTTTCCAGGGATGGGACATCTACCACCTCTCTGGGCAACCTGTGCCAGTGCTTCATCACCCTCATTGTAAAAAATTTCTTCTTTATATCTAGTCTGAATCTACCCTCTTTTTGTTTAAAACCATTCCCTCTTGTCCTGTCGTAACAGGCCCTGTAAAAAGTTTGCCACCACCTTTCTTATAAGCCCCCTTTAAATACTGAAAGGCTGCAATAAGGTCTCCCCGAAGCCTTCTCTTCTCCAGGCTGAATAACCCCAGCTCTCTCAGCCTTTCTTCACAAGACAGGCATTTTCCATCCCCCTGACCATTTTTGTGGCCCTCCTCTGGACCCATTCCAACAGGTCTATGTCTTTCTTGTACTGAGGGTTCCAGAGCTGGATGCAGTATTCCAGTTGGGGTCTCACAAGAGCAGAGTCCGAGGGGCAGAATCTCCCTCAACCTGCTGGCCACCCTTCTTTTGATCCAGCCCAGGATACGGTTGGCCTTCTGGGCTGCAAGTGCACATTATCAGCTCATGTCCAGCTTTTCATCCACCAGTACCCCCAAGTCCTTCTCGGCAGTGCTGGTCTCAATCCCTTCATCCCCCAGCCTGTATTGATACTGGGGGTTGCCCCAACCCAGGTGCAGGACCTTGCACTTGACCTTGTTGAACCTTATGAAGTTCACACGGGCCCACTTGTTGAGCTTGTCCAGGTCCTTCTGGATGGCATCCCATCCCTCAGGTGTGTCAGCCGCACCACTCAGCTTGATGTCGTCTGCAAACTTGCTGCGGGTGCACTCGATCCCACTGTCTACGTCATTGATGAAGATACTAAACAGTACTGGTCCCAATAGGGACTCCTGCAGGACATCACTTGTCACCGATCTCCATCCGAACATTGAGCCGTTGACCACTACCCTCTGGATGCCACCATCCAACCAATTCCTCATCCACCAGACGGTCAACTCATCAAATTCATATGTCTCCAGTTTAGAGAGAAGGATGTTGTGGGGGACCGTGTCAAAGGCCTTACAGAGGTCCAGATAGATGACATCTGTAGCCCTTCCCATGTCCACTGATGTAGTCACTCCATCATAGAAGGCCACTAGGTTGTTCAGGCAGGTTGCCCTTGGTGAAGCCATGCTGGCTATCTCGAATCACCTCCCTGTCCTCCATGTGCCTTAGCATAGCTTCCAGGATGATCTGTTCCATGATCTTCCCAGGCACAGAGGTGAGACTTCTGGTCTCCTTTTTTCCCTTTTTATAAATGGGGATTATCTTTCCCCTTTTCCAGTCAGTGTGAACTTCACCGGACTGCCACGACTTCTCAAATATGATAGATAGTGGCTTAGCAACTTCATCTGCCAGTTCCCTCAGGACCTTCAGATGCATCTCGCCAGGTCCCATGGACTTGTGCACATTCAGGTTCCTTAGATGGTCTCGAACCTGATCTTCTACAGTGGGCAGCTCTTCATTCTCCCAGTCCCTGCCTTTGCCTTCTGTGGCTTGGTCGGTGAGGCTTAAGCACCTGCCAGTGAAGATTGAAGCAAAAAAGTCATTGAGTACCTCCACCTTCTCCATATCCTGGGTAACCAGGTCTCCCGTTTCATTCCAGAGAGGGCCCACATTTTCCTTAGTCTTCCTTTTATCCCTGACATACCTATAGAAGCTTTTCTTGTTGCCCTTGATATCCCTGGCCAGATTTAATTCTATCAGGGCTTTAGCTTTCCTAACCTGATCCCTGGCTGCTCTGAAAATTTCTCTGTATTCCTCCGAGGCTACCTGTCCTTGCTTCCACTCTCTGTAGGCTTCCTTTTTATGTTTGAGTTTGTCAGGAGCTCCTTGTTCATCCGTTCAGGCCTCCTGGCGTTTTTGCCTAACTTCCTCTTTGTTGGGGTGCATCACTCCTGAGCTTGGAGGCGGTGATCCTTGAATATTAACCAGCTTTCTCGAGGCCTTCTTCCTTCCAAAGCTTTATCCTATGCCATTCTACCAAGCAGATTCATGAAGAGACCAAACTCTGCTCTCCTGAAGTCCAGGGTAGTGAGCTTGCTGTGTGCCCTCCTCAGTGCCCTAAGGATCTTGAACTCTACCATTTTATGGTCACTGCAGCCAAGGCTGTCCTTGAGCTTCATATTCCCCACCAGGCCGTCCTTGTTGGTGAGAACAAGGTCCAGCATAGCACCTCTCCTCGTTGGCTCCTCTACCACTTCGAGAAGGAAGTTATCATTGACACATTCCAGGAATCTCCCAATCAGCAAAACAGGGAGGACATGGTGTTTTGGAAAAGACCTTAAAGGTTTTCCTGTTCTTAGGTCAAATTAAAAATCCTTAGTTAGGAATAAAAATGTTTTTCCATCCAAAAATATTTTTGTGACAGTTAACTTCAATTAATTAAAGCAACTGTTTTAACCCAAGAACAGGTCTCTAAGTTAGATCAGATAACAAGCCCCTTGGAGTTGCCTTTCTCTCCACTGACTAGAAGAGGAACGGAGAATCACTAGCTCAGGTTTAGACCTCTGCATTTGGGTTTAAGGCCCTGGTTACTTTCACTTATCCTGGCCCTGTGCTTCTCCTTAAGACAACAGTTAAGAAAACAATGAAACGAAGCTTGTATTATATTTCTCATGTGGTTTTGAGTTGTTTTTTCAAATCTGCCCAATGCAAATGTAATACCCAGAGAGTTCCTATAAAACACATATATCTTTTAAACAGCACTGTGGCATTTTTTGCAGGTCTCAGTACATGCCAAAAAAGACTTGAATGTTTTCTTCATTTCCTGGTTCTGTAAAGGCCTCATCCAGCTATGGAAAGGATTTCAAATACAGAATAATGGGAAGGGATACTGAGATTGAGACTCATATCCATGAATTATCTAGGAATGCACTGAAGAACTCAATATGAGCTAAAATACTCAGCATATACAAATATTCTGTAGGGAAAAAACATCATTAGACAAGTATGCTTTTGTCCATGTGTAGAACTATTTCCAATTCCATCAGGCTGATAGGAAGAGAAAAACTCACCAGAAACCCAGAAGATATAAACAGTGTGGAAATGAATCAGCAAAAGCAAGTATGCCCTGCAATATGTGTGGTTATTAGCATTTTTGAGGAATGAAGATGAAAACTCACACAAAATACATCTATGGTGTGCTATTGAACAGATGTTGAAAGGAGTCAGCAACAGGCCTGATCTTCATAATTCCGTGGGAGTGAAGAAAAAACATACGGGAAGTTACTACAGTATTTGACATATAAAAGTCACAGGAAAAAATCAGGTAGCTATAAATAAGTTCTCAAGGAAGATTTGAGAAATTTGCCTTGAACTTCAAGATACTTCCTTGCACAGGACTCTGGGTGCCTACGATTGTGTTATTACTAGCCAAGTACATGTCATAATTAGTCCAAGATCCCTTTGGCTGGGAAAAAGAACTCTTCATAACTTCGAAAGTTTCAGCACAGTTATCAGAAATATGGCCATATTCAAGCTGGTAAACAAACTTGTTTGTAATTCAAGCCTTGAAATATAAAGAATTGTTTAGAATTGAAAAAATTATTTTAAGTTTGGTTAATAGGAATGATGGAATTAATGCGTTGCAGGGAAAGATGACTTATTCGTAGGGTATTCTTCAGGATAATAGAAATATACCAGTAACAGGGAAATAGATCTTGAAATTGCCCAAAATAATGATAAGAACTCACCATGAGTGAAAATGTTCTGTGTATGTAGCCTACACAAAATCAGCAAACTACAGAAAAGTTTTCTTTTTCTCAGAAAAGTTAAAATTATCACTAGTTTCCCAAAAAGATGGGAAGATGTTACCATGAACTTCAAATTATTGTATTGCTTGACATACAGAAAATGAGTGAAAAGAATTAAGCTCAAGAATTAATTAAGTCGCATAAAGCTTAGAGTTAAGCAGAGTTATCCCCATCTTACAGAAAGAATTCACTGTAACAATAAATACTCCGTAATAGCTATCCATCATAATAAATGAACATAGGACTAAATCATTAAAATGTGGCTGTATCTTACATTGTGCTGAATTCCCACAAAATATTAATAGATACACACCATAACCTAACAATTATCATGCTAGCTTTTGCCAGGGATTACTGGAATACACTAGAAAAAGGGCAAATATTTAGAACTGCCCAGAATTCTTCATGACTGATGGAAAAATGTCCTTGTAAATTCAATAGTTTCCCAGTATCTGAACATATGGAAAAAATTGTGAGAATAAATCTGTATTAAGCAAAATACCCCTGAATTAGTGACATTACTGAGATACCCTGGCACGTGCAGCACATGACATATTGAGGGAAAGGGAAAAAGGACAGAAAAAATTGTGGCTAATGTTAAAGAAAATCAGCTACAGCTCTCTAGGAATTACTGAAAGCCATTGTATTTTGTGATTATTTGCTTCATACTATTAGAAAGATTGCCAGATATTGCCTGGGTGCCTGGGTATCACAGACTTTAAGAATCTCAGAACGGTTGAGGTTGGAAGAGACCTCTGGAGGTCACCTGGTCCAACCCCTCTGCTCAAGCAGAGCCACGTAGAGCCAGTTGCCCAGGACCATGTCCAGATGGCTTTTGAATATCTCCAAGGATGGAGACTCCACAACCTCTCCAGGCAACCTGTGCCAGTGCTCAGTCACCCTCACAGTGAAAAAACTCTTCCTGATATTCAGAGGAAACCTCCAGTTTCTGTTTGTGCCTCTGGTCCTGTCACTGGGCAGCACTGAAAAGAGCCTGGCTCCATCCTCTTTGCACCCTCCCTTCAGGTATTTATATTGATAAGATTCCCCCTGATCCTTCTCTTCTCCAGATTGAACAGTCCCAGGTCCCTCAGCCTTTCCTCATAAGAGAGATGCTGCAGTCCATTAGTCGTTTTAGTGGCCCTTTACTGAAGTCTCTCCAGTATGACCATGTCTCTCTTGTACTGGGGAACCCAGAACTGAACAAGTAGTCTGGGTATGACCTCATCAGTGCTGAGCAGAAGGGAAGGATCACCTCCCTTGACCTGCTGGCAACACTTTTAGTGTAGCCCAGGACACCGTTAGCCTAAGGTAGAGCTAAAAGCTTTGCAAAATCTGACAAAGTGCTGTCATACTGAACTAGCAAAACATAAATATGTTTTTAAATGAATACAACTGCATACAACTACTCTAAGAAAAGGAAAAGTATTCACAAAAGCTTCAGAAGCTTTTAAATGTTTTGCATATATATCAAGTGGCCTGGGAAAAATTGAGAGAGAAGATATGCCTCAGAAGATGCAGCATTCTTTAAGAATGATGAGCAGAACTCAGCTGAAAATGAAAAGATATAGAGGTTTTCATAACAGAGAATTAGAATAAATCAAGCATATACTTTTTCTTTTTATTTTTCAGAATTACCCAGAACTATACATGAATGATCAACATGGCTTTCTGTAAATCTGGAATTTTTAAAGATTGTTGGGCTAACTCAATAAGTATTCTTGGAGTAAGCAGAGTTATTTACAGTTCTATAAAAGTAGTAAAATTTAGAAGTATTCAGACCAAGCTGCTACCTGGTACATTACAGGAATTATTATAATAAATTAGAAAAAAAAAGTTACTCATAGTTTACCATAAAATTTTAGCAGCTAAATTGTGTGAAGTATTATTGCAATAAACCTCCAAAGGCTGAATATCTTTCATTTTAATTTATAATAATCAGAATTACACTGGATGTATAGGAAGAACTCACAAATGTAAGACACTTTTGATGCCCCATTTGTGTATCTGTATAGACAGATGTGAAACTCTAATGGCATTAGGCAATGTCTTTCACTCAGGAAAAATGAGGAGAGCACTTGTTAAAGAAAGGCACAATCTGTCAGGCTTGGGGAAAAAATACTTGTTTTTTTAATGTCTTTGCTTAGAGTGGAGTGGATAAAATCCTATTCTTTTTTGTTGAAAAGCTGTTGTTCACCAACAAACAGGAGGCTGCCTGGTTGTCTTCTCCTGGCTGTGCTTGGCGGTTTGAACCACCCCTGTAGAGGGAGAGGAGTTCATTGATTTCCCCAAAATAGCTTGGCAGGCACATCACGGGAGTGAAGGGGCAGGACTGGGCAGACAGTAGTTAAGGGGAGAGAGGCAGGAGAGCTGCAGAGTGATTGCAACTGGGAGACTGTAGGGAGAGCAAGGGGCTTATCTGAAGCAGAGGGCAGATTTGCAGCCAAACCACAAGTGAAAGAGAAGGTTCCTAGTGATGACTGAATAAAATTTACTCAGGCATGCAAGTTTCCTGCATTGGCTCCAAGACAAATGCCAGAGAAATAATGATTTTCAGACATTTTTATTTTAATCTGTCTGCCTCAGATCTGTGTTTTATCCATTTACAGTGTTGTTCTGTTCTAGTTTGTCTTTATAAAAATGTACCTTTGAAGAGCAAAGACCCTTCAGCATCTTTTTGTGTACTCTTTTTTAACAAAAGGCAGTTCCCGCTCAGGTGTCTAACAATTGGAGCCCTAATGTGATATGATAGGAACAACATGATGGCCAGGCAGCTACTCTGTCTGACAACTAATAAACGGTGCATGGCTTTGAATCCCATCTTTGCTAAAGATACTTTTCTGTCTCAAAACACACCTAGAAATCTTTAGAAGTGATAATCTCTACATGTATGCTCTCTCCTCTAGGTGACTATTCTCAGGCTTTTCACCATCTCAGTCACACAGATGAGACTGAACATGTGCAATGTGGCACAGGAATAATGCCTCAGCAGTCAGGGCCTGGATGCCATACCATGCCATTGCTTCCAGAAGTGGGATCTAAGCACCAAGACCGAGGCCAACTGCAGTTCTAGCTATCCCTTAGAAAATCATGTGAGTCCTCTATAATGGTTTTATTGCTTCTCTCCTCAATCCCAACTCCATATTCCTTTGAAGCCTCTGTAGAGACAGACAGATCCTGGAGAGGGACAGGCCAGCAAGTGCCCTTGCTGAGAGCCCTGCCCCTGCAGGCTGCCCCTCTGGCTGGTGCACAGCTGGTTCCAGACTGCAGCCAGCAGCTACGGGGCTCCTTTACCCAAGAAACTTGTCACAGAGAAGTGAGAAGGGAGAGCAGGAAGAAGTACCCCCTAAAAGTTAGTGGGATCCCCATGTGATGAAGGTATAAAAACTCAAAGTCCCGTGATCACACTGGGCTCCAGTGAGGGGTCATGGTAATGCTGGCACTGTTGACCTCAAGACTAAGAGGAACAGAGGAGGAATGAACACAGCTGCAGAGAATGGATACCAGGGAGCATGTGAAAACAAATTCAGACCTATCTTAAGACTTCTGTTTTGCAGTCTTGTGAAGGAAAGACTAAAGCAGCATCACCACTGAATTTTCTAGCTTTTTAAAAACTGTAAAAAAGTTTACAATGAATGCCCAGGATTGCTCATGGGATGAAGTGAGATAAAAGATTCATGGGATAAAAGCCATGTTCAGCTAAACAAGAAAAATCCTCTGCATTAAAAGGATGGTAAACAGAACTCACATTTTTTAAAGCTCTGAGCTTTAGTTAGGCAAGTATTCGGAGGGACTCTTTAGCAGAAGTGATACCAGCATAGAGGCTAATGTAACTACTGGTATCAATGGAGCTACAGCTACACAGCATTGACAGCACAGTAACCAGCAGACTGTAGCTGTTTTTTTGTTTTGTTTTGTTTTCAGTGATTATTTACTGTCCATTTTTCATATTGTTTCTGTCGTGGTTTAATCTGGCAGGCAGCCAAATACCATGCAGCCGCTCATTCACCCACCCCCCCCACCCCCACCCCCCCTGTGGGACAGGGAGAGAATCGGAAGGGTAGGAGTGAGAGAAACTCATGGGTTGAGATAAAGACAGTTTAATAGAACAGAAAAGGGAAAATAATAATAATAATAATGATAAAATATACAAAATGAGTGATGCACAGTGCAATTGCTTACCACCGGCGCTGACGGATAACCAAGTAGCAATTGGTACTTCCCGGATCACGCCTACCGTTCATATACTGAGCATGACGTCACATGGTATGGAATACCCCATTAGCCAGCTGGGCTGGCTGTCCTGATTATGTTCCCTCCCATCTTGTGTACCTAGCTCAGTCAGTAGGCACGGGAGCTGTCCTTGGACTAGGAGGGCACTTAGCAACAACTGAAAACATCAGTGTGTTATCAACATTCTCCTCATACTAAATCCAAAACACAGCACTAGGAAGAAATTTAACCCTATCTGTCCCGATCCGATGTCAGGAATGTCCCGATCCGAAGTCGGGGGAGGTTTCGATATGATCCCAAGAGCGAGATTAAGACACAAAACGAGATCAAATGCCGTATACCCAAAACAGCAACTTTTAATATCAAAAGTAGAAAATTAGTAGCGATAGGATAGAATAGAGTAAAAAGACAGAAGTCAAGCAGGTATTCAGGATAGATTTGCAAGAATAGTCCCCACCATGGATCCGTGGCGTCCCGGGGGTCCAAGTCTCTCGGTGTTCCGGCGGTGGGCGGTCGCTCCGGGGTCCGCGGTGTTTCGGCGGGGTCGGCAATCGCACTGGGGTCCTCTTGGCAGTCCCTTTTATTCTCGTTCGAGGGCTGCAGTTTCCATGGCAACGACATGTCTCCGCATTCCTGAGTCTTGACTGTCCAAGCATGTGCCAGCCGGAGATCTTTCACACCTTACTAGCCGGAGATCTGTGGCCTTGCAGCCATTCTTATCATATTCAGCAGCCAAAGGAATCCTCGCCCAGATCTTTCACACCTTGCAGCTGATCTTATCATATTCAGCAGCCAAAGGAACCCTCGCCCAGATAAGCAGTCTTTGAGACAAAAGTTCTATAATTCAGTCTTTCACACCACCCCGTGGCTCAAAGATTGCTTCAGGACCCATGGCGGTTTTGAGAAAGATAGTTATGTAGAAAAGGCTAGAAAAGAGCAATTCATACAATCCGCACTGCTGATGGCATGGTTCGACGCACAGCGCGTATTTGTTTAACGCCATCAGGTGAAATGGTGGTTACAAATTGCATATTGGTTACAACACGTTGAATTAACTGTATAAAACATGGAATAATGCATGGCAAGAACAATAACATGGCAAAACTACATAACAAATAAAATAAAACTCGCTTAACCCATGGGCCGCCTGGGAGCCAGGAAAACAAGTCAACATCCCAGCCTTTCCATGTCTGGACAGGAACATGGGCCAATTTTCGTATTCCTGCGGTAATTTGTTTAACAATTTTACCACTGTCATCAATTTTTAAGCAACAGTTGGAATCATTCAGTTTACCACAGACACCCCCTTCTTCGGCTAGCAGGTAATCGAGAACCATGCGGTGTTGGAATATCGCTGTTCGCAATTGCGTAGCCTGGTCTGCTAATAGATCCAGGGCACGGGCCGTCTCGTTAGTAATAATTTCTAGGACAGCTTGTAGCCGGATGATGCGGTTTAAATTATAGATAGGTTCTCGAGCACCGCTAATCCACTCGTTGGGGTTCCAGGTGGCAGGTCCATAATGCTGGATTATACGCTGAGGGGTCCACTCATCTTTACCCCAGGTTTGACCACTTCCACCTGTTATAGAGGTATCAATGGACCGCCGATATCGATTGAGATCATCATATAACTTAACACCCAAACCGTCACCTTCATCCTCTGGGAGCAAAAAGAACAAGGGGCGAATTAGCCCCACATAACACACCCCAGTCCAATTTTTGGGCAATTGCTTGTATGCATGCTGTCCACAGATCCAATAATGACCTTTCATTGCCCAGGCACCATTTTCAAACAGACCTGTGGGGGTTCGTGGTAATTGGAAATATGTGGTATTGTCTGCTCCGAGTGGATGGTTTAACAGTATGGGTATGTTGTTGCCAGGTATCTTGTAAATGGAACAGGACCAAGCACCGGTATCATTACGCCAGGAACATTTTTCAGCAACACCGGTAATACTTTTTGTGCGATTGATCGGAGACCAATAGGAAGGAAACATTTTCCGGTGTCCGGTCTCATTCACCCAGGCCCATCCCAGCTCGCGAGGTACAAAAGGCTCATTATTGTAGTTAAGCGTTGTCTTACAGCCCTCAATGAAGCAATGGTTTCCATATGTATAGGTCCAATTACATTTGCTATTTCCTACAAAAACACCACCCTCCTGTGTTCGATTTAGACAATATTCACCTCGGGTCGGGTATTGTATCGTCCAAGGTTGCGTATCCTCGCTCCAATAGGAATCATTTTTGATCTCACTGTAATTACTCACTAACCATTTAGGAGAAAGAGGGATGGAAGTCCAGGGCCAACTTTCTAAACCCAAGGGTCCTCCACATACCCAACAATTGGTAAGGTTAAAGGTATCAGCTACCTGTTGACCTAAAACAATAAATTCATTTTGCCATGACACGTCGAAAAGGGGGGCACAGAAGCCTCCCCAAACACCAAACACAGTAAAAATAATTAACCAAAACATTATTTTCAATGATATAACAAAACCATTCAGGTGATCCTTGGCTTCAGTTATTTCTTCTGGTTGGCTTCAGAGTCTCCACCTGAAAAAGAAAAGAAAGCAGACTCGGTTCGTTTTAAGGAACCGGACAGATCGTTATTAGAAAGATGGAACAATCCACCTCGTGTTAATCTTGTGTTCTTTCCCACGAGCATCTTTTGCCTTCCAGGCATGCTTATTTACTGGGGTTTCCAGTACCAGGGGTACAGCTCCTACAGTAGGGAGTTCAACCAAAACTGGTTGGCCGGGAAAATGTGATGGGTTTTTAAGATGATCAGGGCCGTATGGGGCTGGTATAATGGTTGGGGCCTTCGGACAAAATGCAGTAATTTTCGGGCACCCATTTATGCCCCAACGACTGTTGACACTAGTCACTGCGTCCCACAGCCGTTCGGCCCAGCCTGGCTTGTGTGGTTTAAGGAAGCGCTTCAGCAAGCCATTTGTTCTTTCCACAATCCCATTTGCCTGTGGGTAATACGGAGTATGAAATACCCATGAAATTCCCTCCTGAATTGCCCAGTCTTGGACTACTCTGGCAATAAAGTGGGAGCCATTATCTGATTGAATTGATTGCGGTTTGGGGAAGGTACCAAACCACTCCTTCAGAGCTTTTACCGTGTTTTCCCCCGTTGCTCTAGCAAATGCTTTGGTCTGGACTAGCCCTGACACTATCTCTACTCCAACCAACACATAATTCTTACCTTCTGATTTCCGGAAAGGGCCGATGTAGTCCACCTGCCAGGCCTCCCATAGGCCTTTCCCCTCCCTCAAGTGGAGGGGGTCATCCTCCAGGGGATGTCTTTCTAAGCGGGTACGACATTGTTCGCAAGCGGACACACAAGTCTTACATTCTTCCCTGGTAACTGGCCAACCTCGGGCTTGGGCCTCGCAATAGAGGTCCTTAACCCCTGAGTGTTTCCTTTTTACATGTAGCCATTCTAGCAACCGTTCCCAATCTTCAGTTATTTGGGTGTTCTGCAGGGGAGCCAATCGGGCTAGTTCATCAGCTTTGCCATTCCACTGGCTTGCAGGAGTATCATCTTGTTGGTGGGAAGCCACCCAGCCTACTGCAAATTTTCCTTGCCTAGCAATAGTTAGAATGTCTTGCCATTTCTCCTTCTGCCACACAGGTATCCTATTGACTTCCCACTCGTTCTGTTCCCAAAACGGAAGCCATTCAGTACAGCCTTTAAATACAGCGTAGGAATCAGTATAAATATAGGCAGGAGAAGCAGATTGGGCCTGATGTTGAAAAACACTCCATACTGCAACTAGTTCCCCTACTTGAGCACTATCTTCCCCTTCAGTAATTATTTGTTCATTAATGTCTACACGGAGTGCCACGGCTCGATATTTCCAGGTTTTTCCTTCCCGCTTGGAAGATGCATCAGTAAACCAAACATTCTGTAACTGCCCGGAAAATGGAGGGGCCACTTGTATTACGGGAGGGAACTCACTCATTTCCCTATCCGGGCCCATCTCCTCCTGAATGGTTAACATCTTTGTGGCTTCCTCAGATACCGTGAAGATGTTGCAGTAATGTTCTATCTGGGCATACCATTTTCGAACAGAAGCTCTCTGGGCCACCCCGTCAGGGGGTGGAGTTCCTGCCAAAACTGTTTTAATCACTTTAAATGGGCCTCTGAGCACTATTGGTTGTTGTCGGATAGTTCGTTCAGCCTCTCTCAAGGCTAAACTGACCACAAACAAACCCTTTTCCCAAGCTGTATATCTTTTTTCAGCATCTTTAAAACTGCGAGAATAGAATCCAATAGGTCGAGTGGGTCCTTTGGGGCCCTTTTGCCACAAATGTATCGATAGCCCAGTTTTGGCAAATCCCCATTCGATATGGACTGGGTCTGTAGGGTGAATAGGACCCAGAGCTTGATGGGCAGTTGCTTCAAACACCAACAACTGCAATGCCTCTTCATGAGGCTCAGTCCATTCCCACTGTGCCCCTTTTCGCAATAAGTCATGCAGGGGTCTTGCAATAATTGAAAAATCAGGAATGTGTTTTCTCCAAAACACAAGCAGCCCCAGCACATGCTGTAAGTCCTTTTTTGACTCTGGCATCTTAATCTGATCTAGCGAGGAGAGGGTGTCAGGTGGGATACATGTCATTCCTCCCTTCCACCAGATCCCTAAAAACTTTACTTCACTCGAGGGTGTTTGTGTTTTCTCAGGCGGAATCTTCAGTCCCAAACTTTCCAGATGGGAAATTATATTATCTTGGGTTGTCTGAACCCTTTCTACCTTATCCCCTCCCACAAGTATATCATCGATATATTGGTAAACACTGACCTCCTCCTCTACCTGGATTTTTTCCAGCTCCTGCGCCAATGCATGGTGGGCTAATGTTGGGGAATGCTTGTATCCCTGTGGGAGTCGGGTGAAAGTGAATTGCTGACCTTCCCAAGTAAAAGCAAAACGGTCTTGGTCCTCAGATTGTAGGGGGACCATGAAAAACATGTCCTTAACATCCACCATCGCCATGATCGGGTGGGCTTGTTCCTGGATTGTAGCTATAAGCTCAGCAATATTCGGTACTGTGGCTGTCAATGGACCGGTGTTTGCATTAAGTCTACGATAATCCACAGTTAGTCTCCACTTGCCATTGGGTTTTCGTACTGGCCACACTGGGGAGTTAAAAGGGGAGTGGGTCGGAACCACGATGCCCTGTCCCTTTAAGTCCTCTAACACAGGTGTTATTCCCTCTCTGGCCCCCAAGGGTATCGGGTAAGGTTTAACATTCGTAAGCTTCGAAGGGGGAAGTGGCGGCGCAGCTTGTAGCAGTCGAATGTCTATTGTTGGAGAGCCAAACGACCACTGTCTCCCTTTATTATCAATCCAGGTCCTCCCTTTCAGGACATCAAGTCCCAGGAGGTTGAGTGGAAAATCTCCCACAACCATTGTTACCGTGGTAGCAATATCTTCTCCCGGCAATCGTAGGCTGACCATTGCTAACGCCTGTGGTTGAACATTGCCAAATGCATCTGCTACAAACAGTCTCTGTTTAGAAAATTTAACCCCACAGCTAGTAGCATCTTTTGTTTTAATAGCCGAAATTTGAGCCCCAGTATCTACCAAAAACGTGACCGGGACTTGTTTTGGACCCACAACACCTGTAATTAGTAAATCACCCTGGCCGTTCTCGGTGAGCTGTCTGATGTACATCCAGCCTTCGCCCCCCCGCTCACCATCAGAGGACGAAGCATCTAGTTTCCCGCCGAATATCGGGGGACATTTGTTTCTGATAAGTCAATTAAAGAGGGTGCACTCGGGGTTATATTTTTAGAACCCGTGTCTTTATCTGCCGATTTATCGGGCCATTCAGACACCAGTTTTTCTAACTTGTCAGTCGGCAATCCATCCATTAAGTCACGTGGGATCCCCTTTTGCCATCCCTTTGCCCACAGACTGCTGCGCTTATTTGGGATGTCCCTCCCTCCAGGTGGTTTAGAGAGGGGTGTTTTTCCATCGCCCTTAGGGCGTGGAACCATTTTTACTTCAGTTCGCCTCAGGCCTCTAGAGTCTGTTTTAGTGGCTGGAAGGTTTACAGGGCCATACTTGCGCCCATAATTGATCAATTCTTGGGCGACCTCCCCCCAAGTCCACATCTTCCTATCCGGGGACCGGCAGTGCCGGTCAGGTGTAAGTCCTTCTAAAGCAGCTGCAACTCTTTCGCCCTGAGGTATTGCTTGTATTTTCCCCTGTAACTGTATACCAATCGGCTTTAAGGAATCGGGAAGTCCCCTTATAAGGGGAGTCATTCGCTCAGGATCTACAGGCATCATCATCGGGGACTCCTGCCTAGGCTCCAACTTCCGATCATACATCATCTGCAAGCAAGCTGCCTTATGCACACTTTCCACCAACTGATCAACAGTCCCCGTGATTGCAAGGGGATCCCCCCTCTCCAAGGGGTTCAATCCCCCCGCCCAATAGGCTGCCCGCTGGGTTAAAGACCAAGGGGCATGGTAATTCCCGGTAGTTAAAAATACTCCCGGTCCCCAATACCCCTCCGCCTCCTTTTCACTTAACAAAATCTGATCCCCCCCAGATAACGACACTCTCCACACATACTCCGTCTCCGACTCCCTAGGGGTTCGGCCAAAATCCTTTTTTAGCTTCGCCAATTCAGTGGCAGTATAGGGGACCTCCTTGGTTGTAACCTGGGGGAACTGATCCTCCTCATCATAAATATACTCGGTCTTAACCAAGGGTCGCAGCGAGAGCGGTTCCAATTTCTCTACTTTTTCTCTTGCTGCCTGCAAGTCGTTAAAAGGATAACCAGTTTCCGATCTTGGGGGTATTTCCTCATGGGCAGTGCCCGCAAGGAGTTGCTCCTTAAGAGCAATCTGCAGATATTTCACCTGGTCTCTCTCTCCTTCAAGCTGTTCCTTTAATTCCGCCACTTGCCCCTGAAGGGACCGAACGAGGTTTTGGAGGGATTCAACAATTAGGGATTCCTCAACGCGACAACATTCTCTTGCCTCTACAGCAGCGGCTAAACTGGCACCAAGAACAGCACAAACAATCGCTTTTCCTCTTCCAGATCTCACTCTCGCATCCTTTTGCAAAGCACTCGTCCGATCAACCACACTCTGCAAATTATACCAATTTCCCTGAGCCCAATCCATTCCGGGTACAGAGGGTCGTGCATTATGTTTCTCCAAAAACTCAAACAAAACTTCTCTCCCCGAAGGGACAGTTTTAGTATCACTCATCTTTATACAAAGCGGGGAAGCGGTCATCTCAGGAAGGCAGCGCGCAAGTTTCAAACACAAACCCGCCCCCCTTCACTCTCCTGAGAGGTTTCACGTATTTGCAAAACAAAGCAGGGAAGCAGTCTTCTCAGGAAGGCAGCACGTAAGTTACAAACACAGCCCTGCACCCCTTCACTCTCCCGAGAGGTCTCACGTATTTAGAAAACAAAACAGCACGTAAGTTTTAAACACAGACAAAGCGGGGAAGCGGTCGTCTCAGGAAGGCAGCACGTAAATTTCAAACACAGCAAACACAGACCCGCACCCCTTACTTTCCTGAGAGGTCTCACGTATTTGGGAAATAGTACGGCACTCTCGTCTCAAGGGATCCTGTCCGTGACGCCAATTTAATGTCCCGATCCGATGTCAGGAATGTTCCGATCCGAAGTCGGGGGAGGTTTCGATATGATCCCAAGAGCGAGATTAAGACACAAAACGAGATCAAATGCCGTATACCCAAAACAGCAACTTTTAATATCAAAAGTAGAAAATTAGTAGCGATAGGATAGAATAGAGTAAAAAGACAGAAGTCAAGCAGGTATTCAGGATAGATTTGCAAGAATAGTCCCCACCATGGATCCGTGGCGTCCCGGGGGTCCAAGTCTCTCGGTGTTCCGGCGGTGGGCGGTCGCTCCGGGGTCCGCGGTGTTTCGGCGGGGTCGGCAATCGCACTGGGGTCCTCTTGGCAGTCCCTTTTATTCTCGTTCGAGGGCTGCAGTTTCCATGGCAACGACATGTCTCCGCATTCCTGAGTCTTGACTGTCCAAGCATGTGCCAGCCGGAGATCTTTCACACCTTACTAGCCGGAGATCTGTGGCCTTGCAGCCATTCTTATCATATTCAGCAGCCAAAGGAATCCTCGCCCAGATCTTTCACACCTTGCAGCTGATCTTATCATATTCAGCAGCCAAAGGAACCCTCGCCCAGATAAGCAGTCTTTGAGACAAAAGTTCTATAATTCAGTCTTTCACACCTATCCCAGCCGAAACCAGGACAGTTTCCTCTTCATTTTCTGTGCAATAATGTCTCTTTTGGCCATTTACACAGATGTTGTGTAATAATTGCTGTTACTCATAGCTGGTGTTGTGTCCCTTCATCTCAATTGCTTTCTGCTTATTAGCTCATAATTTCATTTTTATTTAGTTTATTTAGTTTTATTTTTGTTTATACTCTTGTTTAACAGTATTCCTGCTAGTTAATTTTGCTCTAGCAAAGAAGTACTTTGAATATTTTATATACTGGTTTTTTGTTCATTTCTGGTTGAGAGAGTAGGATTCTTTTCTGATGTTCATTATTGATTAACATTGTTGCTGCTCATTAACACATTACTTACTGGTCATATATGGCGCTTCTTGCCGTAATTACTTTGTCCAATGCTTACTTTGCTCTTCTTTGCTTTTCATCTTGCTTGAAACAATACATTGCTACTTGCTAATTTTCCCTTTCATTTTTTTGAGTGACAGTCTTTGTTCATGTGCTGTCTGGTTTCTCACAGAGTGATCATTATCTCTATTTTCCTTTTTTTTCTGTTATTACCATTTTGGTGGTTAAATGCTTTCTTTTGTCTTTGTATCATTTCCTCATCCATTTATTCCTCATTTTGCTTTTCATTGAGTGTTCCTGTTATTTCAACACAAATTTTTAATCCTTCTGCTTTTATAATTGCTAGCAGGAATTTGTTTAGTATTTCTTGTTCTTTCTTACTGTTTTTGTTCAATGGCCAATTACTCATTGCTCTTCAGTTTTCTCTTCTTTAAAGTTCAGAATTTTGTTATAGGCTTTTTTTTTTTCTTTTTACTTGTTTTGGGAAAACTGTTGTTTGTCTAGCCTACCACGCACTGCCGATCTTATTTTCAGTATTTGTTCAATATTTTTTTCTTGTCTCAATTAATGGGTTTGCTTTTTGCTCATTTTATTTGATGCTGTTAGACTGGGGTTTCTCATCTCTTCCTTTTTCATTATTTGAGATACTATTTAGGTATTGATTTTATGAAGATCAGTAAAAAAATATTTATGAGATGGATAATTTCTTTTGTTTCTAATTAATTTTCTTACTTTTATGTATATTGCTTCTTTTTGTTGGTTTTTCTGTTATCTCAGTTCTTCTGTCTTTCCAGTGGAATATTGTTCTGCATCTTTCCCATGCATTAGTTCTTTTTTTCCCTTAATTTATGTTCATGGAAATTTTTTCAGTTATCAGAGATCACTTTAATTTTATCTTTCATAGAGCCATAGAAAGACTCAATTTGGAAGGGAACTGTTAAAGATGCCTTGTGTATGAACTTCCTTTTTTTTCAACCACAGATATTTTATGTATATATTTGCACATTTGCAAACCCCACTGTTGTGTTGTAACACGTAAGCTGCGTATACAATATTGTTTTACCTTTATTTTTATACATTTTTGGAACACTTACTCTCTCCCTGTCCCTCTTTATACAAAACTTCTCTTTAAAAAACAACATTTGACAGATACTCATGCAACAGAAAAAAAAAAAGAAGAAAGAATTACCTGGACATTTTTCAGCCATGCAGGAAGAAAAAAAAAATAGTTCTTACCTTTTATCTAGAAGGACAACTGACACAGGCCCAAAACATAATGACAGAGATATTGTGTATTTTTTATTTATTTATTTCTGTCTAAAAAAAAGGTAACAAACATTATGTCTGTATTTCCACCAACAGGCAGCAAACCATTACTTCAACATTTTTTTAATGCTCTCAGTTTTCCTCACTGAGTTTCACATCCATATTTATGAAATCCACACACACACTTGCTCTTCAGTGACAGAGTTTGACAACTCCTGAAGAAAGGGTGACAAATAAAGAGGACAATAGAATTTGCCATGTGTTGTGTTCAGAAGGTGAGGTGGTTGTTACCTCCTATCCCCTGGACAATGACTGCTGGCAGATTCATGGTAACCGTCTCCTCAACAACTACATTTCTGATTTTTTTTCTTGTTCAGGCACATGGAGTCTCAAATTAGATATCGGAACAAGCAGTAAAAGAAAACACAAGAAACTACTTAAGAAAGATGTCAGACCAATACCTGGAAAATCCACAGCTGTTTTTCAGCATCAGCATGTGGTAACAGATCTAGAAATAGAGGAAAACAAAAAAATATAAGGGATCAACACAGCCCATTTTTAACCTTTTATATGTGTCGTCAAAATCCAATAAGCACTGCGGTTAGAACTTGTCTGAAATCCCACTGAAATTTGTAAGATCTTAAAAATGTTGAGTATTTTATTTTAAAAAATCCTCCAGTTATAGAATGTGAAAACAACTCTTTCACAGAGTAAAACAACTTTCAATTGGCCAAAAAATATTTTCAACGTTAAATAACACAAATTTATTAACACAAATTTTTTAAAAAGTCAAGAAAATGGACAAAACTCTCGTGAGAAAAAGTTTAAAACTTCTAAAGGACACCTTTGATAATTGCTTAAAAAGTTGAAATAGAAATTAACTTTTACAAGTCCATTCATTTCAGCAAAGCAGAATTTATTTTCATAACAGGACATGCATACGACTGTTCTCAATACATAATACCCAACAGAATATTGCACTAACTTTAGTGCAAATCTGTTGGTTATTCACCTGCAGATGGGCTTACTGCACTATGGGACACATCTAATGTACATCACCTGTGAACAAATTGCTCTTTGGCTTTGCCAGTACACAGTGCAGACCACTATAGCTGCTACAGGCTTGTGGGAAAGATTGGTCAGCTGTCCTTCTCTGTCACCTGGAGAGAAGCTATCCCCATCAAGATGCAAAGTATTCCCAGCAAGGGCAAAAATACTTTACTTTAGTATTTTAAATATTCATTGGTTTAGACAATGAAATGGTATTTCAAATAAGTCTGGCAAACTAAGAGCTTTTATTGATTTGGAAGTTGGGGAACCTCTTATCACATAATTATTTATAACCCATAGTACATACACTTCTGAACCAAAAAAAAACAAAACTCTGTCAACCAGGACTGATCTTAACTGAATTAACATTGCAGTATCACAGGGGGAGGAAAACAACTTCTGAAACATCTCCCTTTTTTATTCGTAAGTAGATTAAGGATTAAAAATGTAAGAAAATTGCGTTTGATCCATAGATGGATCCTTATATGCCTCATATCATTACAATTTCTTTTCCTAGCCTTCACCACAATTCTAAAAAACACTAGGCTATGTTACATCTAAATAATATACTACTTCTCCTACCCAAGCCTTTATTTAAGAACACACTACAGAAATTTAATTTAAGAAGGCAGAAAGCAGTCCAGGAAACTACTCTAGTGCGTTGAGGACAACTTCCTCGTACAGGTCACGGAGAGCCCCACCGAAGAAGGGGAACTGCTGGACCTGTTGCTCACTAATGCAGAAGAACTTATCAGAGAGGTCAAGACTGGAGGTAGCCTGGGTTGCAGCAGTCATGCCCTGGTACAATTCTCAATCTTGAGGGGTACAGGATGGGTAAAAAGTAGAGTCAGGACCCTAAAACTCAGAAAGGCAAACTTTCATCTGTTTAGGGCACTAGTGCGTGGGATCCCTTGGGAAACTGTCCTCAGAGATAAAGGAGTGAACAAGAGCTGGGAGATATTTAAAAACATTTTTCTTAGGGTGCCAGAGCTCTCAATCCCAATATGCAAGAAGTCAGGCAGGGGAGCCAGGAGGCCAGCTTGGCTAAGTCAAGACTTCTTAGCCAAACTAAAACACAAAATCAAAATGCATAGGCAGTGGAAGCAGGGATATACATTCTTGGGAGAAAATAGAGATATGGCCCAAAAGTGCAGGGAAAGGATCAGGACAACCAAGGCACAGCTGGAGATGAACTTGGCTAGGGATGTAAAAAATAACAAGAAGGTTTTCTTCAGGTATGCAGGACAACAAAGGAAGATGAAAGAAACTCTACCCCCGTGATGAGCGAAACAGGAGACCTGTTTCTCCTTTCGGCTACGACCGACATGGAGAAGGCTGAGGTACTCAATGACTTTTTTGCCTCGGTCTTCACTGGCAAGTGCTCTAGCTATGGTACCCAATTCACAGAATCCAAAGGCAGGGACTGGGAGAATTAAGTACTGCCCACCACAGGAGAAGATCAGGTTCGAGACATCTAAGGAACCTGAAGGTGCACAAGTCCATGGGACCTGATGAGATGCATCTGAAGGTCCTGAGGGAACTGGCAGATGAAGTTGCTAAGCCACTATGCATCATATCTAAAAAGTCATGGCAGACAGGTGAGGTTCCCAGTGACTGGAAAAGGGGAAAGATAACCCCCATTTTTAAAAAAGGGAAAAAGGAAGACCCAGGGAACTACAGGCTGGTCAGTCTCACTTCTGTGCCCGGCAAGATCATGGAGGAGATCCTCCTGGAAACTACCCCGAGGCACATGGAAAACAGAGAGGTGATTTGTGACAGCCAACATGGCTTCACTAAGGGCAAATCATGCCTGACAAATCTGGTGGCCTTCTACAACGGGGTTACAGCACTGGTGGATAAGGGAAGAGCGACTGACGTCATCTACCTGGACTTGTGCAAAGCATTTGATACTGTCCTGCACAACATCCTTGCCTCTAAAATGGAGAGACATGGATTTGATGGGTGTACCACTCAATGGATAAGGAATTGGCTGGATGGTCACACTCAAAGAGTTGCATTCAACGGCTCAATGTCTGGGTGAAGACCAGTGACAAGCGGGGTCCCTCAGCAGTCCATATTGGGACCAGTATTATTTAACATCTTTGTTGGGGACATGGACAGTGGCATCGAGTGCACCCTCAGCAAGTTTGCAGATGACACCAAGCTGAGTGGTGTGGCTGATACTCTAGAGGGAAGGGATGCCATCCAGAGGCACCTTGACAAGCTAGAGAAGTGGGCCCGTGTGAACCTCATGAAGTTCAACAAGGCCAAGGGTAAGGTCCTGCACCTGGGTCGGGGCAATCCCAAATATGGATACAGGGTGGGCGATGAGTGGATTGAGAGCAGCCCTGTGGAGAAGGACTTGGGGGTATTGGTGAATGAAAAACTGAACATGAGCCGGCAAGGTGCGCTTGTAGCCCAGAAAACCAATTACATCCTGGGCTGCATCAAAAAGTGTGTCCAGCAGGTTGAGGGAGGTGATTCTCCCCCTCTACTCCGCTCTCATGAGATTCCACTGGAGCATTGTGTTTAGCTCTCGGGCCCCCAGCATAAGAAAGACACGGACCTGCTCGAATGGGTCCAGAGGAGGGCCATGGAGATGATCAGGAGGCTGGAGCACATTCCCTATGAGGACAAGCTGAGATAATTGGGGTTGTTTAGCCTAGAGCAGAGAAGGCTCTGGGGAGACCTTATAGCAACCTTCCAGTACTTAAAGGGGGCCTACAGGAAAGATGGGGAGGGACTCTTTATCAGGAAGTGTAGTGATAGGATGAGGGGTAACGGTTTTAAAATTAAAGAGAGTAGATTTAGATTAGATATTAGGAAGAAATTCTTTACTGTGAGGGTGGTGAGACACTGGAACAGGTTGCCCAGAGAAGTTGTGGATGCCCCCTCACTGGAAGTGTTCAAGGCCAGGTTGGATGGAGCTTTGAGCAACCTGATCTAGGGGAAGGTATCCGTGTCCATGGCAGGGAGGTTGGAACTAAATGATCTTTAAGGTCCCTTCCAATCCATTCCAATCCATTCCAATCCCTTCCCTTCCTATTCTATTCTAAAATAATTCTCTTTTTCCCCCAATGCAAAAAAAGCACATCATCAGTAGACTCAGCTTCTTTACTATTTCCGGTGCACACACATGTTCATTCAGACTGTTCAAATTATCGCAAATAATTTCTCAAAGTCAGTAAAAGAAACCCCATCTACTGAGTGTGTGTGTGCATCCTGCATGTGGACATTACACTTACGTGGTGTATATGTGTGTTGCCTATGCGCATATGTACGTACTGTTTGTGTTAAAGCATCGAGTGTGCATGTGTCACCTGTGTGTGCATACAGTGGAGGGGTAGGTGCACTGCTGATGATGGTCATTGTGTATGCACTCATGCACTCTCTGTGTGTGTAAGACATACAATTGACTGTGGTGAGCTCAGCTCTGTCCAGGGTGATTGCTAGCTTGGCTGCAAACAGGATGTCTCCAGGACCCGAATTCTAAATGTTCTGTCCGCCACACTTTTTCCTTGGTAGGCTGAGACCACATGGACCTTTTTGTCTCCTGTGGGTTACCTCCAAGAACATTTCAGGATCTTCCTGGTCCTGGGGGCTAAGAAATGGCCTCCTTCTTTGGGGACAAGACTGGGCTAGTCTTATGCTTCATGGAGGCCCTGCTGAGCTTCTCTTATATTGCCTGACTGGCAAGAGATGCACCGGTAGTGGGCAGAGTAGGAGCCCTCATCCTGTCGAGGGGGTACAGGACCTATGGAAGTCTCTGCTCCAAACCCATGTCAGAGCAGGTGTCATCTGGACCAGGTTGTCCAAGTCCTTGTGCAGTCAATGGCTGGATATCTGTCTCTGTCATGGTTTAACAGCAGCCAGCAACTAAGCACCACACAGCCACTCGGTCACTGCCCCCGGTGGGATGGGGGAGAGAATCGGAAGAGTAAAAGTGAGAAAACTCGTGGGTTGAGACAAAGACAGTTTAATAGGTAAAGCAAAAGCCGTGTGCGCAAGCAAAGCAAAACAAGGAATTTGTTCACTACTTCCCGTTGACAGGCAGGTGTTCAGCCACCTCCAGGAAAGCAGGGCTCCATCACGCATAACGCTTACCTGGGAAGACAACGCCATCACTCCGAACGTCCCCCCGCCTTCTTCTTCCCCCAGCTTTATATACTGAGCATGACATCATATAGTATGGAATACTCCGTTGGCCAGTTAGGTTAGCTGTCCTGACTAGGCTCCCTCCCAGCTTCTCATGCACCTGGCTGAGCATGGGAAGCTGAAAAGTCCTTGACTAGATAAACACTACTTAACAACCAGTAAAACATCAGTGTGTTATCAACATTATTCTCATACTAAATCTATCCCAGCCAAAACCAGGACAGTCTCCAAAGGTGGGGACGGCACCACCGTTCTCCAGCATGTCAATGTGTCTTGCGTACTGGAGAGCCTCAAACTGGTCCCAGTATCCAGACATGGCCTGTACACATGGTGCTGTACAGACGCCCGCCCCCAGATCAGATATTAGGTGGGCCTGCCTGTGGGACCCCCTTAGTGACCCCCCCGCTGCCTGGTGACTGGCAGCGGACAGGGCCTTGCTTTGGTGACAGAGATGGCAGGTCCAAGGGAGCCCTGAATTCTGATTGTCCCTTGAACACCTGTCAGGTGAGAAGATCTAAAAGGCCTCTGCAGGGTGGAAGAGGCGGGTACAGGGAGGATGTTGATGTTCCTAGGAGCCTGGGCTCCTGGCCATCTGTGAGGCTGGGGCTTGGAGTCCTGGTCCCATCAGCCCATGGGAGCCTTGGTGCCAGTTCCTGTGAGGAACACAACCTCCCTACCGTGCATACTGGCATGTATGCCTCCCCCACATGACATCCATGCCCCTCACGCATCCCCCCACAGTGCACATGCATCCCCTGCAGCATGCACACCCCCTCCCCTCCACTCCACATGTATACACTGTTCCTCCTGCAGCCCAAGAGGTGGGGAGAAGAGGCAGGAGCTAGGCAGTGGCTGCAGGATGGTGTTCAAGGTGACTTCATCCCAGTACAGGGGCATCAGCAGACCCAAGGCTTGGGGCAGGGCCATCCCTGATCTGCTCAGGGATTTGCCAGGGCAACATGAGAGGGCATCTCCCCATACTTCAAGTGCAGACCTGGCCATGGGGTGCAATGCAACTAATCCTAGAAACCATTTCCAGGCACATGAAGAACAAGAAAGTCATCAGGGGTGGTCAGCATGGCTTCACCAAGGTGCTTGACCAACTTGATAAACTTCTACAATTAAATGACTGGCCTAGTAGACAAGAGGAGAACAGAGGATATTGTTTACCTTGACTTCAGGAAGGTTTTCAATGGTGTCTTCCATGGCATCTTCATAGACAAACTGATGAAGTCTGGGATGGATAAGCAGTGAGGTGGGTTGAAAACTGGCTGGGCTCAGAGGGTGGCGTTCAGTGGCACGAAGTCTAGTTGGAGGCCAGTAATTAACAGAGTACCCCAGGGGTCAATACTGGGTCTGATCCTGTTTAACATCTTCATTAAAGATCTGGATGATGGAGCAGAGTGTACTCTCAGCAAGTTTGCAGATGACACAAAACCAGGAGTGGTGGCTGATATGCCAGAGACTCATGCTGCCATCCAGAGGGACCTTGACAGGCTGGAGAAATGGGCTGGCAGGAATCTCATGCAGTTCAACAAGGGGAAGTGCAAAGTCCTGCACCTGGGGAGGAGGAAAAACCCCCTGCACCAGTATATGCTGGGGGCCACCTAGCGGGAAAGTGGCTTTGCAGAGAAGGACCTGGGGTTCCTAGTGGATACCAAGTTAACCATGAGCCAGCAATGTGTCCTTGCTGCAAAGAAGGCTAGTGGCATCTGCTCAGCACTAGTGAGGCCACACTGGAGTACTTGTTCAGTTCTGGGCTCCCCAGTACAAGAAAGACATGGACTTACTGGAGAAAGTCCAGCAAAGGGTCACTAAGATGACTAATGGACTGGAGCATCTCTCCTATGAGGAAAGGCTGAGGGACCTGGGATTGTTCAGCTTTGAGAAGAGGAGGCTCATATCAATGTTCAAACTATTCTTTGCAAATTGCATAGCCATTGCTCTATAGACTTGACTTTCTTGACTTCACTCTTCCAAGTGGAGGCACCCATCCTGCTTGGGAAGTGGAGAGGATGTGAGAGGGATGAGCCACTGAGCATCAGAGAGGGATGAGAGACTGCTGAGTGCTTGCTTGAAAGTCATCCTAAACCAAGTTAATTTTTTTGCATAAGGACATTCATCCCAATGACACCCTTACATTGTGCTGCAGAGGGTTGTTCAGGTCAGTGATCCAGAAGGCCATGCCTGTTTTTTTTCCTCGGTCAGGGATAGAGTGGCACATTCAAGACCTTTTAATTGCAAGGTGGCACCAGGCCATTCTCTTGTTGCTTGAATAGAGTTGGGGAAAACGCTCTCAGGCATACATTGGACCCGTGACTCAATGCCCACATTCTTACTGAAGTACATTTTTTTTCTGCCAGCGTTATCAAAACTTGCAGTGTCTGGAAGTGCCTTTTGTTGGACCCATGGAATCTGGTCCGAGCTCTTGATGCCCTAACTCCTTGTTAAATGAGAAAATTTATCTAATCCACTTTCTGTAGCCAGGCAGGTGCCAGCTGATGTTTATGACGGTTTATTCCTCAGTTAAAGGAGGTAGAGTTCTCTGGATTGCTTTCTTCAAGAGAAGGCTGTGTATCTCCTCCGTGGAGCTGTCCTATGTGAATGACAAACTCATGTTTTGCAAGCACTGATTACTGAAAATATGCACTGCGATGCTATTATGTTCAAAAATGTCTAATGGGGAAAAAGGAAACACCTTATACATAAAGCCAAGGATTCATTCTTAGTAAACTTAAAATCAAGTCTAATCAAAGAGTTCTTATTAGTCCAGATCAAATTATTACAGTGGGGAAAAAAAGAAAAAAAAAAGAAAAAGTAAAAAGGGAGAAGAAAATTTTCAAATAATTCAACACAGTTAAGGTGGATATACACGCACTTCCCTGTGCCTATATCTCTCTGTGCTGTTGTGCCCACTCTTCCACTGCTCCACTGACTGCTGAGGTTGATGGTATCTGTCTGTTGGGGAAAGGTTTGGCAAGTCCTCAGCACTGCCAGTCCTGCCCCAGGAGCAGTGAGCTTGTGATGGTGATGATGATGGGTTCTTCCTACGATCCTCTTGGTCTCATTTTATATGTTTGCTAACATACATTCACACCTTGCTCATTCTTCACTTGTCTGCAAGTTCATGCTGCATCTGTGGGTACTATACATGGTGCATTTTACATAGGTTGATCCCTTGTTCTTTGTTGTCTTTGTTTCCTCCCTGAAACTGGTTTTATCCAGCCCCAGGGCTGCATTTCTTAAACTGTCCAATGGTGAGATGTTTTTAGGCTCCTGGTGTCCAGGGCCACCCTGTGCACCATCTCTCATCCTATGCCTGTTACTCCTCCACACTGCATGCCGTGTTCCTCTTCTCAAGTCCTTGGCTGTCTCAGTCTCATATTCCTCTACGTTGTGTCATTACCAGAGTCCCGAGTGTCTCATTCCACACAGAATACCTCTAGTATTGTTGTAATAACGATACAACATTACAACAATACAATAATACAACTGAGTTGTATTTTTGCAATAATACAACTCCCTAACAAAAAAGAGGGTTGTATTGTACAAAGTGAAAGTAAAACAAAATCAGACAGCCACCTGGTAATTAGAAAAATTGCTGTTACAGCTAAGCCATGTGAAAACAGGGCTCTGGGCAGTTCAAGACAATTTCATGCAAAGCAAGCTTGACAAGCCTGAGCCTGGCAGTCAGTGCCAGGCCGGTGGCCCCTTACCAACAATGGCAATATTGTATTCCTGGGCTACGCTGCATGGCTCAGCTCTGTGCTGAGGGCTCATACCCTGCCAAGATGCCTGTGGAGAAGATGGAGTGGAGGGCTAGTGGCGTGGGAGCACAGGGGTCTGTGGAGAACATGAGAAGCAGAACCACTCTGGCCTTACCAGAAGTGTGGGTTAGGGTGTCAAAGGGGTTAAAACCTGTGAAGAAATATCAGCACAAGGCAGAAGCTTGTTCTGGAGTCACCAGCCAAGAATTGTGCCACTCAGGTGTGCCCACCAACCCCTCAGACTAAACTAAACACCTACATGTTCTCTATGGATAAAAAGAAAAGCATGAGAGCAAACTGTGGCCATGACTGCCTCAAGGTGTTGGCAGCTTAGGAGAAGTTTTAGCTGAAGTTTTAGCTGAAACCCAAATGAAATGAAATAATGCCATGTTAAAGAAGTCAAAGTCTCTCCTCCTCCAGGGAGAAGTGTGGTGGGGAAGGATTCGAAGGGCAGGGAGCAAAGGTGTCTCCCAGACAAGCTATCTTCACTCACAGAAAGTGGTGTCCCAGCAGCTTTCCCAGCTTGCTTTCTGTCCTTTCTGGTGTGAAATATTGGAATGTGTCAATGGGCTGGGGCCAGAGAAGGGGCCCTGTGTATAAAACCACAGGGAGGGGAGGGGAGGAGAGAAGAGGCAAATTGGTTATGGAAACAATCGTAAAAAACCCCAAGGCCTTTTTAGGCACTAAGCGTTGTTAGGGCTGTGGCCACTGCTTCCTGCCCTAAGGTGTTCTCAGGCACAAACCCCAAACCGGCAGGAAAAACCTGTTCAGTCAGGGGTACGTGCCTGCCCTCTCCATTCCCTTCACCCTTGCTTGCTTGCTGCAAAATTCAAGCTCCCCCTGTGGCACCTCCTCCTAGGGAGCCAAGTCCTTGGCTGTGAGCCTGGAGGTGACTGGGGGACACACTGCTGGGCCTCACAGGGTGACCAGCCCACCTGGGGGGCAGCATGCCTACCGTTCTTCACCTGGAAAGACCTGTCTTATGCTCTTATCTGATGGGGAAGAACAGGAAAAGAGAAAAGGTGTGTCTGCCCTCTCCGACAGGATGGTAGATCAGTTGCTGGAAGGGACGGCAGAGGGAGAGGAGAAGAAAGGCTGCACTTTTCTCGTGTGCTGCTCCACAGCTTCAGTCTGTGCAGACCTCTTGTTAGAGCACTCGTCCCACAACCACCAGCCAAGAATTCAAGTCCCATTAAATCCTGCATCCTATTACATCCTATTACATGCTCTAACCAACAGTGTACACCAAGCACCCAGTGCCAAAAAAGCTGTGGGAAGGGTGGAAGTTGAGTACAGCTCTTCTGTTCCTCTCTCCCTCTGCCCTCCCTGCAAAGTGCAAGTCAGGAACCTCGCAAAGAGATAAAAGCCAGGACAGAGACACCTTTTCTCATCCCCGCCCTCGTTTCCCATTAGATGAGAGCATAACACAACTCTTTCTACCTCAAGGCCAGCAGGCAGGCTGTGCTGTATCCATGCTGACCCAAGCTTAGATTGGCTGTCCAAGGTCAAACTACCCAAGAGACGCCTTAGAGAAGCTTGGGTTTTGCTGAGGCTGAGCAAAGCTGAGGGGAAAGGAGAGAGCACACCTCTCCACCTAACTCAGCAGGCTGGGAGTGCCAGTTCTGGGCACATGCCTGAGAACCCTCGAGGGCAGGAGGCAACCAACAAGGGCCTGACTGAGTTCCCAGACACCTTCCCCTTGGCGTTGAGACTTGGCAGGAGGAAGCTGTGAGAGGGGCAGGTCTGAAGAACAAAAGTGGATCACAAGTCTATGCATGCCTCTCCTCAGCCAATTCCTTGTCAAATCAATTGGGGCAATTTCGTACCTTTAAAACAAGAACAAAAAAGCCTAAATCAGGAAGACTGCACTCCCCAGCACTTTGGATTTATTGTCTGGTTTTCTACTTCATCTGCTTTAGGGCACTCACCATAACCAGCAGCGCAGAGCACTGGCAGCTGTTGCCCTGGCTGCTTCACAGGTATTGTTGTCACGAATGAGTGGTTTAGAGGCCGCTTAAAGAATCACCATCAAAGGTATTAGCAGAAATTGATTTTAATAGTGATTTATAAAAGCGCAACTTAACAGAGTTTGACAGCAAGGTTCACTCTATTACTTACTACACGGATGAAACATATAAAGGAAAATCGAGTCAAAATTGGGCTAGAATGATTTACATAGAGACCGAGAACGAAAAGGGTAAGGGAGACCCTCTCGTTGAGTCACGAGATTCAGAGAAGATCCCCTTGCTCTCTAAACTCCTGATGGAGCTTACGTGCAGCTGGATCCAGCTGGACTTACTTGACCAATCTCAGATTTGGTCAACAGTTTATGTCTAAGCGATTATATGTGTTTAGCAGCAGTCTAAGGTTCATTCACAGTTTAAGTTAGATCATAAGTTTTTAGCAGCACTTAATCATTAACTAATTTAACATTTACAAAGTAAGTTAATAGAGTCTACTACAATCACGACAGTGACTTAATTACAGATTATGCTTACTATTAGTTCACACATACACACACACAGAGGCAAAAATACGTATGAATGTAGAAAAAGTATACCTGTTAAAAATTCCCCTCGAGTTCAGTGAAGAAATATTCACCTAAAATGTCTTGGCATTTCTCAGCGGGCGAGGGTTGAGCCTCGAGGAGTGAAGAGTTTCAGCCCAGGTCCTGTCGGACAACGGTCCTCCGAATATCGTAGGCTCCAGAGATTGCAAGCTCTGAGAGGCGTCCCACTCAGAGGGAGATGCTGGGTGCAGCCCGCTACGATCCAGGAGAGCTCAAAGGGTCTCAGTTAGGACCACCGTTTATAGGTTCGCAAGATGATTGGCTTTAGTCATCTGTAAACTTCCATCCTGGCCACAGTCCCAGGTGGTAATTACTAAAAATTCTCAAGGTTTCAGTGTTGTTCTACTTGACACCTGGGCCAGACAGTAGGAGTACGTTCCCAGCCTCAGCCATGCAAAGTTTCAACGAGCTCTCAACCACCAGACTCAGTACACCAAGGCCGAGGTTTCACAGGAATTTCTGAGATCAACAAGTGGCCCAGGAGAGCGGGGGGGCAGTGAATGCACCACCACAATTGTCAACCTTCTTGATTCAACTTCTATTCAATCTACCTTTGTCATGAAAAAAGTTCTTTTGTTATGCAGACCTGCTCTCATCATATGCAGAAATTTTCCTGCTTCAAGTGTGTGTGTGTGTGCGCGCGCATGCATATATGTGTGTGCGTGTTGAATATTTCCCCTTCCTTGCATGCACTAGTGTTCCAGCAGGGAGGCACAGAATGAGGTCAGTGTCTAACGGGAGCAGTTAAAGCTCATCTGTTTAAAACTTGCCTTGTCAAATCTAGAGCAAGCAAAGAGGTTGTACTCTTTTGGGACATCACATGTACGAAGGTGTCGCGAATGAGTGGTTTAGAAGCCGCTTAAAGAATCACCGTCAAAGAAATTAGCAGAAAGTGATTTTAATAGAGATTATAAAGGTGCGACCTAATAGAATTCAATGGCAAGGTTCACTCTATTACTTATTACATGGGTGAAACATATAAAGGAAAATCATCTAAGGGTTTATATTTCAGGGACAGTCTAGGTTTCATTCACAATTTAGCAACACTTAAGTATCAACTAATCATTAACAAACTTTAGTAACGCCTAATCATTAACTATTCAATATTTGCAAATCACAACTTAATTACAGATTATGCTTGCTATTAGTTCACACACACAGAGAAACATACATATATATAAATATACAGAAGGCATACCTGTTAAAAATTCCCCTCGAGTTCAGTGAAGAAATATTCACGTCGAATGTCTAGGCATTCCCTCTCAACAGGCAAAGGGTTGAGCTTCGAAAGGGACTCACCCAGGACCCAGTGGTCCTCCGAATATCGTAGGCCTGAAAGATTGCAAGCTCTGAGAGGCGTCCCACTCAGAGGGAGATGCTGGGTGCAGCCCGCTGCGGTCCAGGAGAGCTCAAAGGGCCTCACTTAGGACCACCGTTTATAGATTTGCAAGATGGTTGGCTTTAGTCATCCGTAAATTTCCATCCTGGCCACAGTCCCAGGTGGTAATTACTAAAAATTCTGAAGGTTTCAGTGTTGTTCTACTTGACACCTGGGCCAGGCAGTAGGAGTATGTTCCCAGCCTCAGCTATGAAGAGTTTCTGATACAGTCAAGGAGCGCTCAACTGCCAGACTTCAATACACCAAGGCTGAGGTTTCATGGAAATTTCTGAGATCAACAAGCGGCCCAGATCAACAAGTGGCCCAGGGAAGAAAAGGCGGGGTATGAATGCACCACGACAGAAGGGGACTAAACTCTGCGCAACAAAAGAGGGATTTCTTGTGCTTACTTTTTCAGTTATGGCTGAAATTACAACTCTGGCCCCTGCTGTGACCAGTCAGGAGATGACAGTGGCAATACCTGTGAAGCCGTGAGCCCATGGTACTCACAGGGTTGCTGCTGCTGCATCCTCTACGGCATTGACAGGGAAAGGCAGGTGATAAATTCTGCGCTCCAGCCGAAGCATGAACTGGCACCTGTGTATCATAGCAATGAGAGCAGGAGTCAGGTTGGCAATGGCCTCTGGAGATCATCTGGACATCGGTCCTGCTCAAAGGAGGGCTAAAGGCAAAGCTTGATCAGGTTGCTGAAGGCCTTGTCCAGCTGAGCTGTGAACATTTCCCAGGATGGAGGCACTGCAGTCTCTCTGGGAAGATTGTGCTCCTGTTGATCTGCTTTTGTGGTAAGAGCACTTATTTTCTCACGCCCTCCCCGCACCTTGCAGTCATTGCCTTTTGTCCCTTTGCTGTGCACTGTGTAAGTGTCCTCCTTATACTGGTGGTTACAGAGCAGACACAAGACACTGAATGTCACGCTGAGAAAACCCAGAGCGGCAGAGGGGGGCAATGATCACTTCCCTTGACCTGCTGGTTGTGCTCTCCCTTTTGCAGCCACTCTGTGAGTGGCCTTCATCGCTGTGAGGCTGCACTGCTAACTCTGGCTCATCTCCATGTTCACCAGGATGACTCAGATCCTTTCCTGCGGGGCTGCAGCCTGGCCAGTCTGGCTTTGTCCTGCACCATTCCATGGGGTTGCTCTAAGTAGACTGCAGGATGCCACATCTGTGTTGTTGAACTTTGCAGGTGCCCTGTCGTTTGGATTCTCAAAGCCCCCCTGAAGGGCAGCCCTCCCTTCCAGCATATCTTCTGCCCTTTTGGATCTGCCCCAGCTTGCTGTTATCCACGAACTTGCTGAGAGTGTTGTCTGCCCCACTGTCCAGGCTGCTGACGGAGACACAAAAGGGATCAGTATCAGGCTTGACACCTGAGGAATGACACCTGCAACTTGGCCTGGAAAGCTGGAACGGTGTGCAGAAGTGCAGCAGCAGTAGCCAGCCCCGATTTCTCAGGGCAGCTGCTGAGATCATCAGGCAGAGTCACACCATGCACAAGGCACCTGTGGAACTGCTCCCTGCAGGTTGCTGTGGGGGCCAGAGGCCTCCGTGGGGAGAGCAATGGGAGAGGGCACATCTGGGTGTTTTGGGATCGCCACATGCGTCATCCCTGGAAGCAGGAAAGGAGATGGGGAGGGTGGTTACAGGAGGGACTGACACAGCCCCGACTGTGGCAAAGCCATGGCTCAATCGCAGGGGCAGGACAGCCAGGCCTTCCCTGTACCATCCTCAGTCCTCCTTCCCTACTTCCTTCGGGCACTCAGGGCGTGAGTCTCCAGGCCCAGGGAAGGGCTCGGTACCATTTGCTGTGACTGTCTGCACGCCTGTGGTGCCCATCTCCTTCCCCCTCAAGCAGGCTCCTGAGCTCCCCAGGCAGGAGCCCTCTCCCCTCTGGTGCTCTCAGGCTGTGACCTGAGTCATGGTTGAGTGCTCTAAAAAGGCGCTGGCACTCGTTCCTTTTCAGCTTCTCCTGACATGTGTTTTTGCTGGGGTCTGCCCCCCTGGGGCTTGGTGGCTCTCCATCCCTGGGGGTGAGAAGATCTGGTCTCCCCCCGTCTTGGTGCTCCAGTGCTCAGGATTTGCAATCCCTATGCACCAGCCTGAGCGGTGCTGCATGTATTTGGCTCAGGTATCACAGCCCTGGCCCTGGTGTCAGCAGCCTTTTAGCACTGTTGGCTACAGATCCGTCTCCTGCTCTGATGCACAAGAAAAGCAGCTTCCTAGGTTTTTGGTCTTCGGGCTGGGACAGATTGGGGGAGGCCTCCACACCTTCCCCACAAGGGGCTTAGTGCAGTGGGGAGCATGTGTGTCAGGATTCAGCCTGGGAAACCTGCCCTGCCCACATGGCCCTCGCAAGTGGGACCCTGCTAAAGGCACCTTGAAGAGCAGCACCCAACTTGGCCGATCCTCTCTGGCCCCTACCATGACCCTCCTGCCTTCACTTCAGTCCCCCCTTGGAGGCCTGGCTGGCTGCTGCGTCCTCTCCGTGCTACAAGCCCTCAGTTACCGGAAAGGACCTGGCCTTCTCTCCTCCTCCTCCAGCCTGCCTGTCTCTCCTTCATGTGCTCCGGTAAAGGAGCACAGAAGGGCACTGGGCTTTTGTCTACTGCCCTCTAACATCCCATGTGTTTTTCCGTGTTCCCAGGGACCAGAAATGCCTTGTGAGCAGAAATGTTCACAGCAAAAATGAAGGTCTCAAGGCTCATCCAATTTCAGTCCTTGTCAGGGGTAGGATTCAAACCAACCCCCCTGAGAGACTTCGACCTTAGGTCAGCACCTCTGACCTGCCCTTGGCTGGACTGTGTATGAGTGAACAACAGACCCCCTCAGGCCTTTCCTCAGGAGCACAGCAGTGTGTGTCCAACTGGTGCTGTGGGAGATGCGTGCTAGGTTCCGCAACAGCAAGGAGGTGTGGAAGAGCTGTTCCCTTCCCTTTGTAAAAGCAAAAACCTTTGAGACCGACCATCCATCCTAGCCCAAAGTGCCCTAGACTACTACTCCCTCCGGTAGGGACTTGACCCTGCAAGTGCAGGAACATCCCATCTTTAGTTTTCTCACGTTTCTTCCTCCCAGTTCCACCCTGAACCCTCCCTTCCCCCACCTCTGGTTCCTCCCCCAAAACATCCTACACTGTCCCATGATGCTTTTCCCCTGCACTCATCACAGTTTTGCAGTACTTAAAAGCTTCTAAAAAGGGGGTGGAGACTCTCTTTTAACAAACAGCCACATGGAGAGGTCAGGGAGCATACCAAGAGAGGTCTCATCTTGATATAAGAAAGACATTTTTCACAGTGAGAAAAATCATTCAGTGCCACAACCTTCCCAGGGATGTGGTAGAGTGCCCATGACTGGAGGTTTTCAAGATGCGATTGGACAGGGTGCTAGAAAATCTCATGAAAGCTTGGCCAGGAGGATCTTTTGAGGTCCCTTCCAATCGGGGCGATTCTATGATTCTATGAAAATTCGGGTTTCCTTCAAACATTGTTTTGTGGCTTTTGAGGTGCGCCGGTGAGGAATGGAGCTCCTTCCACAAGAGCTCTCACCCCAACCTGGCCTTGTCTTCCGCTGCCTGGTCACACCCTGCCATATCTGAAGACCCCTTCTCTCATCCGCCTGCGATGTCTCACCCACAGGAACCTGGGCTAACTTGGCCAGAATTACTTGCCACAAAATGCAGGGTCCCTCCCACTTGGTAAACATTTCCAAAGGCAGAAGCTTTCTTGACTCGCGCCCCATCCCAAATCTCTCTCCGCTGAGCTCCCAGTCACTGCCTGTTCTCAGAGGAGCCAAGCTGGGGGTCTGAAAGGGCCCGGCAGCTAATGCCGTCTGCTCCCTCCTGGTCTTGCAGGTACGCCTCCCTCTATGAGACATGTCGTGCTAATTTTCTCATTAAAGACATTGGGCATCAGCTTTGCAAGAGAGTCATGTTTCATTCTCCCCTCTGCTCCAATCAAACCGAGTATCCAAAACTATGGGTTTCTCCATAGTTCCTGGGTTTGAGAGCGCCTCGTCTTTCGCCCCTGACATCCCATAACAATGGAGACAAGGCCAGGTTGGGCTGAGAGCTCTTGTGGAAGGAGCCCCATTACTCATCGGCGCACCTCAAAAGCCACAAAACAAAGTACAAAGGAAACCCAAATTTTCTGTTGAATGTCCCCATTGCTGCATTGATTACAACAGGGACTCTTTACAGAAGGAGAGGCTCCCAAGGCCCTGCCATCGGTGTACACTCTGGGGCTTCAAACAAAGTATGAAGAAAGCCCGAATATTCACAGAATCATAGAATCGCCCCGATTGGTAGGGACGTCAAATGATCCTCTGGGCCAACCTTTTGTGGGCAAGGGAGCCTAGATGTGATTATCTAGCACCCTGTCCAATCGCATCTTGAAAACCGCCAGTCACGGGCACTCTACCACATCCCTGGGGAGGTTGTGGCACTGAATGATTGTTCTCACTGTAAAAAATGTCTTTCTCACATCAAGGCGAAACCTCTCTTGGTTGCTCCCCGTCCTCTCCATGTGGCTGTTTGTCAAGAGAGAGAGTCTGCGTCCTCTTTGTAGCGGCTTTTAAGGCCTGGAAAATTGTGGTGAGTGCAGGGGAAGAGCATCACAGGACAGCACGAGACTCAGTATGGGATGTTTTGGGGGAGGAACCAGAGGTGGGGGAAGGGAGGGTTCAGGGTGGTAGTGGGAGGAAGAAACGTGAGAAAACTAGAGGGAAGATGGGATATAACATGGCTGTCACTCAAGAATTGGCTGCTGTTCAGGATGCTTGCCTGGCCATGCTCGGCTTCTGAACCGTGCAGCGTGTCGTGTGTTCTTCTTAAGTTCTATTCCTAACTATTTTCCCTGTCGAGAGGCTCTCTGTTCTGTGTGTATGTGCGTGTGTGGAAGTCTAGGCACCAGCAACTAGAGTGAAACCACAGGTCACGGTGGTTCCTGTCTCGGTGGTGCCTGTCACTGGAGTGGGTCCAGAGGTCTTTGGCACTGTTTGTCTGGGGTGCCGGCACCTGGACAGACCAGGGTGAGTGGAAATAACGTGTCAGCAAGTGGAGCGTGTGAGGGTATGCAAGTCAGTGCACACTGCCTGGGTTGATCGGTGTGGTCGGCCATGTGTATACAGGTTGTAGGCATGGATCTGCGTGTGTGTATGTGTGCCTCCTGGGAGGCATGCTCAGCCTCGCTGCTGGCTGGGCCTGGGGGCATGGAGCTGTGGCAGCCTGAGCTCTGCTGGGCTTCTGGGTTCAGCGGCCACCGAACAGAAGGGGATCCTTCTGGGCTGTCCAAACTGCCAACCAAGCTCATCTGTCGATGAGAAAGAGTTCTGCTCTTCTTCTCTTCCCTGAGGCTGGCCGGGTGAGATTAAGGTGCCGATGAAGAAGCTGACCTCTCCGCAGCAGGCAGCCCCTTTCTCATCTCCCACAAACTCTCCCTCTGGATTCAGACCCAACTGGGCTGGCTGTGGGGGCAGTGGTCCCCTTTACCTGGCTCGCAGGCCTTAGGGATATGCAAGGCTGGCGGGGGCGGTGGGTAGGGAGGTGGGGTCAGCAGCGTTCTGAGCTCTGAGCCCCTTGGCCAAACCCCAGTCTCTTCTTCTCGCATTTTGTTTGCATGCTGGTGTGTCCAGGCACGCTGCTCACAGGTGCTGATCACCAGGATGTTTTGCTCTATCATCTTCTGAGGGATTGAGGAGAGGCTGACCGTCCTGTGAGTTCCCTGGATCCTCCTCCTTTCCCTTCTTGTTCCTCTTGCCTACGTGGAAGAGAGAAGAGGTTGAGGTGTGCCCTGAGCCACTTCAAAACCTTGCAAGTTCTTTTCAGGCAACTCTCCTCTCAAAACAAAGACTTACTTGGGGGCACACATCAAGCTCCTCACGTTCAGAAACCCTGACCATTGTTGGGCTGACCGACGAGGATGGGATTCGAACCCACGCGTGCAGAGCACAATGGATTAGCAGTCCATCGCCTTCACCACTCGGCCACCTCGTCAGCATGCTGCTGCTGCTCCTGCCACTGCTGCCACTGCCGCTGCCGCTGCTCCTGATCTTGTTGCTCCTGCTCCTGCTGCTCCTGCTCCGCTTCCTGCTTCAGCTCCAGCTCCTGCTCCGGCTCCTGCTCCTCCTCCTGATGCCTACACCTTTTTATACTGTTTGACACGGGAGAGAAGGAGCCAGCCTCCAGCTTTTGCCTTTTGGGACTGGTCCACTCTCCCAACAGCTAGGCTGAGTTCCGGGGACCTTTGGGAAATGGATCTCAGCGTTCACATCGGAAAATGACTGGAGAGCAGAGCCCCACCCTCCTTCCCAGGAAGGGACATGGGAGAGTGACCCCGGAGTGGCTCAGCGCCTCCAAAGGACTTGAGCCTGACTTTGAGATTAATTTGTCACCAGCCACGTTCCCCTCACATTCTGGAAGGATACCACCAGCTCGTATGGACAGGAGTCACTCACGCTGGACTGGTGGACTTTTCACCAGGGCAGAGCATGTGCCTCAGGCTTGGCCGTGGCGTCTCTGTGCTGTTCCCCCTGGCGCTCCCCCAGGATCTCATCACAGGCTGCTTCTCTCCCAGCACAGCTAAGAGTCGGGAACGAAGAGGGAGCTGAGGGGCACCAGCCCCACTGCACACAGCTCCTCTTTTCACCTGCCAGAGCTCCAGTGCTGCAGAGAGTTGAAACCACTGCACTGGTCCCCTGAGCCCAGACCTCTCTGTGCCTTGAAGGTCAGACCTCGAGCTGGGGAAATGGTGCAGAGGCCAGGCTTGCTGCCCCTGCTGGATAACAGAAAGGTGGGTATGGGTTTGCGCCCCGTGGGATGGACACCGATGGCAGGGCCCTGGGAGCCTCTCTTTCTCCTCCGCCTGGTTAATTCCTGTCCTGGACAAAGGGGAGGAGTGCACGGCCCTGGGGGCTGGGACCAGAACCACTTGCACCCTGGTCACTCCGAGTAGTTTCTCCAGCCCCAGCCCACCCCATGGGCCTGCAATTGCGGAGACACGTGAACAAGGAGGACTGGCAGATTCGGGATTGCCTCTGGCACATTCAGGAGCCCACAGCAGGAGGGAGGACTGGCCTGGGAAACGCAACGCTCTGCCGAGCTCCTTCCCCAGACTGCTGGCGCTCCCCGTTGTGGATATGAAAAATTCCTGGGATTCACTTTCTGGGTTCTTAACAAAGACTGTCCTAACAAAATAGCCGGGGCCATCATTGGCTCTCATTAATCCATCAGTCTGTTGCGTCCCTGCTGTAAGCAAAGCAGCAACAGAAAATTTGGGCTTCTTTCGTACTTTGTTTTGTGGCTTTCGAGGTGCGCCGATGAGTCATGGGGCTCCTTCCACAAGAGCTCTCAGCCCAACCTGGCCTTGTCTCCATTGTTATGGGATGTCAGGGGCGAAAGACGAGGCGCTCCAAACCCAGGAACTATGGAGAAACCCGTAGTTTGACCAAGGGAGGAACTCTTTTGGACACTCAGCTGGTTGGGATTGGAGAAGAGGGAAGAATGAAACATGACTCTCTTGCAAAGCTGATGCCCAATGTCTTTAATGAGAAAATCAAAGGAAAACGGAAAAGACGAGAGCTTAAGCAATGCATTTGGGAGGTTGAGTAAAGCTCAGAGAAGTGCTGCCATCTGAAGGAAAACCTCCATGCCAGGGATGCTTCTTTTCCAATTCCCCTCTAAGGCTCTGGCAATCATGCATCACCCAGACCCATTGCTACGGAAGGAATAGGAGGTAGTAGTTCATGGGGAGCGTAAGGCAAAGCAGAGCAAGACGGGGAAAGAGAGAGGCTTCTTTGGGAAGAGACGGAAGGCCAGCGCAGGGCCCTTCCTCCAGGTGGGAGCTCGCCTCCCCTGCAGACCATGGCCGCGCTCTCAGGGCCGGCTCCAGGGCTTTCCTCGAGGCTCCTGGCGCTCGACCACGGGCATGCAATCCACGGGTTTCAGCATAAGAGATTGCCCCGCCCCAGAGGCCCACAGAGCCCACGGCCCAGACCAGACCACCCAAAACCCCCCAGGCCCAGGGAGCCCCCAGAAGCGATGGGTACGCTGCCAGCGCTGAGGGAGCTCCCCACGGCAGCCGACGCGGTGGATCCCACGGCTGTGCTCTGAGGGAAGGAGCTGAGGATTGGGCCCGGCAGCGTCACCATCACTGGCGAGGGCTGGATCGCGACGCTGGAGTCGGCGCACCGGATGACGCATGGCTCGTTGCAGCTGTTGGCAAGCGGGGTTGGGCCGCAGGTGGCTGGCAGGCACGGGCTGTAGCACGACATGTCTCACGGAGGGAGGTGACCCTGCAAGACCGGGAGGGAGCAGAGGGCATTAGCTGCCGGGCCTTTCAAACCCCCAGCTTGGCTCCTCTGAGAATAGGCAGTGCCTGGGAGCTCAGCGGAGAGAGATTTGAGATGGGGCACAAGTCAAGAAAGCTGTCCAGCAGCAGGGCCCGCAATGGTGCCACAATGCAACTTCCTCTCCGCCGCCTTAACCTCCCCGCTGCCTGGTCACACCCTGCCGTATCTGAAGACCCCTTCTCTCACCCGCCTGGGATGTCTCACCCACGGGGACCTGGGCTAACTTGGCCGGCATTACTTGCCACGCCCCCATGAAATGCAGGGTCCCTCCCACTTGGTAAACATTCTCAAAGGCGGAAGCAGTGGCAGGGCCCAACAGTTGATGGACCTCCAGTGTCCCCTTCACAGAGGGCGTTTCTGGGCCTTTTGGTGGGCCTGCGATGGGTATTTGTTTGCCATTGAAGGGTGACCCGAGAGCGCCCGTCCAAACACAAGGAAGCTCCGCCTGTCTAAGTCAAGCTCCTTTGCAGCCTATACGGCAGCCGGCCTTGTCGCTCCCAGGCACGCCTGCCCCACGGAGGCACTCTGCTGCCTCCAGTTGCTCCTTTACCAAGGCTACGTCTGCAGGCTGCGAGGATATTTCCTTCTGCTCAGCCTTGAAGGCTGCCGTTGAAAATTTGGTAGGGAAGGCACCCCAGAGAGAGTCCTCAGTAAGCCCCCTCCCGGTATGAGGAAATGGATGCCAGGTTTTTCAGGCAGGTTGAGCATAACCTTGATGCTGTGGCCTTAGTCAGGGAAAGCTTTTCTGCTGCAGACCAAGAGGCTCCCTCTTCTTGGCATCGGACTGTGTACTTCCCAATCATCAGCCCTTGTACCAGCATCAATTTGTTCACTCAGCCACACGGCTCTCCTTCTCCGCCCCCGCCCTCGAGACCCCTGGTCTTGTCAGGTCAGGCTCCTCTCACCCGCTTCTCTCAGGAGGGGACATGCCTGACTAAAACGCAACAGGGCTTCTGAAGACAGCAGCCACTGCGGAAGAAGATGTCTATGGTGGGACTAGGTCTCCTGAGGAAGCCATTATTGTCATGCCAATAATGCATGAACTGCGGATGGTGGAGGAAGTGCCCGGTCGTTGGTTAGAGAGTGCTGGCCGTACGTCCTGAGCCTTGGAAAGAACCGCGGCTGGCAAAGCAACCAACCAATGCCCTGTTTCACATCCTAAACCATTCACCGAGGACAAGGGAGGCAAAATGCACGCAGCCCTCTCCACAAAAACTGTCCTGCCAACCGAGGAGACAAGAGGCAAAGTGAACGGAGACTTACCAACTTCACAGAGCAGAGGAAGGCACGAGGAGAGGATAGAGGAGCTGGGAGTTGGGCACACTTTTATACTGCGGCCCAGAGCCCTGGGGGAGGTGAAAAATGACACAAACATGAAGCATGTTGAGAAACAGCAGTTCTGGCTTCTCAAAGCTCTGCTGGTAGATGAAAGACGTGCCTCCTTTGCCTGAAATGCTTGGCTCCCTTTTCATCCTGGGTAGCACCAAAGTGATTTTGTTGATAGCAATTACGTTTCTTCCCCAGACCAACACTCGTTTGAGGCCTCATTCCAGTTGCTGATGAAGCCTTGCAACAGATTCAGGCCATGAGCAGGTGTTGTGCGTGTCCTGCCCTTCCTGGGGAACATGGCCACCGCTTACTTAGGACTTTGCCTGTGGAGCATGCCTGAAGGCCACTCAGAAGGGTCCCTCCTTGACGGGCTGAGCCCGACCCTGAGCAACACTGGTGCCTGCAGGCTATGGAGTTGTTCAGAGCCCAGCCAAGCCTCTGCAGGATGGCAGTTCCGCTGAGGGACAGAGAACGGAGGAGGCTCAGACCCCCGGGGTGATTGGAAGGTGATGGTCAAACAAAGCCCTCCTGCGGTCTGGAGAGAAACCCCGTTGTGTGCAGGGATGGGGACACTGAGGCCATTGCTGGAGTGGATCAGGCTACTCGGTGGCAGATCTCTGCTCCCCTCGGGCCTCGGGTGTGATGCACACACTTTCCAGCCATGCAAAGGGAGCCCAGCAGTTCAGCTGTTGTCTTCTGTGAGGAAAGGCCAGAGTGTTTTCTTTGGGAACTGCACAGCCCTTGCCTTGCCTGCCAGGACTTTACTCATTACTCTCCTGAGGAGAAGCAACGGCTCAACGTGGCCCTGGAAAACAACAAAGGAGCCTGCTGACTCATGCCTGACAGCGAGCCATCACCAAGTGGACCTGTTTGCTTCAGCACAGTCTTCCCAAACAACACTCGCCTTTGCATCGTTGCCAAGTGGCTTGTTGAAGTCACTGACCCAGGGGGTCTGCCTTGTTTTCCCTGGCTCCGGGACGGGTTGGCTCCGGGACGGATTGGCACACTCAGGGCCCTTTAATTGCAAGGTGGCACCAGCAGACCACCTCAGAGTCACCCGTGAGTCACCAAAAAGTGCTGAGGCTCTATGAGAGACCTCAGCTCCACCGCGGTGCGAATCATCCATGCACCGGCATCAGGGGCTCTGAGGGAAATGGATTCAGGCGTGCAGAGCACCCTAGGCGCAACCTCATGTCCGCATTCCTGCAGAAATGCAGCTTTTTGTGCAGTGTTGTCATGGCTGTTAGCATCTTGCCCAACCCCTTGGTGACGCCTTGAAATCCTGTCATGCTCCTTGGTGAAACAGCAGCCAAAGGAGGACAGTACGGACGTGCCCTGACATTCCCACTCCTGGACATTTCTGGAGCACAGACCAAATGGAGGCAAGCTGCCGCCCTGTGCTGGTTTTGGCTGGGATAGAGTTCATTTTCTTCACAGTAGCTAGTATGAGGTGATGTTTGGGATTTGAGAAATCAGTGAAACACTGAAAACAGTGTTGATAATACGGGAATGTTTTTGTTATTGCTGAGCAGTGCTTACACAGCGTCAAGGCCTTTTCTGCTTCTCCCACCAGCGAGTGGGCTGGAGGTGCCCAAGAAGTTGGGAAGGGACACAGCTGGGAGAGCTGACCCCAGCTGACCAAAAGGATATTCCATACCATATGACGTCATGCTCAGCATGTAAAGTTGGGGGAAGAAGAAGGAATGGGGGGGGCATTTGGAGTGATGGCGTTTGTCTTCCCAAGTAACCGTTATGCATGATGGAGCCCTGCTTTCCTGGAGGTGGCTGAACACCTGCCTGCCGATGGGAAGTAGTGAATGAATTCCTTGTTTTGCTTTGCTTGCGTGGGCGGCTTTTGCTTTACCTGTTAAACTGTCTTTGTCTCAACCCACGAGTTTTCTCACTTTTACCCTTCCGCTTCTCTCCCCCATCCCACCGGGGGCTGAGCGAGTGGCTGTGTGGTGCTTAGTTGTCGGCTGGGGTGAAACCACGACACACCCGGATGTGTCCAGGGCCTGGGAAGCCTGCTTTTTTGACAGACCGGTGTGACAGACCACCGGACGGAGGCTGCAGCCACTGAGTGGCACCAGATGGTGCTCCCTGCTACCCTGCGAGACACAGAGGAGACTGTGCCAGTCTGGAAAGGTGTGGGGGGAGCTCAAAGGCCAGGCGCGTGTCACCAGCCCTGAGAGCGGCCTGGAAAAAGCCTCTGACTGCCCATGCCGCTTGGGAAGATGGGCCACCCGGGCGGCCGTGCCGCTTTGGGGAAGGGCCTTGGAAGGGGGATGTTGTCTTCTCCTGCAAGGGATTGATGACTCTGTCTCACTTCTGCTATCGTTTCCAGCAGGGCCATGCTCTGGGGCTGTTGTGCCATCCTGCCGGGACGGTCGACCCAGTGCCGCAGCTCACAGCAGAAACGTGCTCACTCCGTACAGGCAGAAACAGGTCCCAGGAGTCAGTATGGTGCCAGGGTGGGAGGCAGCCACCCGTGCCCCTTTTCCAGGTGGAACTGGAAGTGCATTGACAAAGCAGCCCAGTGATGCTCCCTCCTGAAAGGCTCTGACGCTCTGTGAGGAACATGCGACGCACTCGAAGCCCAGCGTGTCCTCAACGGAAGGGCAGGGAAGTGGCTGCCTATCTCTTCCAGCCCCCAAAGCCCCAAGATGTGGCCCTCTGAGAGGTGGCCCAGCCCCGCAGAAGAGGCACAGCCTGCCCACAGCAATCTCCGTGGGGGAAGCTGCCAGCAGGAACCAGCCCCAAGGGAAACTCCGCAAATGGGACAGCCTGCCCTATGGCTGCTCTGTTCTCGGCCGGTGCGCTAATGGATGAGCGCTCAAACTACTGATGTGCACCAGCAAATGCCAAAGGCTGCGGTGGGTAAGGGGAGAAGTTGAGTACAGCCTTGCTGCTCCTCCCTCTCTGCTCTCCCTTCTGGCAATTGAGAGGTCGTGCAAAGAGGAGCAGACGCCAGGACAGACACTCTGCTCCTCACGTAGCCTCCTTTGCCACCAGACAGGAGCATGACACAGCCTGTCAGAGCCCCGCTACAGCAGGCAGTGACTACCATCGCTGGGCTGCTCTCCTCCTTGGCCTGCCATCCTGCCCCGCTGCTGGATGCGAGAAGGGAGGGCAGGCATTCCTCTACCGCATGAGGAGCCTGGCATTTGCTGCGCCTGAGCAAAGCTGAGGCAGCGGGAGAGGGCACATGCATCCACCTGTCTCAGCAGGCGTGTAGTAACACCCGAGGGCAGGAAGCGGACAGCACAGGCCCATCCTTGCTCCGCAAGCTGCCTTCTGCTTTGAACTGCAGCCACAGGAGGACACGTCCTTCCCAGGGCTGGCAAGGCAACCGAAAGTGAAAAGCACCCTCAGTCAAATGCCCGCGAGTTTACTCCTCAGCCACTTTGACCTTGCACCCTTGGGGCTGACTACCCACTTTGAGAACGAGAATTCTGAGAATGAGAACTGACAGATTTCCATAGAACAAGACCTTTTTTTTTTCCCTCCCCTTCCCCTTTTTTCTTTTGTTTTCAGGCCACCACAGAGCTACCTGGCCACCTCTAGGAATGGTCCCAGTGCTCCCATCCCTTCACACAGTGGCGCTTCTCTCCATCTCACAGAGGGTCCTTCTTTGGCCTTCACCTTCCAATCCCTCTGGGGATCTGAGTCCCCTCCTTTCCGTGTCCCTTGGCCAGGCAGGCATCCAGCTGGGGCTTGGCTGACTGCCGAGCCCTTCCATGGCCCTGCGGGGCCTTGTGTTTCTCAGGGTCAGCCGCAGCCCTTCAACAGGAGACCCACGTGAGTGGCCTTGGTCAGGAGTGCTCCAGAGCTGAAGGTCTGACTGAGAGTGGCAGTCACGTTCCCCGGCAAGGATGTGCACAACCCCCCCACAGGGCCTGGAGCTACTGAAACCCTTCCCTGCGAACTGGCGTGGGACCTCAAATGACCGTTGTTTTGAGGAGCCAGCATCTAATGCATCACTGTGCTCTCAGCCAATAGGGAAATACAAGCCAGACCTTTCAGGTGAAAGAGACAAGTTCTTCACCTCTTGGCTGTGCTTTGCAAGCCTCAAATTACTGTTTGTTAACGTGCTTCACAAAGAAGGTGTGTTCCAAGTCTCCTGAGGCCCTGGCTCACCGTATAAAAAGCCTGTGCCACTCCAGGCTCTTCCATCCACATCTCTTCCCTTGCTCTCCACGGTGAACTTGGTAAGTCTGAACTCACTCCTTCTCTTCCTGCTGGTAGGATTTCTGTCAGCGGGACTGCTTCCCTTCTGTGCGTGGTCCTTCTGATGCGTGGTCCAGGCTTGAAAACACACTGTGCTTCCCTCTTCTGGGAGGTGAGATGGTGAGGGAAGAGGGAAGGCTTTGTGCCCTTCTGAGAGGGAGTCAGTTGGGCTCTTTTGTAGCAGAGGCTCTGCTGAAGTCTGAGGCTGGACAACCAGTACCCTCTAACTGGTCACCAGCTGCTTCCTCCCCATCCATAGTGCAGTGACCGGCTTTGGTCACTCTTGGCATGGAAAGGAACTTCCCAGGGAGATCTGGCCCTACCCAGGCACTGCCTATTCTCAGAGGAGCCAAGCTGGGGGTCTGAAAGGCCCGGCAGCTAATGCCCTCTGCTCCCTCCCGGTCTTGCAGGGTCACCTCCCTCCGTGAGACATGTCGTGCTACAGCCCGTGCCTGCCAGCCACCTGCGGCCCAACCCCGCTTGCCAACAGCTGCAACGAGCCATGCGTCATCCGGTGCGCCGACTCCAGCGTCGCGATCCAGCCCTCGCCAGTGATGGTGACGCTGCCGGGCCCAATCCTCAGCTCCTTCCCTCAGAGCACAGCCGTGGGATCCACCGCGTCGGCTGCCGTGGGGAGCTCCCTCAGTGCTGGCAGCGTGCCCATCGCTTCTGGGGGCTCCCTGGGCCTGGGGGGTTTTGGGTGGTCTGGTCTGGGCCGTGGGCTCTGTGGGCCTCTGGGGCGGGGCAATCTCTTATGCTGAAACCCGTGGATTGCATGCCCGTGGTCGAGCGCCAGGAGCCTCGAGGAAAGCCCTGGAGCCGGCCCTGAGAGCGCGGCCATGGTCTGCAGAGGAGGCGAGCTCCCACCTGGAGGAAGGGCCCTGCGCTGGCCTTCCGTCTCTTCCCAAAGAAGCCTCTCTCTTTCCCCGTCTTGCTCTGCTTTGCCTTACGCTCCCCATGAACTACTACCTCCTATTCCTTCCGTAGCAATGGGTCTGGGTGATGCATGATTGCCAGAGCCTTGGAGGGGAATTGGAAAAGAAGCATCCCTGGCGTGGAGGTTTTCCTTCAGATGGCAGCACTTCTCTGAGCTTTACTCAACCTCCCAAATGCATTGCTTAAGCTCTCGTCTTTTCCGTTTTCCTTTGATTTTCTCATTAAAGACATTGGGCATCAGCTTTGCAAGAGAGTCATGTTTCATTCTCCCCTCTGCTCCAATCCCAACCAGCTGAGTGTCCAAAAGAGTTCCTCCCTTGGTCAAACTACGGGTTTCTCCATAGTTCCTGGGTTTGAGAGCACCTCGTCTTTCGCCCCTGACATCCCATAGCAATGGAGACAAGGCCAGGTTGGGCTGAGAGCTCTTGTGGAAGGAGCCCCATGACTCATCGGCGCACCTCAAAAGCCACAAAACAAAGTACAAAGGAAGCCCAAATTTTCTGTTGAATGTCCCTGTTGCTGCTTTGCTTACAGCAGGGACTCTTTACAGAAGGAGAGGCTCCCAAGGCCCTGCCATCGGTGTACACTCTGGGGCTTCAAACAACGTATGAAGAAAGCCCGAATATTCACAGAATCATAGAATCGCCCCGATTGGTAGGGACGTCAAATGATCCTCTGGGCCAACCTTTTGTGGGCAAGGGAGCCTAGATGTGATTATCTAGCACCCTGTCCAATCGTATCTTGAAAACCGCCAGTCACGGGCACTCTACCACATCCCTGGGGAGGTTGTGGCACTGAATGATTGTTCTCACTGTAAAAAATGTCTTTCTCACATCAAGGCGAAACCTCTCTTGGTTGCTCCCCGTCCTCTCCATGTGGCTGTTTGTCAAGAGAGAGAGTCTGCGTCCTCTTTGTAGCGGCTTTTAAGGCCTGGAAAATTGTGGTGAGTGCAGGGGAAGAGCATCACAGGACAGCACGAGACTCAGTATGGGATATTTTGGGGGAGGAACCAGAGGTGGGGGAAGGGAGGGTTCAGGGTGGTAGTGGGAGGAAGAAACGTGAGAAAACTAGAGGGAAGATGGGATATAACATGGCTGTCACTCAAGAATTGGCTGCTGTTCAGGATGCTTGCCTGGCCATGCTCGGCTTCTGAACCGTGCAGCGTGTCGTGTGTTCTTCTTAAGTTCTATTCCTAACTATTTTCCCTGTCGAGAGGCTCTCTGTTCTGTGTGTATGTGCGTGTGTGGAAGTCTAGGCACCAGCAACTAGAGTGAAACCACAGGTCACGGTGGTTCCTGTCTCGGTGGTGCCTGTCACTGGAGTGGGTCCAGAGGTCTTTGGCACTGTTTGTCTGGGGTGCCGGCACCTGGACAGACCAGGGTGAGTGGAAATAACGTGTCAGCAAGTGGAGCGTGTGAGGGTATGCAAGTCAGTGCACACTGCCTGGGTTGATCGGTGTGGTCGGCCATGTGTATACAGGTTGTAGGCATGGATCTGCGTGTGTGTATGTGTGCCTCCTGGGAGGCATGCTCAGCCTCGCTGCTGGCTGGGCCTGGGGGCATGGAGCTGTGGCAGCCTGAGCTCTGCTGGGCTTCTGGGTTCAGCGGCCACCGAACAGAAGGGGATCCTTCTGGGCTGTCCAAACTGCCAACCAAGCTCATCTGTCGATGAGAAAGAGTTCTGCTCTTCTTCTCTTCCCTGAGGCTGGCCGGGTGAGATTAAGGTGCCGATGAAGAAGCTGACCTCTCCGCAGCAGGCAGCCCCTTTCTCATCTCCCACAAACTCTCCCTCTGGATTCAGACCCAACTGGGCTGGCTGTGGGGGCAGTGGTCCCCTTTACCTGGCTCGCAGGCCTTAGGGATATGCGAGGCTGGCGGGGGCGGTGGGTAGGGAGGTGGGGTCAGCAGCGTTCTGAGCTCTGAGCCCCTTGGCCAAACCCCAGTCTCTTCTTCTCGCATTTTGTTTGCATGCTGGTGTGTCCAGGCACGCTGCTCACAGGTGCTGATCACCAGGATGTTTTGCTCTATCATCTTCTGAGGGATTGAGGAGAGGCTGACCGTCCTGTGAGTTCCCTGGATCCTCCTCCTTTCCCTTCTTGTTCCTCTTGCCTACGTGGAAGAGAGAAGAGGTTGAGGTGTGCCCTGAGCCACTTCAAAACCTTGCAAGTTCTTTTCAGGCAACTCTCCTCTCAAAACAAAGACTTACTTGGGGGCACACATCAAGCTCCTCACGTTCAGAAACCCTGACCATTGTTGGGCTGACCGACGAGGATGGGATTCGAACCCACGCGTGCAGAGCACAATGGATTAGCAGTCCATCGCCTTCACCACTCGGCCACCTCGTCAGCATGCTGCTGCTGCTCCTGCCACTGCTGCCACTGCCGCTGCTGCTGCTCCTGATCTTGTTGCTCCTGCTCCTGCTGCTCCTGCTCCGCTTCCTGCTTCAGCTCCAGCTCCTGCTCCGGCTCCTGCTCCTCCTCCTGATGCCTACACCTTTTTATACTGTTTGACACGGGAGAGAAGGAGCCAGCCTCCAGCTTTTGCCTTTTGGGACTGGTCCACTCTCCCAACAGCTAGGCTGAGTTCCGGGGACCTTTGGGAAATGGATCTCAGCGTTCACATCGGAAAATGACTGGAGAGCAGAGCCCCACCCTCCTTCCCAGGAAGGGACATGGGAGAGTGACCCCGGAGTGGCTCAGCGCCTCCAAAGGACTTGAGCCTGACTTTGAGATTAATTTGTCACCAGCCACGTTCCCCTCACATTCTGGAAGGATACCACCAGCTCGTATGGACAGGAGTCACTCACGCTGGACTGGTGGACTTTTCACCAGGGCAGAGCATGTGCCTCAGGCTTGGCCGTGGCGTCTCTGTGCTGTTCCCCCTGGCGCTCCCCCAGGATCTCATCACAGGCTGCTTCTCTCCCAGCACAGCTAAGAGTCGGGAACGAAGAGGGAGCTGAGGGGCACCAGCCCCACTGCACACAGCTCCTCTTTTCACCTGCCAGAGCTCCAGTGCTGCAGAGAGTTGAAACCACTGCACTGGTCCCCTGAGCCCAGACCTCTCTGTGCCTTGAAGGTCAGACCTCGAGCTGGGGAAATGGTGCAGAGGCCAGGCTTGCTGCCCCTGCTGGATAACAGAAAGGTGGGTATGGGTTTGCGCCCCGTGGGATGGACACCGATGGCAGGGCCCTGGGAGCCTCTCTTTCTCCTCCGCCTGGTTAATTCCTGTCCTGGACAAAGGGGAGGAGTGCACGGCCCTGGGGGCTGGGACCAGAACCACTTGCACCCTGGTCACTCCGAGTAGTTTCTCCAGCCCCAGCCCACCCCATGGGCCTGCAATTGCGGAGACACGTGAACAAGGAGGACTGGCAGATTCGGGATTGCCTCTGGCACATTCAGGAGCCCACAGCAGGAGGGAGGACTGGCCTGGGAAACGCAACGCTCTGCCGAGCTCCTTCCCCAGACTGCTGGCGCTCCCCGTTGTGGATATGAAAAATTCCTGGGATTCACTTTCTGGGTTCTTAACAAAGACTGTCCTAACAAAATAGCCGGGGCCATCATTGGCTCTCATTAATCCATCAGTCTGTTGCGTCCCTGCTGTAAGCAAAGCAGCAACAGAAAATTTGGGCTTCTTTCGTACTTTGTTTTGTGGCTTTCGAGGTGCGCCGATGAGTCATGGGGCTCCTTCCACAAGAGCTCTCAGCCCAACCTGGCCTTGTCTCCATTGTTATGGGATGTCAGGGGCGAAAGACGAGGCGCTCCAAACCCAGGAACTATGGAGAAACCCGTAGTTTGACCAAGGGAGGAACTCTTTTGGACACTCAGCTGGTTGGGATTGGAGAAGAGGGAAGAATGAAACATGACTCTCTTGCAAAGCTGATGCCCAATGTCTTTAATGAGAAAATCAAAGGAAAACGGAAAAGACGAGAGCTTAAGCAATGCATTTGGGAGGTTGAGTAAAGCTCAGAGAAGTGCTGCCATCTGAAGGAAAACCTCCATGCCAGGGATGCTTCTTTTCCAATTCCCCTCTAAGGCTCTGGCAATCATGCATCACCCAGACCCATTGCTACGGAAGGAATAGGAGGTAGTAGTTCATGGGGAGCGTAAGGCAAAGCAGAGCAAGACGGGGAAAGAGAGAGGCTTCTTTGGGAAGAGACGGAAGGCCAGCGCAGGGCCCTTCCTCCAGGTGGGAGCTCGCCTCCCCTGCAGACCATGGCCGCGCTCTCAGGGCCGGCTCCAGGGCTTTCCTCGAGGCTCCTGGCGCTCGACCACGGGCATGCAATCCACGGGTTTCAGCATAAGAGATTGCCCCGCCCCAGAGGCCCACAGAGCCCACGGCCCAGACCAGACCACCCAAAACCCCCTAGGCCCAGGGAGCCCCCAGAAGCGATGGGTACGCTGCCAGCGCTGAGGGAGCTCCCCACGGCAGCCGACGCGGTGGATCCCACGGCTGTGCTCTGAGGGAAGGAGCTGAGGATTGGGCCCGGCAGCGTCACCATCACTGGCGAGGGCTGGATCGCGACGCTGGAGTCGGCGCACCGGATGACGCATGGCTCGTTGCAGCTGTTGGCAAGCGGGGTTGGGCCGCAGGTGGCTGGCAGGCACGGGCTGTAGCACGACATGTCTCACGGAGGGAGGTGACCCTGCAAGACCGGGAGGGAGCAGAGGGCATTAGCTGCCGGGCCTTTCAAACCCCCAGCTTGGCTCCTCTGAGAATAGGCAGTGCCTGGGAGCTCAGCGGAGAGAGATTTGAGATGGGGCACAAGTCAAGAAAGCTGTCCAGCAGCAGGGCCCGCAATGGTGCCACAATGCAACTTCCTCTCCGCCGCCTTAACCTCCCCGCTGCCTGGTCACACCCTGCCGTATCTGAAGACCCCTTCTCTCACCCGCCTGGGATGTCTCACCCACGGGGACCTGGGCTAACTTGGCCGGCATTACTTGCCACGCCCCCATGAAATGCAGGGTCCCTCCCACTTGGTAAACATTCTCAAAGGCGGAAGCAGTGGCAGGGCCCAACAGTTGATGGACCTCCAGTGTCCCCTTCACAGAGGGCGTTTCTGGGCCTTTTGGTGGGCCTGCGATGGGTATTTGTTTGCCATTGAAGGGTGACCCGAGAGCGCCCGTCCAAACACAAGGAAGCTCCGCCTGTCCAAGTCAAGCTCCTTTGCAGCCTATACGGCAGCCGGCCTTGTCGCTCCCAGGCACGCCTGCCCCACGGAGGCACTCTGCTGCCTCCAGTTGCTCCTTTACCAAGGCTACGTCTGCAGGCTGCGAGGATATTTCCTTCTGCTCAGCCTTGAAGGCTGCCGTTGAAAATTTGGTAGGGAAGGCACCCCAGAGAGAGTCCTCAGTAAGCCCCCTCCCGGTATGAGGAAATGGATGCCAGGTTTTTCAGGCAGGTTGAGCATAACCTTGATGCTGTGGCCTTAGTCAGGGAAAGCTTTTCTGCTGCAGACCAAGAGGCTCCCTCTTCTTGGCATCGGACTGTGTACTTCCCAATCATCAGCCCTCGTACCAGCATCAATTTGTTCACTCAGCCACACGGCTCTCCTTCTCCGCCCCCGCCCTCGAGACCCCTGGTCTTGTCAGGTCAGGCTCCTCTCACCCGCTTCTCTCAGGAGGGGACATGCCTGACTAAAACGCAACAGGGCTTCTGAAGACAGCAGCCACTGCGGAAGAAGATGTCTATGGTGGGACTAGGTCTCCTGAGGAAGCCATTATTGTCATGCCAATAATGCATGAACTGCGGATGGTGGAGGAAGTGCCCGGTCGTTGGTTAGAGAGTGCTGGCCGTACGTCCTGAGCCTTGGAAAGAACCGCGGCTGGCAAAGCAACCAACCAATGCCCTGTTTCACATCCTAAACCATTCACCGAGGACAAGGGAGGCAAAATGCACGCAGCCCTCTCCACAAAAACTGTCCTGCCAACCGAGGAGACAAGAGGCAAAGTGAACGGAGACTTACCAACTTCACAGAGCAGAGGAAGGCACGAGGAGAGGATAGAGGAGCTGGGAGTTGGGCACACTTTTATACTGCGGCCCAGAGCCCTGGGGGAGGTGAAAAATGACACAAACATGAAGCATGTTGAGAAACAGCAGTTCTGGCTTCTCAAAGCTCTGCTGGTAGATGAAAGACGTGCCTCCTTTGCCTGAAATGCTTGGCTCCCTTTTCATCCTGGGTAGCACCAAAGTGATTTTGTTGATAGCAATTACGTTTCTTCCCCAGACCAACACTCGTTTGAGGCCTCATTCCAGTTGCTGATGAAGCCTTGCAACAGATTCAGGCCATGAGCAGGTGTTGTGCGTGTCCTGCCCTTCCTGGGGAACATGGCCACCGCTTACTTAGGACTTTGCCTGTGGAGCATGCCTGAAGGCCACTCAGAAGGGTCCCTCCTTGACGGGCTGAGCCCGACCCTGAGCAACACTGGTGCCTGCAGGCTATGGAGTTGTTCAGAGCCCAGCCAAGCCTCTGCAGGATGGCAGTTCCGCTGAGGGACAGAGAACGGAGGAGGCTCAGACCCCCGGGGTGATTGGAAGGTGATGGTCAAACAAAGCCCTCCTGCGGTCTGGAGAGAAACCCCGTTGTGTGCAGGGATGGGGACACTGAGGCCATTGCTGGAGTGGATCAGGCTACTCGGTGGCAGATCTCTGCTCCCCTCGGGCCTCGGGTGTGATGCACACACTTTCCAGCCATGCAAAGGGAGCCCAGCAGTTCAGCTGTTGTCTTCTGTGAAGAAAGGCCAGAGTGTTTTCTTTGGGAACTGCACAGCCCTTGCCTTGCCTGCCAGGACTTTACTCATTACTCTCCTGAGGAGAAGCAACGGCTCAACGTGGCCCTGGAAAACAACAAAGGAGCCTGCTGACTCATGCCTGACAGCGAGCCATCACCAAGTGGACCTGTTTGCTTCAGCACAGTCTTCCCAAACAACACTCGCCTTTGCATCGTTGCCAAGTGGCTTGTTGAAGTCACTGACCCAGGGGGTCTGCCTTGTTTTCCCTGGCTCCGGGACGGGTTGGCTCCGGGACGGATTGGCACACTCAGGGCCCTTTAATTGCAAGGTGGCACCAGCAGACCACCTCAGAGTCACCCGTGAGTCACCAAAAAGTGCTGAGGCTCTATGAGAGACCTCAGCTCCACCGCGGTGCGAATCATCCATGCACCGGCATCAGGGGCTCTGAGGGAAATGGATTCAGGCGTGCAGAGCACCCTAGGCGCAACCTCATGTCCGCATTCCTGCAGAAATGCAGCTTTTTGTGCAGTGTTGTCATGGCTGTTAGCATCTTGCCCAACCCCTTGGTGACGCCTTGAAATCCTGTCATGCTCCTTGGTGAAACAGCAGCCAAAGGAGGACAGTACGGACGTGCCCTGACATTCCCACTCCTGGACATTTCTGGAGCACAGACCAAATGGAGGCAAGCTGCCGCCCTGTGCTGGTTTTGGCTGGGATAGAGTTCATTTTCTTCACAGTAGCTAGTATGAGGTGATGTTTGGGATTTGAGAAATCAGTGAAACACTGAAAACAGTGTTGATAATACGGGAATGTTTTTGTTATTGCTGAGCAGTGCTTACACAGCGTCAAGGCCTTTTCTGCTTCTCCCACCAGCGAGTGGGCTGGAGGTGCCCAAGAAGTTGGGAAGGGACACAGCTGGGAGAGCTGACCCCAGCTGACCAAAAGGATATTCCATACCATATGACGTCATGCTCAGCATGTAAAGTTGGGGGAAGAAGAAGGAATGGGGGGGGCATTTGGAGTGATGGCGTTTGTCTTCCCAAGTAACCGTTATGCATGATGGAGCCCTGCTTTCCTGGAGGTGGCTGAACACCTGCCTGCCGATGGGAAGTAGTGAATGAATTCCTTGTTTTGCTTTGCTTGCGTGGGCGGCTTTTGCTTTACCTGTTAAACTGTCTTTGTCTCAACCCACGAGTTTTCTCACTTTTACCCTTCCGCTTCTCTCCCCCATCCCACCGGGGGCTGAGCGAGTGGCTGTGTGGTGCTTAGTTGTCGGCTGGGGTGAAACCACGACACACCCGGATGTGTCCAGGGCCTGGGAAGCCTGCTTTTTTGACAGACCGGTGTGACAGACCACCGGACGGAGGCTGCAGCCACTGAGTGGCACCAGATGGTGCTCCCTGCTACCCTGCGAGACACAGAGGAGACTGTGCCAGTCTGGAAAGGTGTGGGGGGAGCTCAAAGGCCAGGCGCGTGTCACCAGCCCTGAGAGCGGCCTGGAAAAAGCCTCTGACTGCCCGTGCCGCTTGGGAAGATGGGCCACCCGGGCGGCCGTGCCGCTTTGGGGAAGGGCCTTGGAAGGGGGATGTTGTCTTCTCCTGCAAGGGATTGATGACTCTGTCTCACTTCTGCTATCGTTTCCAGCAGGGCCATGCTCTGGGGCTGTTGTGCCATCCTGCCGGGACGGTCGACCCAGTGCCGCAGCTCACAGCAGAAACGTGCTCACTCCGTACAGGCAGAAACAGGTCCCAGGAGTCAGTATGGTGCCAGGGTGGGAGGCAGCCACCCGTGCCCCTTTTCCAGGTGGAACTGGAAGTGCATTGACAAAGCAGCCCAGTGATGCTCCCTCCTGAAAGGCTCTGACGCTCTGTGAGGAACATGCGACGCACTCGAAGCCCAGCGTGTCCTCAACGGAAGGGCAGGGAAGTGGCTGCCTATCTCTTCCAGCCCCCAAAGCCCCAAGATGTGGCCCTCTGAGAGGTGGCCCAGCCCCGCAGAAGAGGCACAGCCTGCCCACAGCAATCTCCGTGGGGGAAGCTGCCAGCAGGAACCAGCCCCAAGGGAAACTCCGCAAATGGGACAGCCTGCCCTATGGCTGCTCTGTTCTCGGCCGGTGCGCTAATGGATGAGCGCTCAAACTACTGATGTGCACCAGCAAATGCCAAAGGCTGCGGTGGGTAAGGGGAGAAGTTGAGTACAGCCTTGCTGCTCCTCCCTCTCTGCTCTCCCTTCTGGCAATTGAGAGGTCGTGCAAAGAGGAGCAGACGCCAGGACAGACACTCTGCTCCTCACGTAGCCTCCTTTGCCACCAGACAGGAGCATGACACAGCCTGTCAGAGCCCCGCTACAGCAGGCAGTGACTACCATCGCTGGGCTGCTCTCCTCCTTGGCCTGCCATCCTGCCCCGCTGCTGGATGCGAGAAGGGAGGGCAGGCATTCCTCTACCGCATGAGGAGCCTGGCATTTGCTGCGCCTGAGCAAAGCTGAGGCAGCGGGAGAGGGCACATGCATCCACCTGTCTCAGCAGGCGTGTGGTAACACCCGAGGGCAGGAAGCGGACAGCACAGGCCCATCCTTGCTCCGCAAGCTGCCTTCTGCTTTGAACTGCAGCCACAGGAGGACACGTCCTTCCCAGGGCTGGCAAGGCAACCGAAAGTGAAAAGCACCCTCAGTCAAATGCCCGCGAGTTTACTCCTCAGCCACTTTGACCTTGCACCCTTGGGGCTGACTACCCACTTTGAGAACGAGAATTCTGAGAATGAGAACTGACAGATTTCCATAGAACAAGACCTTTTTTTTTTCCCTCCCCTTCCCCTTTTTTCTTTTGTTTTCAGGCCACCACAGAGCTACCTGGCCACCTCTAGGAATGGTCCCAGTGCTCCCATCCCTTCACACAGTGGCGCTTCTCTCCATCTCACAGAGGGTCCTTCTTTGGCCTTCACCTTCCAATCCCTCTGGGGATCTGAGTCCCCTCCTTTCCGTGTCCCTTGGCCAGGCAGGCATCCAGCTGGGGCTTGGCTGACTGCCGAGCCCTTCCATGGCCCTGCGGGGCCTTGTGTTTCTCAGGGTCAGCCGCAGCCCTTCAACAGGAGACCCACGTGAGTGGCCTTGGTCAGGAGTGCTCCAGAGCTGAAGGTCTGACTGAGAGTGGCAGTCACGTTCCCCGGCAAGGATGTGCACAACCCCCCCACAGGGCCTGGAGCTACTGAAACCCTTCCCTGCGAACTGGCGTGGGACCTCAAATGACCGTTGTTTTGAGGAGCCAGCATCTAATGCATCACTGTGCTCTCAGCCAATAGGGAAATACAAGCCAGACCTTTCAGGTGAAAGAGACAAGTTCTTCACCTCTTGGCTGTGCTTTGCAAGCCTCAAATTACTGTTTGTTAACGTGCTTCACAAAGAAGGTGTGTTCCAAGTCTCCTGAGGCCCTGGCTCACCGTATAAAAAGCCTGTGCCACTCCAGGCTCTTCCATCCACATCTCTTCCCTTGCTCTCCACGGTGAACTTGGTAAGTCTGAACTCACTCCTTCTCTTCCTGCTGGTAGGATTTCTGTCAGCGGGACTGCTTCCCTTCTGTGCGTGGTCCTTCTGATGCGTGGTCCAGGCTTGAAAACACACTGTGCTTCCCTCTTCTGGGAGGTGAGATGGTGAGGGAAGAGGGAAGGCTTTGTGCCCTTCTGAGAGGGAGTCAGTTGGGCTCTTTTGTAGCAGAGGCTCTGCTGAAGTCTGAGGCTGGACAACCAGTACCCTCTAACTGGTCACCAGCTGCTTCCTCCCCATCCATAGTGCAGTGACCGGCTTTGGTCACTCTTGGCATGGAAAGGAACTTCCCAGGGAGATCTGGCCCTACCCAGGCACTGCCTATTCTCAGAGGAGCCAAGCTGGGGGTCTGAAAGGCCCGGCAGCTAATGCCCTCTGCTCCCTCCCGGTCTTGCAGGGTCACCTCCCTCCGTGAGACATGTCGTGCTACAGCCCGTGCCTGCCAGCCACCTGCGGCCCAACCCCGCTTGCCAACAGCTGCAACGAGCCATGCGTCATCCGGTGCGCCGACTCCAGCGTCGCGATCCAGCCCTCGCCAGTGATGGTGACGCTGCCGGGCCCAATCCTCAGCTCCTTCCCTCAGAGCACAGCCGTGGGATCCACCGCGTCGGCTGCCGTGGGGAGCTCCCTCAGCGCTGGCAGCGTGCCCATCGCTTCTGGGGGCTCCCTGGGCCTGGGGGGTTTTGGGTGGTCTGGTCTGGGCCGTGGGCTCTGTGGGCCTCTGGGGCGGGGCAATCTCTTATGCTGAAACCCGTGGATTGCATGCCCGTGGTCGAGCGCCAGGAGCCTCGAGGAAAGCCCTGGAGCCGGCCCTGAGAGCGCGGCCATGGTCTGCAGAGGAGGCGAGCTCCCACCTGGAGGAAGGGCCCTGCGCTGGCCTTCCGTCTCTTCCCAAAGAAGCCTCTCTCTTTCCCCGTCTTGCTCTGCTTTGCCTTACGCTCCCCATGAACTACTACCTCCTATTCCTTCCGTAGCAATGGGTCTGGGTGATGCATGATTGCCAGAGCCTTGGAGGGGAATTGGAAAAGAAGCATCCCTGGCGTGGAGGTTTTCCTTCAGATGGCAGCACTTCTCTGAGCTTTACTCAACCTCCCAAATGCATTGCTTAAGCTCTCGTCTTTTCCGTTTTCCTTTGATTTTCTCATTAAAGACATTGGGCATCAGCTTTGCAAGAGAGTCATGTTTCATTCTCCCCTCTGCTCCAATCCCAACCAGCTGAGTGTCCAAAAGAGTTCCTCCCTTGGTCAAACTACGGGTTTCTCCATAGTTCCTGGGTTTGAGAGCACCTCGTCTTTCGCCCCTGACATCCCATAGCAATGGAGACAAGGCCAGGTTGGGCTGAGAGCTCTTGTGGAAGGAGCCCCATGACTCATCGGCGCACCTCAAAAGCCACAAAACAAAGTACAAAGGAAGCCCAAATTTTCTGTTGAATGTCCCTGTTGCTGCTTTGCTTACAGCAGGGACTCTTTACAGA